>NC_030683.2:13981427-14315627 GCF_000004195.4 Xenopus tropicalis | reverse complement strand
CTGGGGCAGGGACTGATGGGGATGTGATAGGGACCTTAGATTGTAAGCTCACTGGGGCAGGGACTGATGGGAATGTGATAGGGACCTTAGATTGTAAGCTCACTGGGGCAGGGACTGATGGGAATGTGATAGGGACCTTAGATTGTAAGCTCCACTGGGGCAGGGGCTGATGGGAATGTGATAGGGACCTTAGATTGTAAGCTCCACTGGGGCAGGGACTGATGGGAATGTGATAGGGACCTTAGATTGTAAGTTCCACTGGGGCAGGGACTGATGGGAATGTGATAGGGACCTTAGATTGTAAGCTCACTGGAGCAGGGACTGATGGGAATGTGATAGGGACCTTAGATTGTAAGTTCCACTGGGGCAGGGACTGATGGGAATGTGATAGGGACCTTAGATTGTAAGCTCACTGGGGCAGGGACTGATGGGAATGTGATAGGGACCTTAGATTGTAAGCTCACTGGGGCAGGGACTGATGGGAATGTGATAGGGACCTTAGATTGTAAGCTTACTGGGGCAGGGACTGATGGGAATGGGATAGGGACCTTAGATTGTAAGCTCCACTGGGGCAGGGACTGATGGGAATGTGATAGGGACCTTAGATTGTAAGCTTCACTAGGACAGGGGCTGATGGGAATGTGATAGGGACCTTAGATTGTAAGCTCACTGGGGCAGGGACTGATGGGAATGTGATAGGGACCTTAGATTGTAAGTTCCACTGGGGCAGGGACTGATGGGAATGTGATAGGGACCTTAGATTGTAAGTTCACTGGGGCAGGGACTGATGGGAATGGGATAGGGACCTTAGATTGTAAGCTCACTGGGGCAGGGACTGATGGGAATGTGATAGGGACCTTAGATTGTAAGCTCACTGGGGCAGGGACTGATGGGAATGTGATAGGGACCTTAGATTGTAAGCTCACTGGGGCAGGGACTGATGGGAATGTGATAGGGACCTTAGATTGTAAGCTCACTGGGGCAGGGACTGATGGGAATGTGATAGGGGCCTTAGATTGTAAGCTCACTGGGGCAGGGACTGATGGGAATGTGATAGGGACCTTAGATTGTAAGCTCACTGGGGCAGGGACTGATGGGAATGTGATAGGGACCTTAGATTGTAAGCTTCACTGGGGCAGGGACTGATGGGAATGTGATAGGGACCTTAGATTGTAAGCTCACTGGGGCAGGGACTGATGGGAATGTGATAGGGACCTTAGATTGTAAGCTTCACTGGGGCAGGGACTGATGGGAATGTGATAGGGACCTTAGATTGTAAGCTCACTGGGGCAGGGACTGATGGGAATGTGATAGGGACCTTAGATTGTAAGCTCACTGGGGCAGGGACTGATGGGAATGTGATAGGGCCCTTAGACTGTAAGCTCACTGGGGCAGGGACTGATGGGAATGTGATAGGGACCTTAGACTGTAAGCTCACTGGGGCAGGGACTGATGGGAATGTGATAGGGGCCTTAGATTGTAAGCTCACTGGGGCAGGGACTGATGGGAATGAGATAGGGACCTTAGATTGTAAGCTCACTGGGGCAGGGACTGATGGGAATGGGATAGGGACCTTAGATTGTAAGCTCACTGGGGCAGGGACTGATGGGAATGGGATAGGGACCTTAGATTGTAAGCTCACTGGGGCAGGGACTGATGGGAATGTGATAGGGACCTTAGATTGTAAGCTCACTGGGGCAGGGGCTGATGGGAATGTGATAGGGAGCTTAGATTGTAAGCTCACTGGGGCAGCGACTGATGGGAATGTGATAGGGACCTTAGATTGTAAGCTCCACTGGGGCAGGGGCTGATGGGAATGTGATAGGGACCTTAGATTGTAAGCTCACTGGGGCAGGGAGTGATGGGAAGGATGTAGAATCTCTGTACAGCAATGTGGAAATGTGTCGGTACAGGTATGGGACCCGTTATCCAGAAAGCTCAGGACCTGGAGTTTTCCTGATAAGGGGTCTTTCTGTAATTTGGATCTCCTACCCTAAGTCTACTAAAAATGATTTAAACAGTAATTAAAACCAATAGGATTGCTCTGCCCCAATAAGGGGTAATTATATCTTAGTTGGGATCAAGTACAGGTACTGTTTTATTATTACAGAGAAAAGGGAATCATTTAACCATTAAATAAACCCAATAGGGCTGTTCTGCCCCCAATAAGGGGTAATTATATCTTAGTTGGGATCAAGTACAGGTACTGTTTTATTATTAAAGAGAAAAGGGAATCATTTAACCATTAAATAAACCCAATAGGGCTGTTCTGCCCCCAATAAGGGGTAATTATATATTAGTTGGGATCAAGTACAGGTACTGTTTTATTATTAAAGAGAAAAGGGAATCATTTAACCATTAAATAAACCCAATAGGACTGTTCTGCCCCCAATAAGGGGTAATTATATATTAGTTGGGATCAAGTACAGGTACTGTTTTATTATTAAAGAGAAAAGGGAATCATTTAACCATGAAATAAACCTAATAGGGCTGTTCTGCCCCCAATAAGGGGTAATTATATCTTAGTTGGGATCAAGTACAGGTACTGTTTTATTATTAAAGAGAAAAGGGAATCATTTAACCATTAAATAAACCCAATAGGACTGTTCTGCCCCCAATAAGGGGTAATTATATATTAGTTGGGATCAAGTACAGGTACTGTTTTATTATTAAAGAGAAAAGGGAATCATTTAACCATGAAATAAACCCAATAGGGCTGTTCTGCCCCCAATAAGGGGTAATTATATCTTAGTTGGGATCAAGTACAGGTACTGTTTTATTATTACAGAGAAAAGGGAATCATTTAACCATTAAATTAACCCAGTAGGGCTGTTCTGCCCCCAATAAGGGGTAATTATATCTTAGTTGGGATCAAGTACAGGTACTGTTTTATTATTACAGAGAAAAGGGAATCATTTAACCATGAAATAAACCCAGTAGGGCTGTTCTGCCCCAATAAGGGGTAATTATATCTTAGTTGGGATCAAGTACAGGTACTGTTTTATTATTACAGAGAAAAGGGAATCATTTAACCATTAAATAAACCCAATAGGGCTGTTCTGCCCCCAATAAGGGGTAATTATATCTTAGTTGGGATCAAGTACAGGTACTGTTTTATTATTACAGAGAAAAGGGAATCATTTAACCATGAAATAAACCCAGTAGGGCTGTTCTGCCCCCAATAAGGGGTAATTATATCTTAGTTGGGATCAAGTACAGGTACTGTTTTATTATTACAGAGAAAAGGGAATCATTTAACCATGAAATAAACCCAATAGGAATAAATGGTGATTTACAGGTGCAAGGGCAAGTCCCAAAGTGCGCCCCTCAGTGCTTAATAGTGATGGCGAATCTGTCCTGTTTCTCTTCCCCGAAAATGTTGCCCGGCTGAAAATTTTGTGAAATGGTGAAAATTTTGCAAGTTTGTGGCTACCGTGTGACATTTTTGTTGACCTTTCCAACACAACTGCTATTTTTTTTTGTGACGCAACCGTGACTTTTCACTCACTCTGCAAATTTTTGTTGCGCCAAAAGTTTGTGCCACTTTCACAAAAGAATTAGCCTGTACCCAGGGCTTGATTTGAAGGCAACCCTGTCCATGCTGCCTGCCATAGGCTGCATTGTGTCCTGCGCCAGGGTCATAAGAATTTGAAAAAAAAATCATGGTGGGCCCCGGCTCTAGTGGGTCCCAGTGGCCCTTGCCAGTGCTCCCCCTTCCCAACTGCTCCACCCCTGACGCATTAAATTTACGCACTCGGGGGAGGACGTCGGGTGGGGGCCCTGCGAGGGGGGTTAGGGGGGGCCCTGTGGGGGGGGTTTAGGGGATGCAGCCGGCGGGAGCCCCAGTGGGCCCTTCACCCCCAGACCGACCCTGGAATTAAGCACAGATGAAACCCCCTTTCACGCGGTTCAGTTTCCATACTGTATGGGAATTACGCAATGCAGTCAAGATCCCAGGAAGATATCAGTGCAAATGATCTTAGAAGAGAAGGTATTTAAAGATGAGCTGCAAGTGTATGAGTTTATAGGGGCCATTTTGCTTAATTAGCTATAATAAGCTAACAGGAAGTTATGAGTAATTAATGATTTAATTGGGAAGCGCCATCATTTCAAATCACCAATGTACCGATCGCAGTTTCCTTGAAATGAGCTTATTAAGCAAGTTTAATTGGAGTCCCATTTCAAAAATGCAAACATGTATGAGACGGGTATTATTATTACTACTAATGGCAATGATGATTGTGTCATTTGGGAGAGAGAATGGAGATCGTTTGTGTTACATCTACACTGGCAAAGTGCATTTAAAATAACAATAGTACAAATCCTTCCATTGTTACCCTCCCATTCACTGTTCAGTATGCAGGGTCGGACTGGGGGGTGCAGGGCCTACAGGTGCCCCCACCGGCCACGTCCCTTAACCCCCCTAACCCCCCACAGAGTCCCCCACCCGATGTCCTACCCTGGGCGAGTGTAAATTTAACGCATCAGGGGAGGAACGGTCAGGCAGGGGGAGTGGCGGCAAGGGTTGGGTCTGAGCCACCGGGGCCCACCAGGATTTTTCCCGGTGTCCCAGCAGCCCAATCTGACCCTGTCAGTATGTATACATATTCTGTATACCCCTTCCCCCCCCCCCCCCCAAGCTCCAAAAAGTTTGTGGTCTCGTCAAGAAAAAGTTTTGGTGGCATAAAAAACTTTATATAAAAAAAGTTGTGCAGTAGCCTCATTTCGCAGATGTTTTGCCAAAGTGAAATGGGACAGATTCGCTCATCACTAACTAATGCCACATGGATACGAGGAAGTCACAGTTTTGTATTATACCAGGTATGGGATCCCTTATCCGGAAACCCATTATCCAGAAAGCTCCCAATTACGGAAAGCCTGTCTCCCATAGAATTTTAAAACTGATTTCCTTTTTCTCTGTAGAAATAAAACTGTACCTTGTAATTGATTCCAACTAAGATATAATTACCCCTTATTGGGGGCAGAACAGCCCTATTGGGTTTATTTCATGGTTAAATGATTCCCTTTTCTCTGTAATAATAAAACAGTACCTGTACTTGATCCCAACTAAGATATAATTACCCCTTATTGGGGCAGAACAGCCCTATTGGGTTTATTTCATGGTTAAATGATTCCCTTTTCTCTGTAATAATAAAACAGTACCTGTACTTGATCCCAACTAAGATATAATTACCCCTTATTGGGGGCAGAACAGCCCTATTGGGTTTATTTCATGGTTAAATGATTCCCTTTTCTCTGTAATAATAAAACAGTACCTGTACTTGATCCCAACTAAGATATAATTACCCCTTATTGGGGGCAGAACAGCCCTATTGGGTTTATTTCATGGTTAAATGATTCCCTTTTCTCTGTAATAATAAAACTGTACCTTGTAATTGATTCCAACTAAGATATAATTACCCCTTATTGGGGGCAGAACAGCCCTATTGGGTTTATTTCATGGTTAAATGATTCCCTTTTCTCTGTAATAATAAAACAGTACCTGTACTTGATCCCAACTAAGATATAATTACCCCTTATTGGGGCAGAACAGCCCTATTGGGTTTATTTCATGGTTAAATGATTCCCTTTTCTCTGTAATAATAAAACAGTACCTGTACTTGATCCCAACTAAGATATAATTACCCCTTATTGGGGCAGAACAGCCCTATTGGGTTTATTTCATGGTTAAATGATTCCCTTTTCTCTGTAATAATAAAACAGTACCTGTACTTGATCCCAACTAAGATATAATTACCCCTTATTGGGGCAGAACAGCCCTATTGGGTTTATTTAATGGTTAAATGATTCCCTTTTCTCTGTAATAATAAAACAGTACCTGTACTTGATCCCAACTAAGATATAATTACCCCTTATTGGGGCAGAACAGCCCTATTGGGTTTATTTAATGGTTAAATGATTCCATTTTCTCTGTAATAATAAAACAGTACTTGTACTTGATCCCAACTAAGATATAATTAATCCTTATTTAATGCAAAACAATCCTATTGGGTTTAATTAATGTTTTATTGATATTTTAGTCGACTTAAGGTATGGAGATCCAAATTACAGAAAGACCCCTTATCCAGAATACTATTGGTCCCGAGCATTCTAGATAATGGATCCTATACCTGTATTTGCCTATTAATGTAACTAATCTGCTTCCTGCAATACAATATTGAAAAGTGTTATGATTGTTATTACCCCTGATCAACAATAATATATTGAGCGTTCCGACGTGAATATTAGGAAGCGATTTTTTAAATTGTCAATCTCCGTGTATTTAATGTGTATATTAATCCTGAAATACACATTTCCTGCTGCTAAATGCACTTCCCGGCGCAGCGAGCAGGCAGTCCCCACTGATGTACGGCAAATGTTCAGCGTTTTATGCCTCCTAATCTACATTTTTCCAGGATAAATGTCTTTTAATAATAGTGTTTCTAAGAGGCTGTTATAACCTGAAACGCTACACTGTTTAAAAGTATCTGTCTAGAGTTAACCCTTCACTATTGAAGAGCGAATCTGTCGCATTTCGCTTCGCGGAAAAATGTGCGAAATAATAAAAAAATTTGCGAAACGGCAAAAAATTTGCAGAACAAGAAAAAAGTTGCGCATCAAAAAAAATTGTCGCACAATACACTGAATTTTTGCACCCATTTCACTAAACGATCAGCCAATGGCGAAACGCGGAAATTTGTTGCAAATCCATGCATGGTGAAAAATTTCACTCATCACTAGTAATGAGTGAAATTTTCAGCCATGAAAAAAATCCCATAGATTCTAATGGCTGCAAAAAGAAAGTCACGTGGAAAAAAAAAAAAGTCGCCAATTGACTTGCATTGCATTTTGCGAAGTTTCCGGCAAAGCAAAATGGGACAGATTGGCCTATCGCTAGAAGGATCTAGTCAGACCGAAACCAACAGTCTATGTAATAAAAGATACAGGTATGGGATCCCTTATCCGGAAACCCGTTATCCAGAAAGCTCCGAATTACGGAAAGCCCGTCTCCCATAGACTCCATTATAATCAAATAAGTGAGAATTTTAAAACTGATTTCCTTTTTCTCTGTAATAATAGAACAGTGCCTGTACTTGATCCCAACTAAGATATAATTACCCCTTATTGGGGGCAGAACAGCCCTATTGGGTTTATTTATTGGTTAAATGATTCCCTTTTCTCTGTAATAATAAAACAGTACCTGTACTTGATCCCAACTAAGATATAATTACCCCTTATTGGGGGCAGAACAGCCCTATTGGGTTTATTTCATGGTTAAATGATTCCCTTTTCTCTGTAATAATAAAACAGTACCTGTACTTGATCCCAACTAAGATATAATTACCCCTTATTGGGGGCAGAACAGCCCTATTGGGTTTATTTAATGGTTAAATGATTCCCTTTTCTCTTTAATAATAAAACAGTACCTGTACTTGATCCCAGCTAAGATATAATTACCCCTTATTGGGGGCAGAACAGCCCTATTGGGTTTATTTAATGGTTAAATGATTCCCTTTTCTCTGTAATAATAAAACAGTACCTGTACTTGATCCCAACTAAGATATAATTACCCCTTATTGGGGGCAGAACAGCCCTATTGGGTTTATTTCATGGTTAAATGATTCCCTTTTCTCTGTAATAATAAAACAGTACCAGTACTTGATCCCAACTAAGATATAATTACCCCTTATTGGGGCAGAACAGCCCTATTGGGTTTATTTCATGGTTAAATGATTCCCTTTTCTCTGTAATAATAAAACAGTACCAGTACTTGATCCCAACTAAGATATAATTGCCCCTTATTGGGGCAGAACAGCCCTATTGGGTTTATTTCATGGTTAAATGATTCCCTTTTCTCTGTAATAATAAAACAGTACCTGTACTTGATCCCAACTAAGATATAATTACCCCTTATCCACAAAACCCCAGGCCTGTGGGTAACAGGACAAAAAAGTTGCACACCAAACGCGTTTCGCTGATTTTTTTTCTTATTTTCCAGACGTTTTGGGTATTTTTTGGCGAAGCGACACGGGACACATTTGCTTATCACTAGTCATGATGTACTGGTGTCCTTCCTGGAGAAGAGTTGGAATAAAGCATTACTGCCAGATAGGATTACATATCCCTAGTGAAACAACAGAAGGAAAAAAATAGGAGAATGTTAGAAGGACATATACGGTGTATAGAGGGATATTAGGATAGGGAAAAATGTATGTTTTCAGCGCTGCTTGTTTATATCTAATGCACTTGGTATTCCCTCCCTGCCTCTAAATTAGGGCTAATTACCCTCCTGCCACATGGTTTAGTACATGGATAGCGTTAAAGCAATAGGCGCTGCCACGATTCTGAGTAGCGTTCCTACTCCTGTAGGCTCCCATTAGCTTAATGAAAGCATAGTGCAGATTGTGCCTTGCAGAGGAATGGATGGCTGGCATTTTTCCTTTTAACCAGCTTTCAGATATAAAGCAGGCCAATTTATTTGCAAATGGTTTTGAGGTATATATTTAGCAAACAACTCTTTGGCGGAGACTCCGAAGTGCCAGGATGTGTTTCTAATAAGTAATAGAACATAATGCAGTCTGTATACCCTGTGTAGCGGGGAGACACAACAACTCTTTCTGCTCCCCAAAGTGAGAATAGTAGAAATTAAGCTGCATATTTACACTAAACAGTTTTAGACTGGAAATGAAAGGTAGAAAAACTAGTACAGGTACGGGACCTGTTATCCAGAATGCTCGGGAACTGGGTGTTTCCATAATTTGGATCTCCATACCTTAAGTCTGCTAGAAAATAATTTAAACATGAAATAAACCCAATAAGATTGTTCTGCCCCCAATAAGGGGTAATTATATCTTAGTTGGGATCAAGTACAGGTACTGTTTTATTATTACAGAGAAAAGGGAATCATTTAACCATTAAATAAACCCAATAGGACTGTTCTGCCCCCAATAAGGGGTAATTATATCTTAGTTGGGATCAAGTACAGGTACTGTTTTATTATTACAGAGAAAAGGGAATCATTTAACCATGAAATAAACCCAATAGGGCTGTTCTGCCCCCAATAAGGGGTAATTATATCTTAGTTGGGATCAAGTACAGGTACTGTTTTATTATTACAGAGAAAAGGGAATCATTTAACCATTAAATAAACCCAATAGGACTGTTCTGCCCCCAATAAGGGGTAATTATATCTTAGTTGGGATCAAGTACAGGTACTGTTTTATTATTACAGAGAAAAGGGAATCATTTAACCATGAAATAAACCCAATAGGGCTGTTCTGCCCCCAATAAGGGGTAATTATATCTTAGTTGGGATCAAGTACAGGTACTGTTTTATTATTACAGAGAAAAGGGAATCATTTAACCATTAAATAAACCCAATAGGACTGTTCTGCCCCCAATAAGGGGTAATTATATCTTAGTTGGGATCAAGTACAGGTACTGTTTTATTATTACAGGGAAAAGGGAATCGTTTAACCATTAAATAAACCCAATAGGGCTGTTCTGCCCCCAATAAGGGGTAATTATATCTTAGTTGGGATCAAGTACAGGTACTGTTTTATTATTACAGAGAAAAGGGAATCATTTAACCATTAAATAAACCCAATAGGGCTGTTCTGCCCCAATAAGGGGTAATTATATCTTAGTTGGGATCAAGTACAGGTACTGTTTTATTATTACAGAGAAAAGGGAATCATTTAACCATTAAATAAACCCAATAGGACTGTTCTGCCCCCAATAAGGGGTAATTATATCTTAGTTGGGATCAAGTACAGGTACTGTTTTATTATTACAGAGAAAAGGGAATCATTTAACCATTAAATAAACCCAATAGGGCTGTTCTGCCCCAATAAGGGGTAATTATATCTTAGTTGGGATCAAGTACAGGTACTGTTTTATTATTACAGAGAAAAGGGAATCATTTAACCATTAAATAAACCCAATAGGGCTGTTCTGCCCCAATAAGGGGTAATTATATCTTAGTTGGGATCAAGTACAGGTACTGTTTTATTATTACAGAGAAAAGGGAATAATTTAACCATGAAATAAACCCAATAGGACTGTTCTGCCCCCAATAAGGGGTAATTATATCTTAGTTGGGATCAAGTACAGGTACTGTTTTATTATTACAGAGAAAAAGGAAATCATTTTTAAAAATTTGAATTGTTTGCTTATAATGGAGTCTATGGGAGATGGCCTTTCCATAATTTGGAACTTTCTGGATAATGGGTTTCCAGATAAGGGGTCCGATACCTGTACTTTGCACACTACCTAGGAGGTCATAAATGACCCCTAACTATAACAAAGGATTATGATGCTCCTACACCAAGAACCTCTGGTGGGGTTGCCCCCTCTGCCAGCTTTTTTCGCTAGGAAGGGGGCAGGTGGTGACATCATGGGGATGGGGAAGAGGCAGGACTGTGACATCACGACGGAGGGGAAGAGGCAGGGCTGTCATATTACAAGGGAGGGGAAGAGGTGGGGCTGTGACATCATGAGGGAGGGGAAGAGGCGGGGCTGTGATATCACAAGGGAGGGGAAGAGGTGGGGCTGTGACATCAGGAGGGTGGGGAAGAGGCGGGGTTGTGATATCACAAGGGAGGGGAAGAGGTGGGGCTGTGACATCAGGAGGGTGGGGAAGAGGTGGGGCTGTGATATCACAAAGGAGGGGAAGAGGTGGGGCTGTGACATCAGGAGGGTGGGGAAGAGGCGAGGCTGTGATATCACAAAGGAGGGGAAGAGGTGGGGCTGTGACATCAGGAGGGTGTCGAAGAGGCGGGGTTGTGATATCACAAGGGAGGGGAAGAGGTGGGGCTGTGACATCAGGAGGGTGGGGAATAGGCTGGGCCATGACATCACTGAGCTGGGCTATGAAGTAGCGATCGGTTTTTGCAGTTTTTGACCCAGACAGCCCTTCTAAAAACTGGGCAACCTCACCCTCTGGGCAGTCAGAAGGGGCAAACCACCCTTGGCTTCTCTTACCAGCTGCACTATATCACATTATAAGCCTGTAATACTTATAGTATTGGCCTTTCCCTAACCATAGGCTCATCGTGAGCGTCTTACTGTTTATACATGCAAGTCAGATTTGATATAACAGGAAGGTTACTGTGCTTTGTATTAGTTATATGAGGGAATGAGTCATAAAATGGCCGTATCCCCATGTGAGCTCCTTTACAAGCCGCATATCAAAAGGGAGATTTATGCACAAATACATGATCAGACTATAGACATATCCTCAGACGGATGTTTTCCAGGTTAAAGGGCAACTGAGAAATGAATCCAAAGACCTTCGCTGCATATTTTAGAATATGTTTGTTGTGCCGTCATAATTTATTTTCCAAGCATGTTTTTTATTTTGCTTCTGCATTTCAATAGCCTAACAAGGAAGTGTGGGCAAGAGGGTGGTCCGACATTTGCCCCCCCCGGGCTCTCTGCCAGATTTATGCACGAGGCTCTAAACTTTAAATGAACGGACAAGCTGTAAGTCGGCATTGCTTATTGAATTTAACCACAGAGTGGTTATTTGTTGTTGATCAATGGGCAGTCAGAAGGGGCAAACCAACCTTGCAGATCTCAGTTATGGGCTATAGACCTGTGCAGCATCAGGGGGTGCAGGTCAGCCCCGTCTTAAAGGAAACACCACCGAACAGTGCAGGTCTCTATAAGTATATTGCATACAGCTCATACTGAAAACCCTGGTTCATATAAACAAACCATTTTTATAAAAATATTAGTATGTGCCACAGGGTAAGATAAAATAGAAAACTGCCATTTTAAGTACTAAGTGCCACCCCTTGGGATCATACAATTCACGATGAACACAAACAAACCAAGGGCACATCAGCCAATGCCTAGTTAATAAAACTATTGTTGATCAATGGGCCGCAAGTCAGGGCTAGTGCTTAAGGGGCTACTTTGTTCCTTTTGACCTAAGTCCAAAAAGTGCCTCTCAATTAGTGATGAGCAAATTTTTTCCCCAGGCATGGATTCGCTGCGAATTTCCGCATTTCGCCATTGGCAAATTGTTTTGCTAAACTTGCGAAAAATTTTTTGTTGAATGTCAAATTGGGCGTGGTCACGTCAAAAAGGGGCACTATCGCGTAAAAAGGGTGCGGCCGTGGCAATTATGGCGCGGTCATGACAAAATTGGGTGCGGGTGACAAAAAAAATAGACGCAAGAGAAAAAAAACAGACGTGGGCGACAAAAAAGACGCGGGCGACAAATGCGTTTCACAAATGTTTCACAAATTTTCTTGCTGTTTCGCGAATTTCATGGCGAAGCGAAACGGTACAGATTCGCTCATCACTAATCTCAATGAAGCAATTCCCCACATTCATTATTCCCTATCAATACATCACTAAGCAATGTTCCCTTTATTGCTTTTAGACCGTGTACACAAAAGAAGATCTTATATATACGGAGTTACACGTGGGTCATAACCTGTATTTACAGCTTAAATAAACACTAGTCAATTGCACTCCATTCAGGATCATTGTTGCCCTTTATATTGTTCAAACTAAAATCACTATAGAGCTGAGATTTACTTCATTTTTTCCAGGCTAAACAAATGTGACTGTATTTTTATGTCAATAAATCACACATTTTTATGTTTGCATTTGATATTTATTTTGGCAGTGGCTTCCAGCTATGAGGTTACTTTTTGGGGGGACTGTAAGGTATTTACACTGTTATACATCCATATATCGAATATTATTTATTACCAGCTCTCTAGAGAGTATTTCTCAATGTGTAACTTTTAGTGCAATGGCAATTTTTTCCCACAATGCCGTGTTTTTTTTACCAGAATACCAAGTACTAACCCATATGCTCTCCTCGTGGAGCCCCTGGATACTCTACTAATTACTAATCCTCTTTATAGAATGATATAGTCCAAGAGCTATCCCTCTTATCAATATCTTCTCCTTCTGATGCCTCCTCCCTCAAGCTCCTCAGCATCACCCACTGCCTTTAGCAAGTAGAGTCCAAAGAAGTTGAACCTTTGAATCCCTTTTAGGTAGAAAAGGTCAAAAGAAAACTCCTAGTTTCCTCAGGCATACCCAACCAATGGAAGGAGAACACCTCCTCCATCCCAACTTAGTCCCATTGCTGGAGATAACTCCTTCCAGTAAAGGTTGCCATACACCTTCAGATCCGCTCGCTTGGTGATATCAGGCAAATCCAGGCTAATCCTGGGGCCAAACAATCGAGTTAAAACAACGGGTATAGGAGAAGTCAGATCGGGGGCTGCATCAACGAGCCAATGCGGTCACCGATCCATCTAAATTTTTTAACATGCACAACCGATATCTGACCGAGGCCAGATATCAGGTCAGGCAGGCCCGTCCGTAGTGCCCATACACGGGCAGATAAGCTGCCGAAACGGTCTAAGGGACATCGGCAGCAAGACTTAGCCCGTGTATGGCCAATTTAAGAGGACAATGAAATCCCCACTAGTTTACACATTTACTTGCTGCTTTTAGAACAAAAATTGTAGACAAAAATCTTGTAGACAATTCTGAATAATATATGGTGCTGGTTTCACATTAATACTATCTGTAAAATGGATCCTTTATTGGAGCTCCCTATAGATCCTCTTGGGTGGGCGTGTCCTAAAGGTCCCAGCCTGAAGACAGTAAGAGGGGGATAGCCAATCACAGCACTGCAGTCACACAAGAAAAGACAGTTCCCTATCAATTCAGCCTAGCTGCTGATTGGTTCCTATCATATAGTGCAGTGTTTTAAGTGCCGCTGGCCCCTCTGCACAGCTTGAGAAATGAGGCATCAGGAAGTGAAACAGATGGGCGGGACCAGTGGGGTTTTTGAAAAATTTTCAATAAATCAGCCCAAAACACTACTTTCTATATTTAGACTCATTGGTAGTGGCGAGCGAATTTTTTCGCCATTGGCGAAAATTCGCTGCGGAAAAATTCTAAGAGTGGAAAAATTCTGGTGGGCCCCGGCGGCCCAATCCAACCTTTTCCGGCGCTCCCCCTTCTGACTGTTCTTCCCCTGACGCGTTCAATTTATATGTGCTCGGGGAGGATTTTGGGTGGGGGGCCCTGCAGGGGGGTTAGGGGGGCCCCTGGGGGGGTAGGGGATGCAGCTGGCTGGGGCACCTGCAGGACCCCTGGGGCGTGAGCCCCGGTGGGCCCTGCACCCCCCAGTCCGACCCTGTCTGTACTGGAGATGTCCTTCCTACAATCCTCTAGATAAAATTGACTTCCAACCTCCAACATCTACTAAGAGAGAAAAGTTGATATTGGATGCTGGGAATTCAAACATACTGCCTATAATGTATGTGATCCCACATCCCTCACATACAATCAATATCCCAGAACCTTCTCATTCTCCGTAGCTCCGTATAACTGGGCAGGCATGCTTCTGTAAAGACATTTTTTATTCCGTCAGTCTCTCTCTCTGACACCTTTTCACTCCAGAAGGAAAACAACCTCAGACTGTTTTTGTTTTCCCTGACAACACCTGTCATTTGAATGATGTATTATACACACTTTCTAGCCTTAAAATAGTAAACTGATATGAAAACTTCCAAAAAATATGTAGTCTTAGGCAATTTCCGACCCTGCTTGTAGTTAGTTAATGACATCTTATCACTAAAATAAATTAATTCTTAGGTTTCACTACAAAAATATGTTTCAAAATTAGGTTGGATTATACAGGTATGGGACCCCTTATCTGGAAACCCGTTGTCCGGAAAGTTTTGAATTACGGAAAGGCCATCTCCCATAGACACCATTATAAGCAAATAATTCTAATTTTTAAAAATGCTTTCCTTTTTCTCTGTGATAATAAAACAGTACAGGTATGGCATCCCTTATCTGGAAACCCGTTATCCAGAAAGTTCCGAATTATGGAAAGGCCATCTCCCATAGACTCCATTATAAGCAAATAATTCTAATTTTTAAAAATGATTCCCGTTTTCTCTGTGATTATAAAACAGTACAGGTATGGGACCCGCTATCCAGAATGCTTGGGACCTGGGGTTTCACAAATGAAAATACATTGCCGTTTCCATCCTTTCATTTTGATGTGTATTTAGACCCTATCTCTGGGGATATTACTTTATAACTTTAAAATATAAAAGGAAAACTATACCCCCAGAATGAATACGTAACCAACAGACAGTTTATATTATGTTAAGTGACCTATTAAAGAATCTCACCAAACTGGAAAATATATATCAGTAAATATTGCCCTTTTACATGATTTCCCTTGAGCCGCCATTTTGTGATGGGCTGTGTGCTCCCTCAGAGATCAGCTGACAGGAAGTGATGCAGCTCTAACTGTAACAGGAAGTAGTGTGGGAGCAAAAGGCGGCCCTTAGTACTTATAATGGCAGTTTCCTATTTAGGATTACCCAATGGCACATACTACTAAACAAGTATATTTATATGAAAATGGTTTATTTAGATGCAGCAGGGTTTTACATATGAGCTGTTTAACGCAATATATTTATATAGAGACCTACATTGTTTGGGGGTATGGTGAATTATGTTCTTCCAATTGTAGACATGCTGGTCTAACAGCTCATCTTCAATAAGAAATTCCAATACTATGGGGCAGATTTACTAATCCACGAATCCGAATCCCGAAAGGAAAAAAAATCGTATTGGAAATGAAAATTTCGCGACTTTTTCATCACTGTCGCAATTTTTCGTATTTGTTGCAACTCTTTCGTTGCCGTCGCGACTTTATCGCGATTTTTTCATATTGAGCGGTAGTAAACGGCGGAAAAACCAGTCCGATTTTTTCGCAACGGCGACGAAAAAGTCGCGTAAAATATACGAAAAAGTCACAACGGCGACGGAAAAATCGCGGGGCATACGAAAAAGTTGCGACGGCGACGAAAAAGTCGCAAAACTATACTAATACTATGGGGCAGATTTACTAATCCACGATTCTGAATCCCAAAAGGAAAAAAATTGTATTGGAAATGAAACTTTCGCAACTTTTTCGTCGCCGTTGCGATTTTTCGTATTTGTCGCAACTTTATCGCGATTTTTTCGTGTTGAGCGATAGTAAACGGCGGAAAAACCAGTCAGATTTTTTCGCGGCGGCGACGAAAAAGACGCAGAAAATATACAAAAAGGCGCAACGGCGACGAAAAAATCGCGGGACATACGAAAAAGTTGCAACAGTGATGAAAAAGTCGCAAAACTATACTAATACTATGGGGCAGATTTACTAATCCACGAATCCGAATCCCGAAAGGAAAAAAATTGTATTGGAAACGAAAATTTCGCAACTTTTTCGTCGCCGTTGCGATTTTTTCGTATTTGTCGCAACTTTATCACAATTTTTTCGTGTTGAGCGATAGTAAACGGCGGAAAAACCAGTCCGATTTTTTCACGACGGCAACAAAAAAGTCGCGGAAAATTGACAAAAAAGTTGCGATGGCGACGGAAAAATCGCGGGACATATGAAAAAGTTGCGACGGCGACGAAAAAGTCACAAAAATACAGATCATTACGAAAAAACGCATTCGGACGCCTTCGGACCGTTCGTGGATTAGTAACTCTCCCCCTAAGTAGTAGATACTGCCTATGCCGCCAGTGCATGCTTATCCAGCTGTAAAAGAGTCTAAATTCTCACCTTTTTGCAATACATACACATGAACAATTATCTCCGCGTGATGTGGCCTGAATAACCGCTCAAGTCGGGCTGCAGTACATCAGTTGGGCTTGTAAGGAACGTTCCTATCTGGGGGTAATCAGCATGTCATTCCACTTACCAGCATATTGTGGTGCACATTTCACAAACGATTATTCCATGAAACAGAGCTCGTTCCATCTGTAGGTTCAGCCGAGGACATTCGGAGCCATGGCACTAGAGTGCTCATACAATGAGGCCTTCCCCCCACAAAACAGCATGCTTAGTGTTTGCCTCGTTGGACGTGTGTGTTATAGTTTCATTTGTATGCGGAGGAGTCGGCCATGGATGAAGCCGATCCATACAGTGCGCTGACATGTTAAGACTCCATGACATTGATCCGCGGACTCCGAGCAGATGCGCCCGTTGCTGCTTATGGCTGTGATGAACTACAACAGGAGAGCGAATCATGTGAATTTACTTTTTCACAATTTTAATTAAGTTTAAATTGATTTCTAAGAAGATAAATGGTTTCATTACTGCGACTCACACCGAGCACCTTGGTTGGAAATTAAACATCAACGGAATCTCCTGACTGTTTGCTGATAATCACAGATTTATATTTTCTCTTCCACATGAATAGTCGCTGGTTTTATTTATGGATCTGTACATTAGACACAACCTGACTTGCGTGGTGTTCCGGCAATCATAGATAGAGATTTATTTAAAGATTCTCTCACTGAGGGGGCCGTTTACTGACTGTCGGATTTGTGTTTTTTTTCCAATTGGATAGGAAAAAAGTCACAAATTTTTCAAGATTTAATATGAGACCAAACAGCTAAAAATCCTAATCCGACAATTGGCCGGCTAGAACTTGCCGAGATAATGTAGAAGTTTGCCGCCGAAACCTTTAGATGTTTCGGATTTTTGATGCTGGTTTTTTGGGGTGACAATTTGAAAAAGTTCTGCAAGTTCCGTTAACTAGAAAACCATTATCTATACAGCTCCAAATTACAGAAAGGCCATCTCCCATAAACTCTATTTTAATCAAATAATTCACATTTTTAAAAGTGATTTCCTTTTGCTCTGTAAAAATGCAGAAATTAAACAATACCCAGTACAGGTATGGGATCCCTTATCCAGAAACCCATTATCCAAAAAGTTCCGAAGTACAGAAAAGCCAACTCCCATAGACTCCATTATAAGCAAATAATTCTAATTTTTAAAAATGATTTTCTTTTCCTTTGTAATAATAAAACAGTACCTGTACTTGATCCCAACTAAGATATAATTACCCCTTATTGGGGGCAGAACAGCCCTATTGGGTTTATTTAATGGTTAAATGATTCCCTTTTCTCTGTAATAATAAAACAGTACCTGTACTTGATCCCAACTAAGATATAATTACCCCTTATTGGGGGCAGAACAGCCCTATTGGGTTTATTTCATGGTTAAATGATTCCCTTTTCTCTGTAATAATAAAACAGTACCTGTACTTGATCCCAACTAAGATATAATTACCCCTTATTGGGGCAGAACAGCCCTATTGGGTTTATTTAATGGTTAAATGATTCCCTTTTCTCTGTAATAATAAAACAGTACCTGTACTTGATCCCAACTAAAATATAATTACCCCTTATTGGGGGCAGAACAATCCACTAAGGTCAAGAACCCACTGGGAAAACTTCCATTACCCTGGCAGGCCAGTCCGACACTGATCAAAAGCTGACTATCCAATACCTGCTCTGAATTTGCTCATCAACATCTGAAGGTTAATTGAAAGATTCACTTATTATAGGAACCACGTACATCAAAGAATGGAATAATTAAGCTATAAGGATAGACTATCAAAGTTTTTTTTACAAGTACACTAGAGGAAACTATGGACAGGGGGGGGGGGGGTTCCTATGGAAAAGAACAAAGATCCATAGGCCACCCCTTTAGACCTGAGGAAGTCAACTTTCAATTAAAGAAACATAGGGGGTTTTCACGGTGCAGATCATATACATAAACGGTGGGTCATTTGGAATGCAACTTGATGGATCATTAACCCCAATCTAACGATATAACGATGTAACTGAAACAACTGTATCAAAAATCCTTGACTTAGAAGCAAAGAAGAATTATTCATGAGGTTGACGAACAAAGACTTGCAAACTTCGATTCATAAATTCATGTGTTTTATCCATTTGAGATTTGGCTCCTCACGTGTTGGTGCTGTCAGCTACATTACTTCATTAGAGCAAACCTCTTTATAAAGAACCATTTCGCTCTCTTTGGAATCCCGGGGAAGGAGTTTTGTGATGAGTTCAGAATTCATTATATCTTTTGACGAGCAGTTAATTTCCCCTGATGACAATTACAAACACATTGCGCTGTACAGAAACAAAGAAGGCAAGATGCAAAATGGTATATAATTCTAGCCTTTAGGGAGCGATCGCATAAATGAAGAGGCAAGCCCTTATTTGTTAATATACACCCTGCAACAGCCTGTTATACATAAAAGGACAATAAAATAGTGACACTATCCACTGGTACATACAATAAAATGGAACTTACGATGTACAGGTATAGGACCCATTATCCAGAATGCTCGGGACCAAGGGTATTCCGGATAAGGGGTCTTTCCGTAATTTGGATCTCAATACCTTACTAAAAAATCAATAAAACATTAATTAAACCCAATAGGATTGTTTTGCATCCAATAAGGATTAATTATATCTTAGTTGGGATCAAGTACAGGTACTGTTTTATTATTACAGAGAAAAGGGAATCATTTAACCATTAAATAAACCCAATAGGGCTGTTCTGCCCCCAATAAGGGGTAATTATATCTTAGTTGGGATCAAGTACAGGTACTGTTTTATTATTACAGAGAAAGGGGATCATTTAATCATTAAATAAACCCAATAGGGCTGTTCTGCCCCCAATAAGGGGTAATTATATCTTAGTTGGGATCAAGTACAGGTACTGTTTTATTATTACAGAGAAAAGGGAATCATTTAACCATGAAATAAACCCAATAGGGCTGTTCTGCCCCAATAAGGGGTAATTATATCTTAGTTGGGATCAAGTACAGGTACTGTTTTATTATTACAGAGAAAAGGGAATCATTTAACCATGAAATAAACCCAATAGGGCTGTTCTGCCCCCAATAAGGGGTAATTATATCTTAGTTGGGATCAAGTACAGGTACTGTTTTATTATTACAGAGAAAAGGGAATCATTTAACCATGAAATAAACCCAATAGGGCTGTTCTGCCCCCAATAAGGGGTAATTATATCTTAGTTGGGATCAAGTACAGGTACTGTTTTATTATTACAGAGAAAAGGGAATCATTTAACCATTAAATAAACCCAATAGGGCTGTTCTGCCCCCAATAAGGGGTAATTATATCTTAGTTGGGATCAAGTACAGGTACTGTTTTATTATTACAGAGAAAAGGGAATCATTTAACCATGAAATAAACCCAATAGGACTGTTCTGCCCCCAATAAGGGGTAATTATATCTTAGTTGGGATCAAGTACAAGTACTGTTTTATTATTACAGAGAAAAGGGAATCATTTAACCATGAAATAAACCCAGGAAAATTAGCGAGACGGCGAAAAATCTGCGAAACGTTTGTTGAGTGAGTTTTTTTGTCACGCACGTCTTTTTTTTTTGCCTCGACCATGCCTATTTTTTATGTGCCCTGGCCCATTTTTATGTGACCACGCCTATTTTTCCATGACCGCAACTTTTTTTTACATGCAACAAATTTTTCCGCAGCGAATTCGCCAGTGGCAAAATGCGGAAATTATGCCTGGTGAAAAATTTCACTCATCACTATTTGTGGTTTCTAAAGTTATTCTGCTTTTTATTCAGCAGCTTCCCAGTTCTGAATTTCAGCAGCTATCTGGTTGCTATGGTCCAAACTACCCCAGCAACCAGCTTTGAATGAGAGAATGGAATATGAATAGGAGAGGGTCTGAATAAAAAAAATGAGTAAGGAAAAATAGCAATCCCTCACAGAGCATTTTATCTTCTAGGTTTCAGGGTCTGAGGGGTCAGGGTCTCCCATTTGAGAGTTGGAAAGAGTCAGAAGAAGAAGGCAAATAACTAAAAAACTATAAAGAAAAAAATGAAGGCCAAAAAGTTGCTTAGAATTAGCCATTTTATAATACTTAGGGGCCCATTCATTAAAGTATGAATCCCAATCACGAAATACGATTCTTTTTGTTTCAATCCGAAAATTTCCAAACTTTCGTAGTCATTGCAACAAATACGATTTAGAATTGTTGCAAACCATGAAAAATTAGCGGAAATTAACGAAAAAAATCACAGAAAATACATACAGTTCTAAAAGTTAGAAAAATACGACTTTTTTGTAATCGTAACCAATCGTACTTTGATAAATGGGCCCCTGAATGTTAACTTGAAGGCGAACCACCCCTGTAAAGTGTCAGTGTTTGGTTTATTCAAGCAAATTCCTGTTCAGGTTTATATGAAATCATTCAGATTCAATGCAAAAGTAGAACAAAAGCAGGTTAATTTAACAGTAATAAAAAAAATTTCATACTCAACATTAAATGGACATAATTATTTTTTTATCTTTATCATTCTATCTTTGTTTCCTATTTTACAAAAATGTAGCGGCTGTGACTAGATCATTTCTAGTAGCGCTACCAGTTAACCAATGGTATCATTACAAACTCAGCATATTATAGCTTTCTAGTGGCTTCAAGGCACTTCTATTGTTAGAAGAGAAAAGGTCAGACTTGCCAGTTACTGTTAAGCTGAAAACCTCTAGGGATTGGTTATTATTATACCCAGAGGCACGGGGCATTTTCCACACACAAAAATACAATGTTTGCCAATTAGTTTTCTTATCAAAGAAGTCTTCCTAGAAAAGGAGCTGGAGATTCCTCGAAAATAAACTAATCTGTATCCTATAGGGCCTAAAGTGTACCAGCTTCTATTGAGAAATGGACCGGCCACATTTATTTTCTTCATTTGATTGGCAGAAATGAAGTATTTGATTAAGTGAAACGTTTTAAAATATAATTTAATAGATGTATTAGTAGCTGTAATAGCGGGGATGTATTGGATCAAAAGTGCTAACATTGTGCCCTATGAGGTCAGCAAACAAAAAGTGCTTGAGTTTATTAGAAATGGAATATGTTGTTCAGGGAAGAGTTAATAATATATTATAGCCATTTGATGTATAAGCCCATTAACGTTGCCGGTAGTTGACTGATTGTCTTCCTACCGCGAACTATGAATCTTTTCCCAAGACAGAGTGCTAGCACCAATCTGCAAAGTGATTGGTCATTAAACTATTTTTAATCGACTGTGTTAGATATTTAGATGACCAATGTAGGCGCTTGTCATGATCAATAAAATATTGTTGCCATTTATTCTGTTTTATACTGCTCTTATTTATATCTGATTACACCTTATCAGCGGATGGAACCACATTCTGATGTGGATGCAGATGTCTAAGAATAATATTAATACTGTTATTATTTATGAATGAAGATTAGAGGCTGTCGTTTATTAGTGAAGGTAGAATGTTGAAGTAACTTATTTAGATCAGATTTTGCAGACCCAGAGGGGTGGAAAGACCACTAAGTCCCAGTCAACTAATATCTGTTTGTCCCTTGCTGCTCTATGCACTCGCTGGTTCCCTTGAAACAATGTATTATTATTATTATTTATATAGCGCCATCAATTTACGCAGCGCTTTACAGAATAGAGGGGTACAAAAGACAGAACAGTTAACATGTACATATAAACAATTCACAAAAATGGTTTGTAGTTACATTGGATGAGGATCGGAGACACTAGGGGGAGGGCCCTGCTCGCATTTTGCATTTGTCGCACAACTATTTTGTTTTTTTTGTTTTTTTTAATCGCGACATGCAAATGATTTTTCCGCACCAAATTTTCATTGTAGTTTTGCGAAACAATTTGCCAATGGGAAAATACTGAAATTTGCAGCGAATCCATGATTTTGAGATGCGCAGCAATTTTTTGATGTGCTGGTTTCACAAAGAGAATCCACCAATGACGAAACGCTGAAATTTGCTGTGAATCCATTACTAGCAACAATTCCACTCATCGCTACTCACGAGCTCATAACTAGCAGTGCAAAAAATATCAAAGAACGTTAATATGTTGTTTTCAATAGCAATTCAATTTACAAATAATTTTATAATGGATTTATATTACAACTTTAGAGTGTAATGATGAAGTGTAGTGATGAACGAATCTATCCCGTTTCGCTTTGGCGGAAAATTTGCGAAACAGCAAAAAATCCACACATTTAGGCACACGTTTTTAATGTGAAGAAATAAAAACCATGTTTTAGCAGACCCTGGCAGTCCGGAGTGCTTCATGTCCTATTTTTGCTTTTAAAAAATCCACAAAATGCATTTGTTCCACAACATTTTTGTCGCCCACGTCTTCTTTTGTCACATTTGTCTTTTTTTTGTTGCGCACTTTTTTTTTTTGCCGCAACTGTCCCCATTTTTACACGACCGCGCCCATTGTGATGCTACCGCAACTTTTTTTGACACGTCATTAATTTTCCTGCGGCCAATTTTTGCTGAATTTTTCTGAAACAATTCCTCAATGGTGAAGTGCAAACATTCGCTGTAAATCCATGCCTGTCGAAAACAAATTTGCTCGTCACTAATCGTGTACTCTTGCGTTAGGCACAATATGCACTTTTAAGCTTAAATTCCCCCTTTAGCTTCCAGAAGTAATTTGTTTAGAACTGAGACTGGGGTTCATTTATAAACACTGGGCAAATTTGCACCTGAGTAGTAACCCATAGCAACCAATGACTGGTTCGAGTTTTCCTGCTATCTGCAGGTTGGCAGGAAACACTGAAAGCAATATTCTGATTGGTTGCCATGAGTTACTGCCCAGGTGCATATTAGCCCAGTGTTTATAAATGACCAAGGGGACATTGGTTGTATTGTCCGTGCATCTGAGCAATTTGCACAAAGAAGTATTATTCTTTAACCCAATTCTTCTTGTCTTGTTCTTATAGGCAACAGACCCTGATGCCGGAGTCAACGGCCAAGTCCGTTATAGCCTGGCAAATCTCAACAACATCTTCCGTATCACTGCCAACGGGAGTATATACACCTCTGTCAAGCTGGACCGAGAAACAAAAGATAGTTATGAACTTGTCGTTGAAGCGACAGATGGAGCAGTGGACCCGCGGCGCAGTACAATAACCCTTACGATTAAAGTCATCGACATCGACGACAATAGCCCCCAGTTTACAAACTCCACTTATTCCGTCAGCGTCCCAGAGAATATGATTCCAGGCACGGTGTTCTTACGCGTACAGGTGAGCAGGGAAAAAACTACTGAAGCGAAGTTTCTATTTAATTATGATGTTTAAAATTCCATCGGGGCCTTTACAGCTCTTGATTGATACCATAGTTCAGCCGGCATTTAATTAAAGCAAGGAATAGGCTGCTTGGTATCTCCCGTATTAATCCGTTATGGTAAGGAAACGCCAATTTGAATAACAAAAAAAAAAAAATTCTGTTTAATTATAATTACATTCCACCGCTGAAATTGGGTATTCTTGCCTTTCGCAAAGTTTTTAATCTTAGTGTGGGTGACATGAAAACCCAAGAACATGATTATACCATCGGCATTGAACAAAACATGACATTAATACAAAAAAAGGATGAAGAAATACATTACATTTATTGATGTCAATTAATTAAGTAGTACATGGATTTGCTTTTTTTTCCCCCTTGTTTGTTTAAACTGGAATTATTTCGATATGTTCTGGTTAATTGCCCCATATTTCATGCCAAAAAAGGACACGTCCTGTTATTGTATTGATGGTAGCTCTAATAGGGGGATTTAATAGTTACATAGTTACATAGTTACATAGGGTTGAAAAAAGACCATTGTCCATCAAGTTCAACCCATCCGAGTAAACCCAGCACACAACCTATACTAACCAATCTATACACTCACATACATAAACTATATATATACAACCAGTAATACTAACTGTAGATATTAGTATCACAATAGCCTTGGATATTCTGCTTGTTCAAAAACTCATCCAGGCCCCTCTTAAAGGCATTAACAGAATCTGCCATTACCACATCACTAGGAAGGGCATTCCCCAACCTCACTGCCCTCACCGTGAGGAACCCCCTACCCAACATCCCCCGGCAGGGCATTCCCCAACCCCCTCACTGCCCTCACCGTGAGGAACCCCCTACCCAACATCCCCCGGCAGGGCATTCCCCAACCCCCTCACTGCCCTCACCGTGAGGAACCCCCTACCCAACATCCCCCGGCAGGGCATTCCCCAACCCCCTCACTGCCCTCACCGTGAGGAACCCCCTACCCAACATCCCCCAGCAGTGCATTCCCCAACCCCCTCACTGCCCTCACCGTGAGGAACCCCCTACCCAACATCCCCCTGCAGGGCATTCCCCAACCTCACTGCCCTCACCGTGAGGAACCCCCTACCCAACATCCCCCGGCAGGGCATTCCCCAACCCCCTCACTGCCCTCACCGTGAGGAACCCCCTACCCAACAACCCCCGGCAGGGCATTCCCCAACCCCCTCACTGCTCTCACCGTGAGGAACCCCCTACCCAACATCCCCCGGCAGGGCATTCCCCAACCCCCTCACTGCCCTCACCGTGAGGAACCCCCTACCCAACATCCCCCGGCAGGGCATTCCCCAACCCCCTCACTGCCCTCACCGTGAGGAACCCCCTACCCAACATCCCCCTGCAGGGCATTCCCCAACCTCACTGCCCTCACCGTGAGGAACCCCCTACCCAACATCCCCCGGCAGGGCATTCCCCAACCCCCTCACTGCCCTCACCGTGAGGAACCCCCTACCCAACAACCCCCGGCAGGGCATTCCCCAACCCCCTCACTGCTCTCACCGTGAGGAACCCCCTACCCAACATCCCCCGGCAGGGCATTCCCCAACCCCCTCACTGCCCTCACCGTGAGGAACCCCCTACCCAACATCCCCCGGCAGGGCATTCCCCAACCCCCTCACTGCCCTCACCGTGAGGAACCCCCTACCCAACATCCCCCGGCAGGGCATTTCCCAACCCCCTCACTGCCCTCACCGTGAGGAACCCCCTACCCAACATCCCCCGGCAGGGCATTCCCCAACCCCCTCACTGCCCTCACCGTGAGGAACCCCCTACGCTGCTTCAAATTGAAGCTCTGTTCCTCTAATCTATAGTAAAATCTATAATAAAAGTCGTAAATGTAAAAAATTCGCACAAACATAGAATAATTGTTCATTAGTAGGGATGAGTCATGAATTGCTGTGATGTTTCGCTTCACCGGAAAAAAATTGTGAATCTTTCGAAGGATTTGCGGCAAAAATGTCGAGACATAAATTTTCGCATTGCAAAAAATGTTTCTGTTACTGTCTTTTATTACTTTCCCCCCTTAAAGTAGTACAGGTACGGGATCCGTTATCAGGAAAGTCATTATCCAGAAAGTTCCAAATTACAGGAAGGCCATCTTCCATAGACTCCATTATAAGCAAATAGTTCTAAATTTTAAAGAATGATTCCATTTTCTCTGTAATAATAAAACAGTCCCTGTACTTAATCCCAACTAAGATATAATTACCCCTTATTGGGGGCAGAACAGCCCTATTGGGTTTATTTAATGGTTAAATGATTCCCTTTTCTCTGTAATAATAAAACAGTACCTGTACTTGATCCCAACTAAGATATAATTACCCCTTATTGGGGCAGAACAGCCCTATTGGGTTTATTTCATGGTTAAATGATTCCCTTTTCTCTGTAATAATAAAACAGTACCTGTACTTGATCCCAACTAAGATATAATTACCCCTTATTGGGGCAGAACAGCCCTATTGGGTTTATTTCATGGTTAAATGATTCCCTTTTCTCTGTAATAATAAAACAGTACCTGTACTTGATCCCAACTAAGATATAATTACCCCTTATTGGGGGCAGAACAACCCTATTGGGTTTATTTAATGGTTAAATGATTCCCTTTTCTCTGTAATAATAAAACAGTACCTGTACTTGATCCCAACTAAGATATAATTACCCCTTATTGGGGGCAGAACAGCCCTATTGGGTTTATTTAATGGTTAAATGATTTTTCAGGAGACTTAAGGTATGGAGATCTAAATTATGGAAGGAGCATTCTGGATAGCAAGTCTGATAACTGTACCAACAATTTTAATACATTCATATACAGATTTTTTGCCTTGTCAGCATCTGTAATGAATTGTTTTTTGATAGCAACTGTCTCATGTTGTATAATGTAAGTTGTGTTCCTGTAGGTCCTGTAGGAGAGCCATGAATGACATATGGGCCCCCATTTATAGCCAATTTGGTACTAATATAATTGTATTCTTAATAGTGCATCTGCTATTCCCTAAAGCACTAAAGAACCTTGCATGCAAGTACACACACAGGTAAACACTCACTGCAATTTCTAAAAAAGAATATAAATTATGGTTAAACATAGAACAGCGGTTTATTCGTTTTATAATGATCCCAGGAACTGGAGACATGAAATGTTCAAGTCGGTTGCTTTTTTTTTTATCATTTATTGCTACAAACTCAAATGCATTTCTTTCAAAACATTTATTAGCCATTTCCTAAAAACATATCTGGATGGTGTAAGAGAGAAAAAGGGGGTTGGTGTGGGTTGGCAGTTAGTTACACCGAATACAAGGGAAATGTTGCTGCCGGTGGAAACGCAGTTTTAGAAAATTAAACTGAAATATTTAGATTTATTTGGACAATGGGATTAGTAATAAAGGGACAAAAATAAAATTAGAAATTATTCTACTGGAGAAGGGAAGCAGTTGACGTAAACTACAGAGAGAAGGCTACCGGCTACTAAGGGGGGCTATACCTGGGCC
Source organism: Xenopus tropicalis (assembly GCF_000004195.4). Classification (NCBI taxonomy): domain Eukaryota; kingdom Metazoa; phylum Chordata; class Amphibia; order Anura; family Pipidae; genus Xenopus; species Xenopus tropicalis. The sequence continues at coordinate 14,288,104 of NC_030683.2, read as the reverse complement.
GGCCCCATTTTTAAACTAGATTGGTTAATGAATCAACCAATATACATAAATATACTAATTATATAAATAATATGAAATAAATAATAAAATAAATAGTGATGAGTGAATCTGTCCTGTTTCGCTTCTCCGTAAAATTCTGGAAACTGAAAAAATTCGCCAAAGATTTGCGAAACCTGAAAAATGTGACAATTTTATTTTTATCCCAACTAAGATATAATTACCCCTTATTGGGGGCAGAACAGCCCTATTGGGTTTATTTAATGGTTAAATGATTCCCTTTTCTCTGTAATAATAAAACAGTACCTGTACTTGATCCCAACTAAGATATAATTACCCCTTATTGGGGGCAGAACAGCCCTATTGGGTTTATTTAATGGTTAAATGATTCCCTTTTCTCTGTAATAATAAAACAGTACCTGTACTTGATCCCAACTAAGATATAATTACCCCTTATTGGGGGCAGAACAGCCCTATTGGGTTTATTTAATGGTTAAATGATTCCCTTTTCTCTGTAATAATAAAACAGTACCTGTACTTGATCCCAACTAAGATATAATTACCCCTTATTGGGGGCAGAACAGCCCTATTGGGTTTATTTAATGGTTAAATGATTCCCTTTTCTCTGTAATAATAAAACAGTACCTGTACTTGATCCCAACTAAGATATAATTACCCCTTATTGGGGCAGAACAGCCCTATTGGGTTTATTTCATGGTTAAATGATTCCCTTTTCTCTGTAATAATAAAACAGTACCTGTACTTGATCCCAACTAAGATATAATTACCCCTTGTTGGGGGCAGAACAGCCCTATTGGGTTTATTTAATGGTTAAATGATTCCCTTTTCTCTGTAATAATAAAACAGTACCTGTACTTGATCCCAACTAAGATATAATTACCCCTTATTGGGGCAGAACAGCCCTATTGGGTTTATTTAATGGTTAAATGATTTCCTTTTCTCTGTAATAATAAAACAGTACCTGTACTTGTTACCAACTAAGATATAATTACCCCTTATTGGGGGCAGAACAGTCCTATTGGGTTTATTTAATGGTTAAAGGATTTCCTTTTCTCTGTAATAATAAAACAGTACCTGTACTTGTTACCAACTAAGATATAATTACCCCTTATTGGGGGCAGAACAGTCCTATTGGGTTTATTTAATGGTTAAATGATTCCCTTTTCTCTGTAATAATAAAACAGTACCTGTACTTGATCCCAACTAAGATATAATTACCCCTTATTGGGGGCAGAAAAGCCCTATTGGGTTTATTTCATGGTTAAATGATTCCCTTTTCTCTGTAATAATAAAACAGTACCTGTACTTGATCCCAACTAAGATATAATTACCCCTTATTGGGGGCAGAACAGCCCTATTGGGTTTATTTAATGGTTAAATGATTCCCTTTTCTCTGTAATAATAAAACAGTACCTGTACTTGATCCCAACTAAGATATAATTACCCCTTATTGGGGGCAGAACAGCCCTATTGGGTTTATTTAATGGTTAAATGATTCCCTTTTCTCTGTAATAATAAAACAGTACCTGTACTTGATCCCAACTAAGATATAATTACCCCTTATTGGGGGCAGAACAGTCCTATTGGGTTTATTTCATGGTTAAATGATTCCCTTTTCTCTGGTTAATGAATCAACCAATATACCTAAATGTACTAATTATATAAAAACAGGAAATAAATAATAAAATAAAGTGATGAGCGAATCTGTCCTGTTTCGCATCTCCAAAAAATTCTGGAAATTGAAAAAATTCGCCAAAGATTTGCGAAACCTGAAAAATGTGACAATCTTTTTTTGACGCGGCATCAATTTTTTGACACAAGCAGCAACTTTTTTTTTGTCACGTGGCGAATATTCCCAGGCGTTTCGTGAAAGAAAAACATCAATATCGAAATGTGGAAATTCACCACTGATCCATGCCTACTGAGAAATTACGCTCATCACTAAAAATAAATACTTATAATTTTTGTATTTGTACACGTATGCTCAACATCAGAAGTGAAACAATTCGAGAATTTTCTAAGATTTCCTCCATTTATAACAAAGAATAAAATAATAAAATTTAAAAAATTGGAGCACTCCCTGTGCATGTAAATAGCTTAAACTTCTGGTGTTGTTACACCCTGACTAGTGATGAGTGAAACGGTGAAAAATCCGCAAAACGCAATTGTCACACAACTTTTTTGTCGCCTGTGTTTTTTTTAGATGCAGCCACACCTATTTCGATGTGACCACGCCTATTTTGACATGACCACGCCCACTTTGACGTGACCATTTCTTTTTTCATGCAACTGTAATTTTTTCTGCTGCTAAACAATTCGCCAATGGCGAAATGCAGATATTCGATGTGAATCCATGTCTGGCGAAAAAAAATTTGCTCATCACTAACCCTGACGTATGGCCAATCAGTGTAGTCCACGTAGATAAAGGGGGCCCAGCACACACCTATATTCACTGCTATGTTAGCTGTATTGAACCATACCAAATGGAAACAACATTTCGGGGGGGGGGGGGCACCTCTTATCTTCAAGTAGGGACTTCATTAACTTGACAAAGGGAGGTTTGTACCCCCTGAAACATTGTTTCTATTTGATATGGTACAATAAAATTAACACAGCAGTGAATAATGGTGTGCGTCAGGCCCCCTTTATCGACACAAAAGAATGAAACATGACCTGGACTTTCAGTAGGATTTATGATCAGACAGTGTAGAAGGTATTTTGTAGAGGAGAATTTGGAATAAAGGTAACCAGTTTTTACTAGTGGTGAGCAAATTTTTTCACCAGGCAATGAAAAAATTTGCTGCGCAACAAAAAAAAGTTGCGCATGTCAACAAAATTGTTGTGTGTGTCAAAAAAAAACGACGCTTGTGCAAAAAAATGACAAAAACATTGTCACACACGTAATTTTTTGATGTAAGCGTCATTTTTTTTATGTGCGTCATTTTTCGCATTACGCAATTATTTTCGACAGATTCCCTAGTTTTTACTACTTGTCAAAATGGATGCTCCTCAGGGGCAAAACAAAACAGCATTGCAAAAATGAATACAGAATAGTTTTTTGTTCCAATTTCCATTCCTTTTCATTGCCATATTTGTATTCATGTAGAAGCTCGGCTTTACCCTCCGCAAGCAAGTGCAATATGCATTTTTTAACTTAGAACGAGGGCCCCAAATAATATTTATCTTCATTTTCCGTCAAAAATATTCTGATAAAATCCAGAGCTCCGGTGAGCACTCATTATTTTCAAATTAGAAGCGGCTTTATTTTTCATGTTGCTTTTCTGACAGGAAATTAAGTACAAAGCTAAACGTGCATTTCCTGTATAGCCACTAAGATAAATGAAAAGAACGGGACATAAAACGGGAAATGCTCTTGGGTCTCCAATGCAAACAGTTTGATTTTATGATGGATGAGGCAAAACAAACACAACAATTGTCTAAAATAATGACATAAATGTAAGTAACCTGGGATGGATTTGACTTGCCAAACGTGTAGTACAATAAAACTTGAATTGAATATTTTGTTTTTACGATAAAACAATGGATTCTAAATATATTTCGATTTGTGCGTATGGTGAACTGTAGTTAAAGTTCTAATATAGAAGATATTGTAGATAAATTAAACTTAATTCTGATTCAGACTGGGAATTGGAAACAAAAGATTGGGGTACTAAATAGTATTATATTGGAGATTGTTGCCCAACATATCTATGAAGACATTCAATGTTATGCGTTAAAGCAAAACTATTCCCCCAGAATGAATACGTAACCAACCGATAGTTTATATCATATTAAGTGACCTATTAAAGAATCTCCCCAAACTGGAATATATATATATCAGTAAATATTGCCCTTTTACATCCTTTCCCTTGAGCCGCCATTTAGTGATGGGCTGTGTGCTCCCTCAGAGATCAGCTGACAGGAAGTGATGCAGCTCTAACTGTAACAGGAAGTAGTGTGGGAGCAAAAGGCAGAACTCTGCCCATTCATTGGCTGATGGGGCCTAGCATGTATGTGTGCCTTGGCTTGTTTGTGTGCACTGTGAATCCTATGATCCCAGGGGGCGGCCCTTAGTACTTAAAATGGCAGTTTTCTATTTAGGATTTCCCAATGGCACAAAAACGGTTTATTTAGATGCAGCAGGGTTTTACATATGAGCTGGTTTATGGTTTGGGGGTTTAGTTTTCCCTTAAGTGGTGCCAAGACAAAGCAAATATAATTCAGCCATAATCAATGGCATTTTGACACGACTACACCCAATTTGGCGCAACCGCAACTTTTTTTGGCGCACCACAAATTTTTCCATGCTGAATTTTTGCGGAAGTTTCGCAAAACATCTCGCCCATGGCAAAATGCGTAAATTCACTGAGAACCCATGCCTGGCGAAAAAATTCGCTCATCACTAATTGTGGCATAAAGTGGGCGTGCATTCTTGCACCGATGACGCCATATTTCAGGGGACATAGTGTTTGCCCATGCTAGTCATTCCAAATAGTGATGAGCAAATTTTTTCGCCAGGCATGGATTCTCAGCGAATTTCCGTATTTCGCCATTGGGGAATTGTTTCGCGAAACGTCTGTGAAAATCTGCTGTGGAAAAATTCTTTGTGCGTCAAAAAAAATTGTTGGTCGTCAAATTGGGCACGTCAAAAAACGTGGGCGACAATAAAAAAAAAAAAAAGACGCGGGCGACAAAAAAAAACGTGCAACAAATGCGTTTCGCGAATTTTTTGCTGTTTCGCTAATTTTCTTGCCATTTTGCGAATTTTACGGCGAAGCAAAACGGGACAGATTCGATCATCACTAATTCCAAAGGGAAAAGTAACACTAAAAAAATTTAACTAAAAAATCTATTCTACCCTCCCCCAATAATTGCCCTATCCTGAAAACCATTTGTTATTTTGGATGCTTTAGTAGAAAATACCTGTTAAACTCGGCTTCCTGTCATTTGAACAAAGGCGATACGGCGATGCCGGGGAAGTATCGGGAGATGCGATCGATTAATCGAGCCTAGCCTGACTTCTGTATAGGAAGGAGTCAGGCTAGGCTCGATCAATCGATTGCCGCATAGTTGATGCATCTCCCAATACTTTCCCCGGCATTGCCGTATCGCCTTTGTTCAAATGACAGGAAGCCGAGTTTAACAGGTATTTTCTTCTAAAGCATCCAAAATAACAAATGGTTTTCAGGATAGGGCAATTATTGGGGGAGGGTAGAATAGATTTTTTAGTTAAAAATGTTTACTGTTACTTTTCCTTTAAAGAGGTTCATGATTTTAAAGAGTAGCTCTTCCTGCCACAGACATCCAGAAACGTAACTTAGATCAGTGTTTTTCAACCTTTTTTGGGCAAAGGCACACTTGTTTTATGAAAAAAATCACGAGGCACACCACCATTAGAAAATGTTAAAAAATTTAACTCTGTGCCCAGCAGCAGTGCCCCCCTAGTACATTGGTGCCCAGCAGCAGTGCCCCCCTAGTACATTGGTGCCAAGAGCAGTGCCCCCCTAGTACATTGGTGCCCAGCAGCAGTGCCCCCCTAGTACATTGGTGCCCAGCAGCAGTGCCCCCCTAGTACATTGGTGCCAAGAGCAGTGCCCCCCTAGTACATTGGTGCCCAGCAGCAGTGCCCCCCTAGTACATTGGTGCCAAGAGCAGTGCCCCCCTAGTACATTGGTGCCCAGCAGCAGTGCCCCCCTAGTACATTGGTGCCCAGCAGCAGTGCCCCCCTAGTACATTGGTGCCAAGAGCAGTGCCCCCCTAGTACATTGGTGCCCAGCAGCAGTGCCCCCCAGTACACTGGTGCCAAGAGCAGTGCCCCCCTAGTACATTGGTGCCAAGAGCAGTGCCCCCCTAGTACATTGGTGCCCAGCAGCAGTGCCCCCCAGTACACTGGTGCCAAGAGCCAGCCCCCCTAGTACATTGGTGCCCAGCAGCAGTGCCCCCCAGTACACTGGTGCCAAGAGCCAGCCCCCCTAGTACATTGGTGCCCAGCAGCAGTGCCCCCATAAGTCAGTGTGCCCCGTGGCCCCCCCTAATACATTGGTGCCCAGCAGCATTTTACTTCTGCTCTTCGGCGGCTTCAGCAGCATCTTCCCCTCACGCGCGCCGCCTCTGCACTTCTGCCCACACGCGACCGCACACAGGCCCTTTTATAACGTTGCGCCCCGTGCGTACTGACGTCACCCGTACACACGGGGCGCAACCAATGACAGGGCCCCCTTTGAAAGTAAAAATTGCGGCCCTGCCTACGGCACACCAGGCAACATCTCGCGGCACAGGAACAGCGGTTGAAAAACGCTGACTTAGATATAAGTTTTGATAAGATATTTCATTACAAAAAAAAAAAAAGTTCCTACAACAGTTTAAAAATCAATTGTAATCAAGTTGAGAGATTACAGAATTCCCATTTACTGCGAATGTGACAGAAATTTCAGATACATATTTGCTGAACTGTTTATATTTTTTTTTACTGATCAATGCATTAAAATGATCCATCGCACAAAAGCGAAACAACTGTAAAAACGTGTTTCCGTTGAAACTCCAGAAATGTATTTTCTCTGGTTCAATTACTCCTGCCCTTCCACCTGCTTTATTCACTGGGTTCTGTCCGCTTCGATTTTAATATTGATCTGTTTATTGTGTTTCAGGCAAAAGATGCTGATCTTGGTGCTAATATTACTTATCGGATACGATCTCAGGACGTTTTACAGTTCTTTGCAATGAACCAGTCAACTGGAGAGCTGTCCCTATTGAAAGCCCTCGATTATGAGTTATTCACAAACATGGAGGCCGCGTACATGTTTATCATTGAAGCGTTCGATGCGGCGGGAACGATGCCCCCTGGACTCGCAACTGTGACAGTCCGAGTAAAGGTATGGGATTATTGTTTTGCTTTTATTATGAGGGAACTATTTTTTTTTTTTTGAAGTCTTGGTACATATTGTAATTATACGCAGCAACTCTCCCTGTGCAGAAGGAGAAGGAAAGGTTAATAAAGAGTTAATCCCAAGCTGCAGGCATACCTTCAGTTCTCTCAATAGTGCCCTTAAGTCTCCCCATATTTCTCCCGTTCAGATGATCAAAAGCCAAATAGGAAGAAAAAACGCTGAGCTGTGTAAAGAAAGTTCCCATAATGCCTCACTCCTGCACCAAGGCCCAGACTGGTGTACATGCTCAGTTAGTTAGACTCTGAGTCAGCTTCCTGCTGATTGGCTCAGATCCACATTCCTAAGGGGGAGGGAGTTCTTAGCATTCTTGAGGGAGGAGCAGGAGAGGGGAGAGAGCAGAAAGCTGCCTGTCTCTGGCACATGAATTACAGACACAGGAAATCTTTTGGCAGATAAGTCAGTGCAGCGTTTCTGTGAGTGCTTATTGCTGTATTTACATAGACCTTTCTGATAAAGTTTTTACCTTTCTTTCTCCTTTAAAGATTATCTCCAGGTACTCCCCAAACTGACCACTTCATTCCTCTAGTGACCTTGGACTTCTGCCTCCTAAGTAACCTCTTCTCATGTGTGCTTGCAGGACTTCATCTCTCTACCTGTGTATTTCCCCACCCTACATTCTATATTAATATTTGTAATCTGGTTAGGCAAAAGTGTAATTTATAAAGGCTGGTTTGAATGGATGTCTAACATAATAGCCAGAACACTACTTCCTGCCTTCAGCTCTCTGACCTCTTAGTTAGTCACTGACTTTAGGGGGGGCCACATGGGACATAACTGTTTAGTTAGTTTGTGAGCACATAGGTCTGATTCAAAAGCAACAGTTATGTCCCATATGCCCCCCCCCCCTCAAGTCACTGATTGGTAACTGACTAGTGATGAGCAAATCTGTCCCATTTCGCTTTGCCATAAAATTTGCGAAACAGCAAGAAAATTTGTGAAACGGCGAAAAATTCACAGAACGCATTCGTTGCGTGATTTTTTTTGTCACTCACGTCTTTTTTTGTCACCCACACTTTTTTTGACATGATCGTGCCCAATTTTGATGCGGCAAAACAATTCGCCAATGGCGAAATGCAGAAATTCGCTGCGAATACATGCCTGGCGGGAAAAATATCTCTCATCACTATTACTGACTGCTAACAGCTTAGAGAACTGTAAAGGAGGAAGTAGTGTTCTGGCTCTTATGTAAAATATCTGCCAACTTCAGATTTATTTAGACGGCATTTTAGACTTTCTGGCAAATCAGGCTTTACATTAAACTAAGGACACTGTGCAGAAATACATGCCCAAAATGTATAGATCCAAATTTAACCCTTTGATTGCCATGAAATAGTAAAACCTATTGTATCCACATAAACAAAGCCAAGGTGCTGATACCATTGATCTGTGAATGGCTTTTTGAACCATGGCACCCAGCTGGCAGCACACAGTAGGGATCAGAGATGATCTAAGGTCTAAATGGGTTATATAGCCAATTAAAAATGAAAAATGTCAGAAAACAGCACCAACTTAAATGTTTTTTGATGGAATTCCTGCCCTTACTACTATTCAATACATACTGTATTATGTGATGATCACTCAATTATAACAACCCAGAACTACTTTGTTACACTTCAGTTCCAGGTGTAGGTTGAAAAAAGCCGCCAAATAAGTTGTGTTTCTGGTACTTTTTGTTCCTAATTCTATATAATAATCATAAAATTAAAGAATTCACTTGGAAGCAGTTTTGTACTGTCTATGGCACCTTACAGCCGCCCCTCAGAACCCACAGATTACCAGTCTGGGCTTGTTTGAAAGCCTCAATCAATAGTGGTGAGCGTCTCTGTCCAGTATCACTTCGCCGAAAAATGTACGAATCTTTGAAAAGATTTGCGAAATGGCGAAAGAGCCGAGAAATGTCAAAAATGTTGCGTGAGTCAAAAAAAATTTTTGGCGCACACAACGCGTTTTGACACGCGCACATTTTTTTCACACGTGAACATTTTTGATGCACGCAAACATTTTTGTCACATGGCAAATTTTTCCACCTGTTTTGCGAAACAACCAGCCAATGCCAGAACGTGGAAATTTGCAGCAAATCCATGCTTGCCGAATAATTTTGCTCATCGCTATCAATCAACTTAATTTCCAATCAAAATAATTTACACAACAGGGTGTTCTAATTGCTTTTGGGCTTGCCCTGTTTCTCCTGCAGGTTTAACGCTCTCTAACAGAAGATTCTGTTCCTGTCTCTCTCACCGCCAAGAAGGCCACCACCTTCCTACTTCCTGCTCATTTTATTCCAATCTTCAACTAACTTTATTACTAGTTCAAATGTCTTGAACAAAACACATTTCACCTCCTCCAATACTAATTCCTTTCTATTAAGATACACAACATTAGATATAAAGATTGTTATGGTAAAATAGGTAACATTTCATGCAGTCAGCACATCCTCTTCATGGCAAAATCTTAGAGAAACGCTATTCGCTAGATGTATACCCAATGGCATGTTAACCCAATAGACAGGCAAGGTTACATATCACTTCATGAAATGTCATGGTTTGGCGTGAAGATGCTGATGGTCAGCAGTTTGTTACAGGGAATATTTTGTGGTAAATATATATGAAGCCACAGAGCAGCAAAGCAATCATGATTTCTATAAAGAATTTCTGCTTCTGGAATTACTGCCGCTCTTGAAATACTAGCGCAATAAAACCTTGGCTTACAAAACATAGTTTCTGAAATTAAAATAAACCTGCTTGGAGATGGGTGAAAACAAGAAATATGCATTTTGTGACTTTGTGCCCTAAGTTCTATCTATCTATCTCTCTATCTATCTATCTATCTATCTATCTATCTATCTATCTAGCTATCTGTATATCATATATCTATCTATCTATCTAGCTATCTATCTAGCTATCTGTATATCTATCTATCTATCTATCTATCTAGCTATCTGTATATCATATATCTAGCTATCTATCTATCTATAATCTATCTATCTATCATCTATCTATCTCTCTCTATCTATCTGTATATCATATATCTATCTATCTATTTATCTATTCACTCATCCATCTATCGATCTTCTAGCTAACTATACATGCATAGACTTAGAGCATATGCTTATGTGTGTGTGTCCATTTCTCTATCTATGTATCTTTCTATGTATCTATCTATCTCTCTTTCTATCTATCTATCATCTATCTATCTATCTATCTATCTATCTATCTATCTATCTATCTATCTATCATCTATCTATCTTTCTCTCTCTCTCTCTCTCTCTCTCTCTCTATCTATCTATCTATCTATATATCTCTCTATCTATCTATCTATCTTTCTTTCTATCTATCTATCTTTCTCTCTCTCTCTCTCTCTCTCTCTCTCTCTCTCTCTCTCTCTCTCTCTCTATCTATCTATCATCTATCATCTATCTATCTATCTATCTATCTATCTATCTATCTATCTATCTATCATCTATCTATCTATCTATCTATCTATCATCTATCTGTCTATCTATCTATCTATCTATCTATCATCTATCTATCTATCTATCATCTATCTATCTATCTATCTATCTATCTATCTATCAATCTATCTATCTATCTATCTATCTATCTATCTATCTATCATCTATCTGTCTATCTATCTATCTATCATCTATCTATCTATCATCTATCTATCTATTTTTTATCTATCTATCTATCTATCATCCATCTATCTATCTATCTATCTATCATCTATCTATCTATCTATCTATCTATCATCTCTCTCTATCTCACTCTTTATATCTATCTATCTATCTATCTATCTATCTATCTATCATCTATCTATCTATCTATCATCTATCTATCTATCATCTATCTATCTATAATGTATCTATGTATCCATTCCTCTATCCACCCATGAACACCCGGAGCATATTTAGCAAACATTGAAGTGATCCTAAAACGAACACCATTGGGCTTTGCATGTATTTTTCTCTTTACATTTGCATATTTATTCCCCGTTGAACAGAAATGCTGATTGCTAAATTGCTACAGAATGACACAAAAATAGGACAATTTACGGATTTCTTGTAAATGTCTTTTAGAGCTACTTAAAAAGAAAGTTGTACAAATCTCAAGGTGACAGTTTAACAACTTGAAGAACCTCTATTTGACCAGAGACTTGGCTTAAATCATAAACGGGGACTGGTGCAAGTTATTCAGTATGCTGGTACTAAGTATTCATTTTTATTTAGAATACTGGGGAATATTTAGCATGATTTGTTGCCTTTAGCAGGGAGGTCTGATAATACAGAGACCAAACTCCTTGCATACAGTGGCCAAGCTGGATTCAAACTCAGGACCCAAGCACTGCAAAGCAGAATTGATACCCACTGAGCCACCCTGTTTATCATCATTTTTAAAGGGACAGTATTCTCCCTTTTCCACATTAGTGCTATGAATAGGATTGTGTGGAAAGCCCTCTGTATAACCACTACTTTCCCCCAGCTGCAATCGTTTAGGCTTGTGGATAAGGTGTAGTTTATTGTACAGCAAACTTCTCATTGGACTGATGATTTCTCTCTTAGGAAGAAGTAGAAAGTGACTTTACTTTCAATTTCAGATTTTCCCCTAAATAACATAAAAAAACCCAACAAAGATCGTACACATTTCATTAAACAATTGGCAAAATGAATGCCAAGTAAAAGCCTGTTCACGTACTAATGTTAAAAATGGGAAATTGTCCAAAGGGATACTAATGGTGTAAAATAGACTTCAAATATTTATTTATTTTTGGTAGTTCAGGTAGTCGTTATGCATCTTTTTACATAAGCCTGGTTGTCAAAAAGGGGGCTAATTTTTCCTTTTTTCAAAACCTAAAATGTATTTAAAGAGGTTTTTCAAACAATGGGGCAAAATCAATATGATAAGAAAAATGTATTTCTTTTTCTATCAAATGAAAACTCAGCTAAAGTCTATGGGGGAAAACTGTACAGGTATAGGACCCATTATCCAGAATGCTTGGGACCTGGGGGTTTCCGGATAAGGGGTCTTTCCTAAGGCTATGAAAATTCTCTTTCATCCAGGTCAAGATATACAGTATTTAGTAGGATTAAGTCTAAAATTGTGACTGGATCATTCCTTCTTACACCTGTCGGTTTCAGCCAATGCCTAACTGAATAAGTTCAATGGAATCATTGTGATTGGCTGTCTGTGACTTTACTACCATCAAGAGTTTAAATACCGGGGAATTCCCTACCAGTCATTTGAACTGAAGAAGCCACTCAGATGAGCGTTGAAACGTTTTCAAGAAAAACTCCAGTTGTTTTGGACTTAATTCTACTAGATACTGTATATCATGACCTGGATGAATGAGAATCTTCATAGACATTTTTAAAAATGTGAATTATTTGATACAATGGGAGATGGCCTTTCCGTAATTCTGAACTTTCTGGATAATGGGTTTCCAGATAAGGGGTCCGATACCTGTACCTAAATTAAGAAAAAAAGTGTTCTTTCCTCAAATTGACTCTCACCCAACAGTTTTCATGTATAAACCATATAACATAATGTTTTCTAATAGAAGTGAATCTGGTAATAAAGGCTTTGTCAGATAAAACACTATAATTACTAGTTTCATTCCTTAACCAACTGTACTACCGTTTCCGTTTAATTAGCACGGAGGTTGGAGGTTTGTAGTTAACTATTAAAATTCCATCGTCTTTGCTATTTAACCTAATGGCTGATGGAACAATGATCCAATATTTTCAAAGAAAATATGAGAGCAACTTGGGCCCATAGATTCATTGGTCAAACTCAGCACATTACTTAGGGCAGTGATCCCCAACCAGTGGCTCCGGGGCAACATGTTGCTCCCCAACCCCTTGGATGTTGCTCTCAGTGCCCCCAAACCAGGGAGTTATTTTTGAATTCCTGACTTGGGGGCAAGTTTTGGTTGAATAAAAACAAGATTTCCTACCAAATAAAGCCCCCTGTAAGCTGATAGGGTGCATAGAGGCCCCTAATAGCCAATCACAGCCCTTATTTGGCACCTCCATGAACTTTTATGGTGCTTGTGTTGCTCTCCAAGTCTTTTTACATTTGACTGTGGCTCATGAGTAAGAAAGGTTGGGGATCCCTTACTTAGGGGGTGAATATCAACGGTCAATTTTTTTTTCTCAGTATGAGGGGGGGTTTTTTGCTTAAAAAACTTTATTGTAAAAGTCTGCGAGTTTCTATAGAAGTCAATGGGAGTTGTCTTAGGCAAAGTCAATTCATTCATATTCTAAAAAAAAGATTTTTTTGAGTTTTTAAAACTCAAATATTCAAGTTTTTCATTCAATCGAGTTTTCCTTATTAACAAATAACTGACCATTCGATATGCAGGTTTATTCCATTTAGAAATACAAACTCGAATTCACAAAAATGTATAAATAAGCCTATTTGTCATTTTAGGAATCTAAACTTTTGAATCCTGTGGGACATGCTCTTACTGTGCCCCAAACAGTCTGTGCACAAAAATGAAAGCTATAGAATAATAATAAGAAACAATACTGCTGCACGGTTTGTACTATGGAAGCCATAATGAATAAGCCGGGGAGCAGTGAAAGCAGTAAATGTACACAGATTCATCTAACCATATTGAATTATTGGAATTGTATGGGTTTAGTGAATTGATTTTATGTCAAGTTCCAGAAAGCTTGTTATATATTTTCAGAATAAATTGTGTGACAATGTGTTAAATTCTTTGCTGTTTGTAACATTGGGCAGAAGAAGAAATTTCTTGTTTAAAGGGTAAAGTAACACTCTGGCATTTTTAGTAATAAAATAAGTATAGATTTTTTTTTTTTTTAATGAAAACCTAAGAATACACTAGTAAGGATAATTGTATACATTAGTATAATAATTTACTCTAAACCGAAAACATAATCGTTATAGAGGAACATGCAAATACAGTGACTAATTTGTTCATCTTCATCCTGACGCTCAAAGATTGTTTTTGACCAACTACTACTGGGTCTATTTTGAGAGTATCTATGAGAATTTGCCAAACAACGGAACACAGATTTTTTTAATGTCCCAACAGATCATTTTAGTTTTGCACATTGACCCAATTCACAGATACTAGATTTTTCCAATTAGTTATGTCTCCTCTCATACTAATGTGCTAATTTCAAGTGTGCTTAGCAATTGTAGATGTAACATGTGCAGTGAGTTCAAATGATGTTATGAATTACTTTAAGCATTCAATATACTTTGTACAGTATTTCCAATAAACTGTTTATTGCATATCACCCCTGACTGGCTACCTTGTCTTGTTTGAAGGCCCTCAGGGGTGATTATATTTTAGAAAGGAAGGAAGGAAAGCAAAGGAATGAAGGAAGGGAAGAAAGGGAAGGAAGGAAAGAAGGAAGGAGGGAAGGGAAGGGAAAGGGAAGGGAGAGGAAAGGAAGGAGGGAGGGAGGGAGGGAGGGAGGAAAGGAAGAGAAGAGGAAGGGAGGAAGGAAGGAAGGAAGGAAGGAAGGGAGGAAGGAAGGAAGGAAGGAAGGAAGGAAGGAAGGAAGGAAGGAAGGAAGGAAGGAAGGAAGGAAGGAAGGAAGGAAGGAAGGAAGGAAGGAAGGAAGGAAGGAAGGAAGGAAGGGAAATAGAAAGAGAAAATAAAGGAAAGAGAAAGGAAAGGAATGGAAAGAGAGAAAGAGAAAGGAAAGGAAAGAGAAAGAGAAAGAGAAAGGAATGGAAAGAGAAAGAGAAAGAGAAAGGAATGGAAAGAGAAAGGAAAGTGAGGGAATGGAAAAGGAAGCAAAGAAGGAGGGAAGGAAGGGAAAGGACAGAAGGAAGGAGGGGAGGGAGGGAGGGAGGGAAAGGGAAGGAGGGGAGGGAGGGAGGGAAGGAAGGAAGGGAAAGGAGGGAGGGAGGGTAGGAAGGAAGGAAGGAAGGAAGGAGGAAGGAAGGGAGGGAAATGAAAGACAAAGGAAAGGAAGGAAGAAAGGGAAGAATTTTTTTACATCTTCAGCGAATACATTCAGCATATAAAGAGGGGAGGCATTGATTAATTATATGTGGAATAACTTTGCACCTCTTCTTTTATGCCTTTTTTGTTCATCAAGTGACTTACTTTGAACATAAGGATAATTGTAGTTCATTAAACTCTTGTTCTTGTGACCCGGGCACAATGTCACATAGAATCCATTTGATTATCTCTAATAACACTTAATGAATGCCCCCTTAAACTTTTCATGATGTTAATTTATAATTTTATACCCCTATTTCATCAGTCAATCCATTTGCAAAGCTAATTCATTTTATCTGTAACTCAGCATGGTACTAAAGTCCCTTCATTCTTTAAACATGGCCTTGCTCTTAAAAATATAGAAACTTTTTAACTGAGCAAGGCAGATAAAATGCTCTTTGAACATTTTAGATTGGGATTCATCTATTTAGGCGGATCATTAGATATCTTCTTTTGAGATCATAGAAAGTCACTAGGAAGTGATACAAATGTAAAGCCTTGAAATGAGTGATTTAATAGCTTATAAAAATGTTAAAGTGTTATTTTGCTCATCTTATTTTGATTATAAATCATACCAAGTGTCAGTTATGATATTTAATGAGGGTCAGTATATGTATTCTTTTTAGATAAAGGTAAAGGTAACTCAAAGCCAGAGAGACTTTTGATCATTCAGGATGCTTTCATCCTTCATACAGGTATGGCACCCGTTATCCAGAATGCTTGGGACCTGGGGTATTCTGGATAAGGGGGCTTTCCTTAAGTCTACTAAAAAAATAATTTAAACAGTAAGTTGGCTCTAATTAATTATATCTTAGTTGGGATCAAGTACAGGTACTGTTTTATTATTACAGAGAAAAGGGAATCATTTAACCATTAAATAAACCCAATAGGGCTGTTCTGCCCCAATAAGGGGTAATTATATCTTAGTTGGGATCAAGTACAGGTACTGTTTTATTATTACAGAGAAAAGGGAATCATTTAACCATTAAATAAACCCAATAGGGTTGTTCTGCCCCCAATAAGGGGTAATTATATCTTAGTTGGGATCAAGTACAGGTACTGTTTTATTATTACAGAGAAAAGGGAATCATTTAACCATTAAATAAACCCAATAGGGCTGTTCTGCCCCAATAAGGGGTAATTATATCTTAGTTGGGATCAAGTACAGGTACTGTTTTATTATTACAGAGAAAAGGGAATCATTTAACCATTAAATAAACCCAATAGGCCTGTTCTGCCCCCAATAAGGGGTAATTATATCTTAGTTGGGATCAAGTACACAGGTACTGTTTTATTATTACAGAGAAAAGGGAATCATTTAACCATTAAATAAACCCAATAGGGCTGTTCTGCCCCCAATAAGGGGTAATTATATCTTAGTTGGGATCAAGTACACAGGTACTGTTTTATTATTACAGAGAAAAGGGAATCATTTAACCATTAAATAAACCCAGTAGGGCTGTTCTGCCCCCAATAAGGGGTAATTATATCTTAGTTGGGATCAAGTACAGGTACTGTTTTATTATTACAGAGAAAAGGGAATCATTTAACCATTAAATAAACCCAATAGGGCTGTTCTGCCCCCAATAAGGGGTAATTATATCTTAGTTGGGATCAAGTACAGGTACTGTTTTATTATTACAGAGAAAAAGGAAATCAATTTTAAAAATTAGACTTATTTGTTACAATGGAGTCTATGGGAAATGGCCTTTCCGTAATTCGAACTTTTTGGATAATAGGTTTCCGTATAAGGGGTCCGATACCTCTATTAACAAGGGCCTATTTTATGCAACTTTTGCAGTTGTTCTTTATTATTTATTTTTTTAATGTTTGCTTTTTTTTATTCTGATTAGTGATGAGTAAATTTTTTCACCAGGCTTGGATTTGCAGTGAATTTCCACATTTCGGCATTGAATTGTTTTGCAGAAATTCCGCAAAAAAACTGTTGTGTCAAAATATGTGAAGTTGTGTAAAAATCAGCGCGGGCACTGCAAATTAGGTGCATTCGCATGTAAACAGGTGCAGTTACATCCAAAAAGTAGTGTGTGACAAAATGCACACCCACATTTCGCAAATTTTTCACTGTTTTGCTCATTTTTCTGTGAAACAGGATAGATTTGCTCATCACTAATTCAGACTATTGTAACTTAATTTTTTTTATTAATATGGTTAAACTATAGAATAAATGTTGTTAAGAACTTGGACTCATTTACAAACACTGTTCAAATTTGGCCAGTAGCATTGATTCATTTTCATTGGTTACTGCTAGTGATGAGCGCATCTGTCCCGTTTCACTTCGCCATAAAATTCGCGAAACCGCAGAAAATTTGTGAAATGGATTTGACGTGCAATGAATTTTTCCGTGGCGAATTTTCAAAGAAGTTTTGCGAAACAATTCGCCAATGGCGAAATGCACAAATTCGCTGCGAATCCATGCCTGGCGAAAAAGTTCGCTCATCACTAGTTACTGCCCATGTACAAATTAGCCCAGATTTGATAAATGAACACTGGTGTGTATTATAAATATATCAGTTATATTCTGCCTTTAATCCCCAACTCCATTTCCCTTAGTTGCTAATTCCCATAAATAACTTGACCTACAACTTCACGTACATTTAAAAAAATAAATACAACATAAAGAGTCAAATTTTCAAAATAAAAGCATTTGTTTTCAGTTATTTGACAGACAGCCTGAGTCCCCGGTGTATAATTACAAGCTTTTTTTTCATTGCTGGGGGGATTAGTAAAAGAACATGAATATTCCAAAATAATTTAGAAAACTTTCAACTAATTGGGATAAATATTTGCTGGAAGCCAAATGCAGAAAAGGTGCACATTATTTATTCGTTGGTAATTACTTTAAGCCTACCTCTCAATATATTTTGGATTCCGACCTTTGTTAAAGAACACTGAGCAAAATCCCAATGAAAGTACTGCGTTATAAAGTGAATGCTTGTTTGGAAGGCGTTGTATGAGATTTAATTTTGCAGGGTCTACAAGATTTTGTAATTGATTTACCGTATATACTCGAGTATAAGCCGTTCCGAATATAAGCCGAGGTACCTAATTTTACCTAAGAAAACTGGAAAAACGTATTGACTCGAGTATAAGCCTAGGGTGGGAAATGCAGCCGCTACTGCTAAGTTTCAATAATCAAAATAAATACCAATAAAATTATATTAATTGAGGCATCAGTGGGGTATATGTTTTTAAATATTTATTTCAAATAAAAACTGTAAACAAGCTCTGTAAGTGGAGGGTCAACAAAAACAATTGTTTTATCAACAATGATACCTTAAGAGAACTCAGCAACCAAGCTAAAACACAAAGAGTTAAAATCCTTCAAAACTATATATAGTTTATATAGAATATAAAGTAAAAAGTCTAGTGCAGAATGGGGCAGGTGAGGATGGTAGATGAAGATGAATTTGGGAGCGGGCCAGGGCACTGGAGGGTCTGGTTGCGAGTGGCCTAATTTGCACACAAAGGAGAGAGGGTGCTAGTCTGGAGGGACCCGACTCGAGTATAAGCCGAGGGTGACTTTTTGAGCACATTTTGGGAGCTGAAAAACTAGGCTTATACTCGAGTATATACAGTATATTGAGTATTTTCTGTTTTTTAAAAAATACAAATGAGCAAAATTATGGATCGCAAAAATTAGTTTGAATATATAAAGTTATGAGTCCAGGCAGGGGGCGGGGGTGACTTCATGGGGAGGAGGCGGGGACATGAAGTTGTGGGGCGGGAGATAATGTCATGGAGGTGGGGCTATGGCTTGCCAACCATCGATTGCTCGATCACTGCATCAATGTTACTGAGTCCTGCCCGGTTGTCCTAATTCAGAAAACCAGGCAGGAGGTTTTAATCTTTCATTGCTGTTTTTTTTATACCAGGTTTTGACTTGAACGGGTTATGCCATAAAAAACGATGGCTTAAAATAACAAATTTAACTATGTGCTCAGGAAATACACACCTTTATAAATGTGCTAATTTTTTTTATTACTTCTTTATTTTCTAAAGCTTTTTACACCATTTTTCATATTGTCACATAAAAGCCGGTTTCAAAACCACCGGAAAACCTTGAAGCAAAGAAAGATCTTCCAAATCTCTTCAGGAACACTCCCACATCCACAATTGTTTTTCTAAAAATCTTGTTTTCTTTGTAAAATTACAAAACTCTCAACTACAAGAATTTCTAGGGATGCACTGAACCCACTTTTTCAGATTCGGCCGAACCCCAGAATCCTTCATAAATGACTTGAGTGAATACCAAACCGAATCCAAATTCGGTTTGGAAGGGGTAAATTTGTCAACTTCCGGGTTTACGCGACAAAAAGTCACATGATTTTTAGGGTTCGGAATCCACGCAAGGAGCGTGGATTCGGCTGAAACTGAAATCCTGCCGAAAAAGGACGAATCTTGGCCAAATCTTGAACCGAATCCTGGATATGGTGCATCCCTAAGAATTTCTCATGTAAAGAACAAAATCTGCTCTGATTTACCATAGGTTGAGTTTAGCATTGCATTGGATGACAGTAAAACACAAGCCTGTCTACTACCTGACTTTACAGAAGGATTCTGGGAGTAAACTAATGTGTGGCTAATTCTGCTCTTCTGATCATGTGACAGCTACAAATGCCACTACTTCATTAAAGTGAGGGTAAAGGGACTTTTCATTGTCAGCGTAATTGTCTCTGTAGAAGAGTGATCCCCAACCATTGGTTCATGAGCAACTTGTTGCTCCCCAACCCCTTGGATGTTGTTCCCAGGGGCCTCAAAGTAGGTGCCTATTTTCGAATTTCTGGCTTGGGGGCAAGTTTTGGTTGCTAAAAAACCATTGCCAAACAGAACCTTCTGTAGGCTGCTAGTCCACATAGGGGCTACCAAATAGCTCTTATTTGCACCCTCAGGAACTTTTTCCATGCTGGTGTTGCTCCTCAACACTATTTCCATTTGAATGTGGCTCACAGGTATAAAAGGTTGGGGATCCCTGCTGTAGAAATACAAGCCATAGGCTTCCAAGAAGTCATTCCTTAACACTTTAGTTCATCCTTAATTATTTTTAGTGGTTAATTTTGCCTTAGCACATAGTAGACATTTATTTATTTATCTTCGACTGCATTTCAGGAGATATTTCTTGTAAAGATAAATAAGCCATATGGCCCATTTTTAGCTAAAACCTGTGCAAATGGAGCCTTCTTGTAACTTATACCATACAGCCTGCCTAGGTATCTGTAGATCATCATTTCTACTTACTAAAATTATCCAGAAATGTCACTTCAGTTTGAATTACCCAGGGGCAATATCCACATCTCTGCTTTTAACTAGACACGGAACCATCTGTACACTTGCAGAGAAATGAGTATTATTGTTTTTACTGCCGGCAGACTTGGTTGCAAAGTTTTGAATGGATCTTGTTATTTATAAATTTCTTCAGAAAGTTACTATTTAGTTCACTCAAGAAATATAGATTTTATCATGCAGAGATAAGTACGGTTTATCTTCCACTGGGTATAGTCCAGGGGTGGAAAACTGATTGATAAACTAGGCTCTAGTAATCATCATCATCATCAATCATCAATCAATCATCATCTCAATCCAATAACTGAGATTTTTCTTACCCAAAAATGTTCTGTTTAAGGGTAATAAATCCCCCAAAATAGCTAATAACAAGGTTTAATTATTTAATTTTATTATTCTTCTATTATTTTTGTAGTCAGTTATCGGTAGTGGGTATTATAAAAGGATCCTGCCCAACTTCTCAAGGACTTCACAAGGGAGTCACCACACTTTCTGTTATCCCCTTTTAGAGCAACATCAAAATACCCCCTGAGCTGACATACATGATGATAGGTGTGTAATGTGGTCAAAATAGACCAAACTGACTTAATTTGGGTATTTCTGACCAATTGTAATGCCATATTCATAACTAGAATGTAGGGATGCACCAAACCCACTTTTTGGGGGTTTGGCCCATCCTGATAGATTCTGCCGAATCCCGAACCGAATTGGGAAGGGACAAAAGTTGGTGCGCGGCGGACAGTTTTTCCCCATACCATTTGGTTCTGCCGGGACCATGGATTTGACCGAAACCGAATCCATCAAAAAAAGGCTGAATTCAACCCGAATCCCGAACCGATTTCGGGAATCGATGCATCCCTACTAGTATGTGACCACGTGTGCTGACAACTAGGGATGAGCAAATTTTTTTCACCAGGCATGGATTCGCAGTGAATTTCCGCATTTTGCCATTGGCGAATTGTTTTGCGAAACTTCCGTGAAAATTTGCAGTGGAAAAATTAGTAGAAAAAAGTTGTGGCCATGTCAAAATAGGCACGGTTGCGTCAAACTGGGCACAGCAAAATGGGCACAGTCAGTTGTCACGGGTGACAAAAAAAAGACACAACAAAAAAAATCACTGATTTTCGCTCATCACTACTTACAATCACTGCAGAGTTGCTACTTTAACCACATTTTAAAACCAAATACCTCAGTTTACTCCTCTATAATTTGAAACTGCAATTTCGTGCCACATAATATTTATTTGCAACCCTCGCATCCATGACAGAATTTGAATGAGAGCGCCCAAGGTGAAAGCTTGACTGTAAATTAGGTCTTATTGAAAAAAAAACCAAACCCTTTTAACTCTTTATAACCAAAAAGCAATCCCTTTTTTAAGATTCCAGATTCATGAAAAGTGACAGTCAAAATATAAACTGACGCGCAACATTTTTTTTTGATGCAGGCGACAATTTTTTTAACGCGGTTGACAATTTTTTTAATTTTTCCCATGCAAATTTTGTCACCCATTTCGCCAAAATAATCCGTCAATGGCAAAATGAGGAAATTCAACGTGAAATAAATATAAGCAAATCTACTATAGAATATGCCCTTATGTCACATTTAATGGCACATTGACTACAATTCTAACATTTCTCATTTTTTTATTTTTAAAAACTCAAATAAACTCATTTTCACGAATGTCATTTACATTTACTTCAGTTCAGTTCAGAAACGGAAAAAAAGTCTATGCATGAAAAATTCGCAGAAAAGTTACAAAGCCGCAGTTTTTTCAAATTGTCGCACTAAAACTAGTGATGAGTAAGTCTGTCCTGTTTTGCCATAAAATTTGTGAAATGGCGAAAAATTTGGCAAACCCATTTGTCATGCAATTTTTTTTTCGCCCACGTTTTTTTTTGTCACCCGTGCTTTTTTTTACCCGACCACGACCTTTTCCGACACGGACACACCTAGGGGCACATTTACTTACCCACGAACAGGCCGAATGCGTCCGATTGCGTTTTTTTCGTAATGATCGGTATTTGGCGATTTTTCGGAAAATTGTCGCGACTTTTTCGTTGCCATTCCAAATGTTGCGCAAAATTTGGCGATTTTTTCGTAGCGTTACTACTTGCGCGAAAAGTCGCGACTTTTTCGTAGCCTTCGCGCCGAGTATGAAAGATTCGGATTCATTCAAGCTTCAGTATGGTGACTTTTCTTGACTTTTTTCGCCCGCCGCTTACGAGCGCTCAATACGAAAAAGTCGCGACAAGATATGAGCGCATCGTAATGGCTACGAAAAACTTGCGTTTTTTCGTGCAAATCGTATTGGTAACGAAAAAGTCAAGACAATTTCCGAAAAAAGTCGTAAAGGCGCCGAAAAAAATCGCAAAAAATACGAAAAAGTCGCAAAATGTTCGTTTTCCAAACGGAATTTTTCCAATTCGGATTCGGATTCGTGGGTTAGTAAATGTGCCCCCTACTTTTGCCACACCTGGGCTCTTTTTTTGACACGACCGCGCCCAATTTTATGCACAACTACATTTTTTTTTACACACAGTGAATTTTTTCACGCCAAATTTTCACAGAAGTTTCACGAAACAATACGCCAACTAAAACCTCTATTTTTTTTTATATTTTCACACGAAAAACTATCGTTAAAATTCTGAAACCTCTAAAGTTTCGAAGCAAAAGGAGGATCCTTGAGGGAAAGGGAACATCTGCCACTGACTTTTACATGATCTCGACAGGTTTTAGCTGGTAAATTGCCAGAATCAGATTTTTAGCTGTTTTGATGCATAGTAAATCTCAAAAAATTCTGGATTTTTTTTCCTGCCACTTTTATCACTAAAAAATCTGAATCGGAAAAAATAAAAATCCGACCATTTGTAAATGGCCCCCTTAGTCACTAAATGCCATCATTGACTGTACCGATGAAACACAACTGCCACCTTATTGGAAAAACCATTCAATTCTATCCTAAAAGCTTGATATTATTGAGTTGGCTGTGTTTAAAAAAAGTTAAATTACAATGTTATCCTCATTGGGAAGAATAATCGTAGAAATTACTCTTTTGAAGTCATATATTATGATGCGGGACTTAAATAACAAGGGTCAATACTAACGCTAGGGGAAGTTCGAAGTGTAGTCTAAATGCGTTACTTACGATGTAAAAGTAAAGGCTATTAACATTCTTATATTCTTCCAGTTCTCGGGGATAGCTGAATGCATATAATGATATAGTGGCAATGGAAATATAGCTGCTAGTAATGTCATTCAAATTATAGCTGCTCACTTAGTCCAGGCAGGGACACAAGATTACTAGAACAGAGACTGAAATGGGAAATCGTTATTATCATTAAGAGCAGATGAGCAAATCTGTCCTATTTTGCATCGCCGAAAAATCTGCAAAACTGCTGAAAAATGGCGAAAAATTCATGAAATTTCAAGAAAATTTGTGAAACGCATTTTTTTTGGTCGTCCACGCTTTTTTTTTTACTCGCCCGTACCTTTTTTTCACACGACCGCGCCAAATTTGTGGCCAAATTTTACACGACCGTGCCCAAACTGATGCACAACAAAATATTTTTACACGCAGCAAGTTTCTCCGCTGCCAATTTTTCCGCTGTGAATTTTCACATATGTTTCGCAAAACAATTAGCCAATAGCGAAAAGCAGAAATTTGCTGCGAATCCATGCCTGCCGAAAAAATTTGCTCATCACTAGCAGTGACTTTTTTTGTTGTGGCAAAAAATTCGCCAATGGCAAAATGTTTGGATTTTGCTGTGAATCCATGCCTGGGGAAAAAAAATTCACTCATCACTAGTGTATTATATATATTATATTAAATATTATTATTAGTAGTGATGAGCAAATCGGTCCCGATTTGCTTTGCTGAAAAATGCATGAAACACATTTGTTGCACAACTTTTTGTTGCGCTGGTCTTTTTTTGTCACCTTCCTCTTTTTTTGTTGTTGTGTGCGTCTTTTTTTGTTGCAGGTGTCTTTTTTTTTTTTGCAGCAACTGTGCCTAACTGCCATGACCACACCCATTTTCATGCGGCCACACCCAATGCGATGTGACTGCAACTTTTTTTTATGTGCAAAGAATTTTTCTGCGGCAAATTTTCATGGAATTTTTCGAAACAATTCGCCAAGGGCAAAATGTGGAAATTCGCTGTGAATCCTTTTCTCACGAAACGGACAACAGAATTCGCAGCAGAAAAAAATTGACTGTCGCGTAAAAAAATGATGCGCGTCAAAAAAAAAAGTTGCGAGTGTCATTTTTTTTTACATGCAACATTTTCATTGTTTTGTGAATTTTTCGCCGTTTCGCGAATCTCAATTTTGCGGAGAAGCAGAATGGGACAGATTCGCTCATCACTAATTATTATTATTATTATTATTATTATTATTATTATTATTAATAATCATACAGACAGACATGCTAATAAAAGACCTAAAACATTATGATGATAAAATGATGATAATCATGATGATGAAATAATAATCAGAATTCATTAAATAAGGTCATCTCCCTTCTACATCTGCATCCACCTCAATCCTTTCTAACATGTTCCACCGGCACAGAACTAAAACTAATATCTCCAGATTAGCAAATTGACTGCCCTGACTCTTCTCAGATTGGCATGAGAGAAGGACCCCAGGGGGTTAAAGCAATTATCTCCAACTAGTTTATCATTTTCTCGGTTACTTCTGGCTTCAGCCAACTTCTCCTATCTCCTTATGCTTCAGGCACCATATAGCAAACGTGTTGTTGCAGCCCGTGTGCCTAAATTATTTAATGTGCAGCTTTGAAAATTGAAATTGTAATGTGCGTTTAATTACATTGCGAGAGAAATGGTTTGAAAAACGATAGTTCTTTTCTGATTTAATAATGAAAAATGATTATTTCACCTTATTCTGTGCTATACAGCATTAGATGCAACAATGTTATTTGTGTATAATGCAAAAAATATTGTATAATTTGTTATTACCACTCAGGGGCATGTTTATTAAACTGGGAACCCAAAGCTTGGTCTTCCAGAGTGAAATTCTGCTGCCCTCTATTTATTTCTATTCACTTAACTATGTATGTATCAAAAGACGAACTCTCAATATCACCACCCCCCCCTCACAAAATCCCATAGAAATTAATAAAGAGGGATGGGATTTCTATAGCAATCTCTCGTTTCACTATTTGATAACAGTGTCTCATATAGACTTTCATGCATCTCTAAAATCATAGACATACTCCCATGCACATACATGGCAACACTTGAAAATGTTTGTGAATGTGCACTATTTGGTGTGCATTTTGGCCATGCATTTTGTGAAATGGCACGAGAAAAAAATGCCCATTCGCTTTAATGCATTTGGCACAAAAAATGCAATGATAATACGCCTATTGACTCCAATGTATTGCAAGAAAGAAGCGTTTTTTTTGCTCCAATGCATTTGGTGCAAGAGAAAATACCTACTGACTCCAATCATTTTGGTACAGGAAAAAACAGGCATTGATTCCAATGAATTTGGCATGAGAAAACATGGCCACTGACTCCTATACATTTGGCACAAGGAAAAGTGGGGTGAGAAAATGGTCTTCGCCCCTAATGTGTTTGGTAATTCTAGCCAACACATACACATATAAATGCAGTATTTGAAGATAAAAAATATTGGGGCTATTGAGGCAATGAAAAAAAAAATGAAGGTTCCTACGTAATAGGGCAGAAAGCCTTTGATTGGCTATGAATAATATTTATTTATTTAATATTTATTATTTTATTTCTGTATTTCCTGTAATTTATATAGCACCCATCACATATCCTCAGCACCTTACAGAGAGTATTCATCATTCACATCAGTCTCTGCCCCAGAGGAGCTTATAATTTAAAGTCCCTATCACATTCCCATCAGTCCCTGCCCCAGCGAGCTTACAATCTAAGGTCCCTATCACATTCCCATCAGTCCCTGCCCCAGTGAGCTTACAGTCTAAGGTCCCTATCACATTCCCATCAGTCCCTGCCCCAGTGAGCTTACAATCTAAGGTCCCTATCACATTCCCATCAGTCCCTGCCCCAGTGAGCTTACAATCTAAGGTCCCTATCACATTCCCATCAGTCCCTGCCCCAGTGAGCTTACAATCTAAGGTCCCTATCACATTCCCATCAGCCCCTGCCCCAGTGGAGCTTACAATCTAAGGTCCCTATCCCATTCCCATCAGTCCCTGCCCCAGTGAGCTTACAATCTAAGGTCCCTATCCCATTCCCATCAGTCCCTGCCCCAGTGAGCTTACAATCTAAGGTCCCTATCTCATTTCCATCAGTCCCTGCCCCAGTGAGCTTACAATCTAAGGTCCCTATCACATTCCCATCAGTCCCTGCCCCAGTGGAGCTTACAATCTAAGGTCCCTATCACATTCCCATCAGTCCCTGCCCCAGTGAGCTTACAATCTAAGGTCCCTATCACATTCCCATCAGTCCCTGCCCCAGTGGAGCTTACAATCTAAGGTCCCTATCACATTCCCATCAGTCCCTGCCCCAGTGGAGCTTACAATCTAAGGTCCCTATCACATTCCCATCAGTCCCTGCCCCAGTGGAGCTTACAATCTAAGGGCCCTATCACATTCCCATCAGTCCCTACCCCAGTGAGCTTACAATCTAAGGCCCCTATCACATTCCCATCAGTCCCTGCCCCAGTGGAGCTTACAATCTAAGGTCCCTATCTCATTCCCATCAGCCCCTGCCCCAGTGAGCTTACAATCTAAGGTCCCTATCACATTCCCATCAGTCCCTGCCCCAGTGAGCTTACAATCTAAGGTCCCTATCACATTCCCATCAGTCCCTGCCCCAGTGAGCTTACAATCTAAGGTCCCTATCACATTCCCATCAGTCCCTGCCCCAGTGAGCTTACAATCTAAGGTCCCTATCACATTCCCATCAGTCCCTGCCCCAGTGGAGCTTACAATCTAAGGTCCCTATCACATTCCCATCAATCCCTGCCCCAGTGAGCTTACAATCTAAGGTCCCTATCACATTCACTTCATTCCCTGCCCCAGAGGAGCTTACAATTTAAGGTCCCTATCACATTCACACACATTATGGTCAATTTAGTCAGGCTGGGATTGAACTCAGGACCCCAGTGTTACGTTTTTCCTTGTTTAAAGCTATATCTGGTGTTTTCCATTACCAACCAACCAATCTGATTGCCTGTGCCCCAATAGCATCATGTCCCCCAGAGATGCTTGGTAAGTTCTCCCACAGTTGGAGAAAACCTTATTGGGTCGTTATAACTTAACCAGGGGCGTATATAGGTTTGGTACTGCTCTAGGCACTGGACCTAAATACACCCCTACGTTGTGCTCATGACATCACTTCCGCAGTGCACCGCAACCCCCTCACCCCCATTGTCAGATTTCCTATGGCACCCAAGGGCAGCCATGTTCTAGAAGAACACCATTTACTCCAGGAGAGAAAAGACATGATGGGTTTCACCATGTTGAGACAAATGCACTTCTAAAACCTATTTTATATGTCATTAAAATGAATATTATAAAGCATTTACTTACTCTCTATTGGTAGATAAACAAGTGACTATCACATTTAAGACCCTCTGCAAGGGGAAATGTTTACTTTACATTCAATGTACACAGGCTATCAAAGGTAATTCTGAATGATATCGGCAAATGAATCTTGAATTTCTCTGGATAAAATGAATGATTGGCTGATTTAAAAATATGAAAATGTTTATTATGAAAGATTTACTAAGCAGCGAGACAGTAAATCAGCCCTCGGCTACGTGCATGCAATTTCAGCTGAGTTATTCCAGCCATAATTGATTCGTGCTATGGCTGTTTAGTAAAGTTCAATATATTTAATTTTGTTCCTCTAGGAAGAGAAAAAATTAATGTTATAAAGATGTTATCTACTGTTTTAACAGCTCAGCATTAGCATGATACATCAATGCGATTGTTATTGTAATTGAGTAGAGGGAATTACGTAAATATTGGAAACAGTTTCCCCTTTACAGTTGTAAAATATGAGCATTTTGCTGGGTTTTCGAACACTATGCACATTGAACAGAAGTAGAGTTCATGGTAAATCTATAACCCCGAGCTGTATTTTTTTTATAAATATGGAATTCATTTTTTCCAATGTGTTTGCTCTTTTCAGTGTAAAAATGAATTTCTTATATTTAGAAATATGCAATTATGTGTAATAGAGTCCCATAAACTGGTTGGGTGCTGGGTAGTGATAAGCGAATCTGTTGCATTTTGCTTCGCCATAAAATTCGCGAAACGGCAAGAAAATTTGCGAAACGCATTTGTCGTGCAATATTTTTTGTCACCCGTTTCTTTTTTCTGTCGCCCGGGTCTATTTTTTTTTGTTGCCTGCACTTTTTTGACGCAATTGTGTCTTTTTTGACGCGACCACACCCAAATTTGACTTGGCCGCCCAATTTGATGCGTGACAAAAAATAAATTCTGCGTGACAAATTTTTCTGCGGCGAATTTTCACAGATGTTTCGCAAAACATTTTGCCAATGACGAAATGCGGAAATTCACAAATTTTTTGTTGCCCGTATCTATTTTCTGTCTCCCGCATCTGTTTTTTTTTTTTTTGTCGCCCGCTTTTTTTTGACGCAACCGCCTTTTTTGACACGACCACGGCCAATTTTGACACAACCACTCCTTTTTCTGATGCGGCCGTGCCCTTTTTGACGCGCGTCAAAAAAAAATTCCGTGCACCGAAGTTTCGCGAAACAATGGCCAATGGTGAAATACGGAAATTCGCTGTGAATCCATGCCTGGCAAAAAAATTTGCTCATCACTAGTTACTTCACACCAGATGGAAGACATTGTCTAAATATTACAAGGGGAATATGTTTGTGAAGATTCTCATTCATCCAGGTCATGGTATATCTCTAGTAACAAGTCAACTCAACTGGACTTGCTGTGTTTTTCTTGTAGACGTTTTCGACTGTCATCCAATTGGCTTTCTCAGTTCTGAATCACCAATCGGATGACTGGTGAAACGTCTTCAAGAAAAACCAAAGCAAGTCCAGTTGAGTTGACTTATTACTACAGATATTACAAAGGGAAGCACAAGTTAGATAAAAGAGAACAAATGTCTATTAGAAGACTATACTCTTAGGAATGGCTTGATGTCTGCATTCTGGAAAATGGAATTCTGGGTTATAGAACCAATACCAGTACTATGAAGAACAACAGAGACCTTTATGACCATGCAGTATCAGCATGTTATTTAATGTGGGGCTATAATTATAACATCAGTAGTTTCAACATTTCTTATAACATTGCCAGCAAATGCTGCATTTGGGTGGATTAAATGAGTAAAAAAATGAAGTGTTACAAACAGAAATGGGCCAGAATCAATTGCTTGGCAAGGTTGCCAAGCGAGCAGATCTTATTCCGATATGTCCACCTAAAGGTGGGCTATATCGGGCTAATTTGATCGTTGGCACTAGGGCCAAATGATTGAATTACAATGACTGGCATAGGCGCCATAGGATCAGGGACCACATCAATGAGCCGATGCAACCCCCGGATCCGACGGAAAATCAAATCTGCCCGATCGAGACCTGGCCAATTTTAGGCCAGATCTAAGTAAGGTAGACTCATCGGGGTGCCTATACATGAGCAGATAAGCTGCTGAATTGGTCTAAAGGACCTGAATCAGCAGCTAAAATCTGCCCATGTATGGCCACCTTAAATTACATAAATGTGCCTGACTGTATCCTGTTTCTGCCCCACCTATCCCCAATCCTAGGTACTGTATGTCCAATCTGTATACATCTATCAGTTTTGGAATTATGACTAGTGATGGGCGAAATGTTTTGCCAGGCATGGATTCGCGGCGAATTTCTGCGTTTCACCATTGGCGGATTGCTTTGCGAAACGGATGGAAAAATTCGCTGCACATCCAAAAATTGTTGCCGGCGGGCGACAAAATAATAGCCATGCGACAAAATAATATCTGTGGGCGACGAAACAATAGCCGCACGACAAAATAATAGCTGCGGGCGACAAAACAATAGCCGTGCGACAAAATAATAGCCGCGGCCGACAAACAATAGCCATGCGACAAAATAATAGCCGCGGGCGACGAAACAATAGCCATGCGACAAAATAATAGCCGCGGGCGACGAAACAATAGCCGCGCGACAAAATAGTAGCCGCGGGCGACGAAACAATAGCCGCGCGACAAAATAGTAGCCGCGGGCGACAATTTTTTTGTCGCACAACATTTTCGCCGTTTCGCAGATCTTTTGAAAGATTCGCAAATTTTTCAGCGAAGCGAAACGGAACAGATTCGCTCATCACTAATTATGACTTATGAGAGACTGCCAGAGGGCATTGTGGATACAGTTTAACTTTTTGTAACAGAAATGTGCTGCAAAATACTAAACAAAAGCTCATATTAAGAATTCCTTTATTATAAAAAAAATTTTTAAAAACAAATAACTCCTTAACCCCTTAGCTTAAAAATATACTTGTTTTACCGTAGCCAAAAATAACTCCCTCTGTCTCCAGAGTTGTTTACGATGGGAACGCCTGAATCTGATTTTGGCACATGTGAAGAAAACATAGCCTAGAAGCTTTGTGTGCAGGGAATAATTTGCACTTTATATCATATTAAAAGAATATTGAAAATGTGGCATTTTCTCTTAGGGTATGAACTTATGGCATAGTAATGGAATTGGGAGTGCCGAGGGCTGACTTTGCTAAATGGCTTCTCTAATATAAAGAGAGGTGTGCATGTATAGAATGAAAAGATCATTGCACCTGTATTTCTCTTCCTCAGTTAAGACTTCAAATTGTCTTTTTTAGGATATGAATGATTACTCGCCTGTATTTACTAAAGCCCTCTATTGGGGAATGGTAGCTCCAGATGCTCTCAAGGGCACCCTTGTTGCTACAGTTGCAGCTGAAGATAAAGATCCTCCGGTAAGTACAATCTAATTAATACAGATATACTGTAATCACAAACCTTTGCAATCCGCAAGCAGGACTTGAGCCTCAGAGGATCAATCGTGATTATCAAGTTTTTCCACGAGCAGTAACTCTCATACGTACATGTCTCATATACCAATGCCAGAGCTCTGCTTTTTGCAGCCTTGTGCCAGTTTAAACTTATATGGAGCTCCTGGTAAAGAGCAGGCACTGGAGCCATAGAGCTAATGTTGGCTGTTTTAAGCAGGCTCCATATGCACTTTGCTCCTCAACCTCTACTATTTATAAGTCATGAATGACAACCAAGTTAAGGGCCTGCATGGGGTATACATGGTGATTCCCATGAACTTTCCATGGACTTTTAGGAAAGGTAGTTTATGCCTGGAGTGTAAAAGAGTTAGACAACTTTTTAAAATACCTTTGTGACATATTAATTATGCTTGTATAGTTATTTATCCAGAAGATGTACTGCAGCATACCCTTGGTCTCCAGAGATATCTTCATTATTTAATAATAATAAACCTGTCCTAAAGCTTGTGGAATGTTTTACAACTGGCTCACTACATGGAATGTGTTGGATAGTAATGAGTAATATGGTATCCGTGTGTAATGTGTTGGTAAAGTTTCATTTTTACAGTTGACTATACATCTCCATAACTGGTCAAGCAACTAAATTTTACCATACTGCCTGACTGTGTTGGTATGCATGCCAAGCTTGGTGTTGGTTTCATTGGACCATCCTGTCATTCTGTTGGACTGAAGATGACTTGTCATGTTTGAAAATGTCATGGTGGATTTAGGATGGTTTCAAAAGATCATCCCATCATTCTGCGGGTCTGAAGATGACTTATCCTGTTAATAAATATCATCTGCCATAAACCAGGTTGGTGGGTTTATGATGGTTTCAACAGATCATCCCTTCATTCTGTTGGACTAAAGATGACTTGTCATGTTTAAATAAATCATCTGCCATAAACCAGGTTGGTGGGTTTATGATAGTTTCAACAGATCATCCCTTCATTCTTTTGGACTGAAGATAGCTTGTCATGTTTATAAATATCATCTGCCATAAACCAGGTTGGTGGGTTTATGGTGGTTTCAACAGGTCATCCCTTCATTCTTTTGGACTGAAGATGTCTTGTCATGTTTGAAAATGTCATGGTGGGTTTATGGTGGTTTCAACAGATCATCATTTCATTCTGTTGGACTGAAGATGACTTGTCATTTTCAAAAATGTCATGGTGGGTTTATGGTGGTTTCAAAAGATCATCCCATCATTCTGTTGGACTGAAGATGACTTGTCATGTTTGAAAATGTCATGGTGGATGTATGGTGGTTTCAACAGATCATCCCATCATTCTGTTGGACTGAAGATGACTCGTCATGTTTGAAAATGTCATGGTGGATTTATGGTGGTTTCAACAGATAATCCCATCATTCTGTTGGACTGAAAATGACTTGTCATGTTTGAAAATGTCATGGTGGGTTTATGGTGGTTTCAACAGATCATCTCATCATTCTGTTGGACTGAAGATGACTTGTCGCGTTTGAAAATGTCTTGGTAGGTTTATGGTGGTTTCAACAGATCATCCCATCATTCTGTTGGACTGAAGATGACTTGTTGTGTTTGAAAATGTCTTGGTGGGTTTATGGTGTTTTCAACTGATAATCCCATCATTCTATTGGACTGAAGATGACTTGTCATGTTTATAAATATCATCTGCCATAAACCAGGTTGGTGGGTTTATGGTGGTTTCAACAGATCATCCCTTTATTCTTTTGGACTGAAGATGACTTTTCATGTTTATAAATATATCATCTGCCATAAACCATGTTGGTGGGTTTATGGTTCATCAGCAGATGAAGAAGTAAAGAGGAGATGCAGCTCCTTTTCATTTACTGCAGTTCCAATTTTTCAGATGTTGGGCCAAAGGAACAAAACATTGGAATCTGTCCAAGTGCGAGTATAGCCACAAGCAGGGTATCTCAGGCCGCAGAGCTCAAGTCACAGAATTATGCTTTGTGCGGGTTCTACTGTATATGAAATTATTATAAAAGCGGCCAAGAAAAAAAAAAACATCAACGGCTCTTACACATGACTATGTTCTATAATTATCAAATTATGTGGAAGTATTGGCAAAATGATGAAAAGATGAAAGCCATTTGCTACTTGAAGCAGCCATTGAAGCTATATTATAAAACATTACTGTGCTTTTAAGAAAATGCCAATGATTACGTTTAAAACAATGTAATTATTTCATTTATAATCCATTATTAAAAAAAAATGTCCTTGTTCTTTCAAATATTATTATTTTTAATCAGGGAAATAATATTTGAGATTTAATTCTTTTTGATATACTTATGTCCGTAATTGGTTTAGAAAGGTTTTAAATTGGACAGTGGCTAATTTACTTTATTAAGGAAGCCATGTTCCTTTAATCTTGCCTGTTTAGCAACATGCTTTGCAATACAGATCACTAATGAGCCCCGAAACGCAAGGGCCTGCTGGAAGGCAGGTGCTTCACAGTCAAGTAGACAGGTTACTGCCAGTAAATGGTTGAAAGGGGAATCTATTAATAGTCAGGAGAGCATTAACCACCTTAGATTATCCTTGTTGGATGGGTGCTCAAGCAGCTTGGGCCCTTTATTTCTACTGTTTACATAGCAAATAATTCCCTCTGCCATTTTACATTTTATTCTTGAACCAACAAATGTATTTGTAGCTGTAATATTGGTGTGTAGGCGCCATCTCAGTGCATTGTGCCTGAGTCTGAGCCTTCAGCCAGCGCTACACATTAGAACTGCTTTCAGCTAACCTATTGTTTCTCCTACTCCCATGTATCTGGAGGAGTCCCAAGTCGGACTTGGATTTCTTACTATTGAGTGCTATTCTGATACCTACTGGGAGCTGCTATCTTGCTCCCTTCCCATTGTTCTGCTGATCGGCTGCTGGCCGGGGGGGGGGGGGTATCACTCCAACTTGCAGCGCAGCAGTAAAGTGTGCCTGAGTCTGAGCTTTCAGCCAGCGCTACACATTAGAACTGCTTTCAGCTAACCTATTGTTTCTCCTACTCCCATGTAACTGGAGGAGTCCCAAGCCGGACTTGGATTTCTTACTATTGAGTGCTATTCATATACCTACCGGGAGCTGCTATCTTGCTCCCTTCCCATTGTTCTGCTGATCGTCTGCTGGCCGGGGGGGGGGGGGTATCACTCCAACTTGCAGCGCAGCAGTAAAGTGTGACTGAGTCTGAGCTTTCAGAAGGAGCCATCGCTACACATTAGAACTGCTTTCAGCTAACCTATTGTTTCTCCTACTCCCATGTAACTGGAGGAGTCCCAAGCCGGACTTGGATTTCTTAATATTGAGTGCTATTCTGATACCTACTGGGAGCTGCTATCTTGCTCCCTTCCCATTGTTCTGCTGATCGGCTGATGGGAGGGGGGGGGGGATATCACGCCAACTTGCAGCGCAGCAGTAAAGTGTGACTGAAGTTTATCAGAGCACAGGTCACATCCCCAAATGATGAAAATCTGCTCAACAAATGAAATGCTTCTCCTGTCTTTATCCATAAGAACAATCTCTATAGTCAGTTGTAAAGCTGAGTCCCACACGTTGCTGTCATTCATATTTGGAGACAATTTGCAATTAGTTTTCATTTTTTTATTTCTTGTGATTTTTCAGTTATGGGAAATGAAGAATATGGCTAGCCCCATGTGAAATTTCCAAATTAAATATAAAAAAATCTGTTTGCGTTTTTGAAAAACAGATTACAATGCAGGATTCTGCTGGAGAAGCTCTATTAACTGATGGGTTTTGAAAAATAAACAACAACATGTTTTCCAATAATAGCACCTTGTACTTGATGGTAACTAACCTGCATGAAAACATATTGATGATAAAACAATCCTGTTAGGTTTCAATGATTTTGGAGATCCAAATTATACAGAATAATCCCTTACTAGAAATATCCCATTAATGGAAAACCCCAGGTCCTGATCCTTCAGGATAATAGATCCAATACCTGTGTTAGTATCAGACATAAAATGCCTTTTAACTAACATCATTTATATATATTTATATATATCCTGCACAGTAAAATGTTTTCTTTGAAGCAATAGCCCTGGTTTATATAGTTCTTTTGTGTTCAAGCATGTTTTGTTCATTTGCTGTCCAAAGTTGGAGATACACGTACCAATAATATAGTCATACAACTTAATTTCTGGTGGCCAACCGAATCCAACTGTGAAGGTCAGTTGGTTCCAGATTCAGAAAGATTAGAAAATGTAATTTGCTGATATACCATGTTGGCCAAATCATGGTGCAAAAAAAAAATTGCACAACAAACTCGTTTGCAGATTTTTTCACAAATTTCCTGCCGTTTCCTGAATTTTCAGCGAAGCAAAACAGGACAGATTTGCTCATCAATGGCCCCTTTGAGTTGAATGCATTTAAGGCAGTCTTATTTACTCAATGTTACTTGATATTTAAGGCACTTTTACCCGATTTGGATTTTTTTCGAACCCCATATTAAGACTTGGTAGAGAGGACGTATAGAGGTTTTAATTAAAGCTTTTCCAATAGGCTGGCTTTAGTCTTTTGTTCAGTATTAAGGTGCCCATACACCTTCAGATCCGCTCATTTGGCGAGCGGATCTTCTCCCGATATCCCACACCTACGGGTGGGCGATATTGGGAGAATCCAGGCTAATTCAGATCGTTTGGCCCTGAAGCCAAACAATTGAATTATAACGACGGGTATAGCAAAAGTCGGTCCGGAGACCGAATCAACGAGCCAATGCGGTCCCTGATCCGACTAGATTTTCTTACCTGCCCAATTGAGATCTGTCCAATTTCAGGCCAGATATCGGTCGGTAAGGCCCGTCGGGAGTGCCCATACATGGGCCGATTAGCTGCCGAATAGGTCTAAGGGATCCATATCGGCAGCTACAATCGGCCCGTGTATGGGGACCTTTATGCTGACTACTTGAGCTGTTAAATAATACCGGAGCATTATATAGAACAGGACCAGAGTAAAACGTAACTTAATAATCAAGAAATGCTGCTTGCATACAGTACATACAAGTATTTCTTCATTAGAAACCCATAAAGATGTAAATATATGCCTGGGAAAATAAAACCGAACACGTATTTAAATCAATTTACAAATGATTCGCCGTACACAAACTAACACTAAGGTAAATATTTTGCTCTCCAGCCAGTTTAACACCTAATCAGTTAATAGTAATTGCCATATTTCAAAAAACTGAAAAGCAGAAACATTCCTCTCTAAATTAGACCAATTTAGAAGACGGGACTCGGGGAAAAATCGTTCCCGACGCAGTGCGCGCTAAAAGTCTTGATTTGGTTTATATGGAATACATGAATTTATGATTGAGACTCTTGCTCTGATTGACATTTAAACACACAATAAAAGTCAAAGTAATGCTGAAGGAAGAGGGGGGTACTTTGTTTATTTGCTCCAACACTTGTGACTTAAATGCTATTAACAAGCCCAATCAAACAGTAATCACTTCAAACTGTGTCGAAAAAGATGTGGTACAGTTTTCCAAAAGGAGCTTCCTATTAGTGATGAACGGGCCAGGGAAAACTCAACCTGCCCCCAGGGTTGGACTGGGCCCCGGCTCTAGTGGCCCCCGGCGGCCCAAACCTGACCCTTGCCAGTGGTCCCCCTGCCCGACCCCTCCTCCCGACGTATTAAATTACGCATGCTCAGGGGAGGACGTCAGGTGGGGGGCCCTGCGAGGGGGGGTTAAGGGAATTAGGGGACGCGGCACACGGGGCCATCTTCAGGGCCCCTGGGGTGGGAGCCCCGGTGGGCCCTTCACCCCCCAGTCCGACCCTGCCTGCCCCAACCCTAACCTGCAAAATGTTTGCCATTGTAGGACCCACTTTCAACACGTTCCTTTGTCTTTTTGCTCTGCACTCTTTTTGGTTCCAAGACAAGGAAATTTCTGGAGCTGAGGAAGCGTGTACCCAATCATCTGACCAACGCCCAATCCAAACCTGCAATGGTCAGCCAAATTTCATCCCTATCCCCCTAACCTAAAGGTAAACCTGTGGGTCCCACAGGTTGCGGGTCAACCCACACATTGCTACTTCTTACATCTATAAACCAATGTAAGAATAAAGGCCTTTAACTATAGGGAAGGTGCTATTCTGCCTATTTTGGCTTGGTTTGTCAGCAAGTGGAACAGCCCTGGTGGGCCCTGCACCCAGGGGCGGGCCAAGCTGACCAGGCGCCCTAGGCAACCTGGTCGGCCAACTCCGCCCACCTCCCCGCCCCCCGAATGGCGCATGCGTGCCACAGCACAGGAGGAGGTGCAGGGGGGGCGGTGCGATTAGATCGGTCATCGCCTCCACCACTAATGACAAGCGGCGGAGGCAATGACAAAGTAGCACTAGGGGTAGGCAGGAGAGGCCCCCCAATCGTTGTGCCCTAGGCAGCTGCCTCTTCTGCCTACCCCTAGTTCTGGCCCTGCCTGCACCCCCCCAGTCCAACCCTGATTATAGTCCTAGAAAAACATAAGGAAGCAAGTCCCAGTAACCTTTATTACCAATGATAATCACTATATTGGTTAATTCTGCTTTCCATTGTTAATAATCTCTACTTCCATCCCTAAGGATTTAATTAAGGTCATTTATCAAAGCTGTGAATAATTC
This sequence comes from Xenopus tropicalis, assembly GCF_000004195.4. Lineage (NCBI taxonomy): Eukaryota > Metazoa > Chordata > Amphibia > Anura > Pipidae > Xenopus > Xenopus tropicalis. The sequence continues at coordinate 14,250,223 of NC_030683.2, read as the reverse complement.
ACAAGTAAGTTATATTCTGTGCTCTTAATGTAAGCTATAACTTACTTTCATTTTTTATTGCTACTCATTAAAATAGCAATTCTTTAAAGTCTGTTTTCTCCTGTGGTGCATTAGGAAACATAGCTCTTCAAGAACAATAACCCCGGTGTTTGTTTGTACAATAAGATGCATTAGCTTTCCCCCTATTTATCAGTGCCCTTCATTTTGTTGTGTGTGTCAATCATTACAGGACAAGTTGACCATAAACATACATTTTAGTAAGACACAGACAATGCTCATTGGGTGTCCAGTTTTATTTGCTGTTCTAATCTGGATAACTTTGCTTTTACAGGGTATCATTTAAGCTGCTGTGTTTTTGCTAAGGAGAATAATCACAGTAACAAAAAGTTTAAACATAAACACGTGCAAATAGAAATGCTAAAAATATAAACAGAATATTTGTTTTATGGTTGACAGTATTTTAAAGATTTCCTCTGCCTACGAGATACTAAAATAATGTATTTTACCAATTTTAAAATGGCTACCACCCCAGTCGAACATGTATCTTATAACCTTGACATCTAGTAACTGTGGGATCAGGGTTTTACTGGGAGATGCAGGGCCCACCAGGGCTGCCGCCCCGGGGTCCCCACACCCCCCAAGGGCCCCGCTGGCTGCATCCCCACCATGCCCCCCAACCATCCCCACCATGCCCCTCCCGACATCCTCCCCTCAACGTACTTAAGAGAAAAGCCTCAGGGGAGGACAACTGTGGCCAGGGGAGGGGTAACAGGGATCAGGTTTGGGCTGTCGGGGCCACCGGGTTTTTTTCCGGTATCCCGGCAGCCCAGTTCAACCCTGAGTGGGACAGTGATAATCCCAATGTCTTCCAATCTTTACTTCATGTAATACAGTAAAGGTCCCCATACATGGGCCGATTCTAGCTGCCGATATCGGCCCCTTAGATCGAATCGGCGGCTTATTGCCCTGTGTATGGGCACTAATGATGGGCCAGATATCGATCGGGCAGGTTAGAAAATTAGTTGCATTGGGGACCACATCGGCTCGTTGATGCAGTCCCCAAGCCGACGGACGCCTTTACCCATCGTTCTAATTCGATCGTTTGGCCCCAGAGCCAAACAACCGAATTAGCCTGATATCAACAGATATCAACAGAAGATCCACTCGCTTGGCTACCTCGCCATACTAACACTGTCCTAAACCTTTCATGATTATCCCCCTAAGATTTTCATCATATACATAATCTCTAACTATCCCAGATTGTAGCCTCTACAGTTATTTGCTCCATTGACTCCATCTGTGTGAAAACGGAAATGGTCAAAATAATCTGTGGTCTCATAGATGATTATTGTATATTAAAGGAAAATTGAATTGAAATACCTGGGAATACAGAAGGATTTCCCTGTTTAAATCTCGAATGTAAATCTACTTAAATCCGCTCAGAAATAGATAGGTGTGAATTTAACAGCTATAGTGTGGTTTCTTTTATGGCCAGCAGATTAAATTCCTCCTTTTACTGGGGTTTATACAGTATGACCTACTTCACAACTGCATTTTTAGTGTGCTACCCAAATTTTTTTTTTATTTATTTGTTTTGGTTTCTTCTATAAATCCTGTAAAATTCTGGCAAAATCTATATCCATGTATTGGATCCCTTATCCGGAAACTCGTTATCCAGAAAGCTCCGAATTACGGAAAGCCTGTCTCCCATAGACTCCATTTTAATTAAATAATTCAGAATTTGTAGTAATAAAACAGTACCTGTACTTGATCTCAACTAAGATATAATTACCCCTTATTGGGGGCAGAACAGCCCTATTGGGTTTATTTCATGGTTAAATTATTCCCTTTTCTCTGTAATAATAAAACAGTACCTGTACTTGATCCCAACTAAGATATAATTACCCCTTATTGGGGGCAGAACAGCCCTATTGGGTTTATTTAATGGTTAAATGATTCCCTTTTCTCTGTAATAATAAAACAGTACCTGTACTTGATCCCAACTAAGATATAATTACCCCTTATTGGGGCAGAACAGTCCTATTGGGTTTATTTAATGGTTAAATGATTCCCTTTTCTCTGTAATAATAAAACAGTATCTGTACTTGATCCCAACTAAGATATAATTACCCCTTGTTGGATGCAAAACAATCCTATTGGGTTTAATGAATGTTTTATTGATTTTTTTACTAGACTTCTGGTATGGAGATCCAAATTACGGAAAGACCCCTTATCCGGAATACCTTTGGTCCTGAGAATTCTGGATAATGGGTCCTATACCTGTATTACCTGTATATTACATTAGTACCAGTCCATAAACCCAATTTCTTTCTCAGTCGTATACAGAGGAATCAACATCTACCATGAGATATATAATTTATGCAACATTTTCCATTTACGTCCTTTCACTCAGCCTCGGAAATGGTAAATTAGATTCTCAAAACACATTCACAGATAACTGAAAGAGATAATGAGATATCCGTTTATGGGTGATTCTCTCTGTCTCCGGGGGTATTCATAGGTGAACCTGCGAGAAGATGGGATAAATGTGACCCTTGCCTTGGCGCCTAGGGGATCCTTAACTAAAGAACAACCATAAAACACATTTGGAGTAGGGAAACAATGAGACATTTTATACAGTTGGATAATGTTTAAAAATGCATATTGCCTTAAGGAACATTTTCTTTTCATTTGTGAGCTTTAATTTGTTTACCAAAAGCTGGCACGGTGGCTTCCATTGTCTAGAACGTATTCCTAAATGTAAGAAAAGTTTCAGTACATTCTTTGGAAACTGCAAAAAAACTCATGTTTTATTAACACAGGGCGACGTGGCGCTGATGGATACCAGGTAATTATGACCATCTCAAAGTGCTGAAGCCTCCAAACAGCTATTCAGCGGCAATCTATTAGCAGGGGGTGTAATTGAACTGTTAGTGCTACAATCAACCTTACTCATAATGTTTCAGAATTATGTACTATGCTGATATCCTAAGAGCCTAAAGTGGGAGAGGGCACTATGCTCTAAACGAGCATGACAGTGTTCTTATAAATGCCCAATTATTAATGCATTTTCTTTTCTGCCGTATTAATGCCAATAAAGTGGGTTTTTAATCCTGTTGTTAAGCGAGCGCATGTAATTTGTAGCTTTTGAACCAGCCAGAAAACAAAAGATTACCAAAGTGCCGACATATACTGGTACGGTTTGCTTAGATCAAGCTGCTTTCAAAATTAACAGCTAAACACAAGTGCAAATTACTTTTTTTGCCTATAATGAAATAAGATGTTGGGTTAGAATAATAAAAAAAAAACAAAAAAACCCATAGTTTATTGTTAATATGGGATTTATTATCTAATGCACTCCTGGGAAAAATATTTATTGGCGGCTGGAAACAATATTTAATTTTGAGAAGTATTGTTGGAAAGTAATTTACTTAATATTTTGTAGAGTTGTAATTTTGGATTGAGGATCGAGTTTTAAATTAGTAGGGTGACAGAGTCTACGTCCTTTGTAGTTATATATCTGTAAGGAGATGAAATGAAGGATTTATTACATTAATGTAAATAGTTAAAGATATGGGCAGGGCTAGCCAGAAGGTGGTGCCAAATGCACCGGAAATGCATTAGCTGTGCACGTCCTCTTTTGGTTTGATACCATCTTCGGACAGACAGACGCCAGTTAAACCAAGTTAAAGGTGAGCCACCCAAACCTACTTGATCCCAACTAAGATATAGTTACCCCTTATTGGGGCAGAACAGCCCTATTGGGTTTATTTAATGGTTAAATGATTCCCTTTTCTCTGTAATAATAAAACAGTACCTGTACTTGATCCCAACTAAGATATAATTACCCCTTATTGGGGCAGAACAGCCCTATTGGGTTTATTTCATGGTTAAATGATTCCCTTTTCTCTGTAATAATAAAACAGTACCTGTACTTGATCCCAACTAAGATATAATTACCCCTTATTGGGGGCAGAACAGCCCTATTGGGTTTATTTAATGGTTAAATGATTCTCTTTTCTCTGTAATAATAAAACAGTACCTGTAGTTGATCCCAACTAAGATATAATTACTCCTTAGAGGGGGCAGAACAATCGTATTGGGTTTAAAAAAGGGTTAAATTATTTTTTAGTTGGCGAGTTATGGTAATCCAAATAACAGAAAGACCTTGTATCCAAAAAACCTTTGGTTCTGAGCGTCAGAAGAGTTATGTCAAAATGAAGAAGGTGCAGAAGTTGAATTTGGACCTTCTAAACCAGTGATCCCCAACCAGTGACTCAGGGGCAACATGTTGCTCCCCAACCCCTTGGATGTTGCTCTCAGTGCCCCCAAACCAGGGAGTTATTTTTGAATTCCTGACTTGGGGGCACGTTTTGGTTGAATAAAAACAAGATTTCCTACCAAATAAAGCCCCTGTAAGCTGATAGGGTGCATAGAGGCACCTAATAGCCAATCACAGCCCTTATTTGGCTCCTCCATGAACTTTTATGGTGCTTCTGTTGCTTTCCGAATCTTTTTACATTTGACTAAAGAATATTTTCTTTTAACATCAATATTGCCCTCCCAGTCTTCTCTGGAGTGCATAGTTGCATTCATGGATGTAAGGGAACCCTAAAATTACTATCTGCATCCATAGCCACAACTGACCAACAGAACCAGTCACTAATGCCATTAGTGATGGCCTCTCCAAAAATGACATTATTCCTTCCCAAATGCTTTGTGCTACAACTCGCATTATCCAACAATCCAGAGCAAATATGAAAACGCATCATCCTTGCAGTAAAGGGATTTTTTAGATGTTGCTTGTTTTCTTGTTTTTTCATTTAGAATTGGACAGCAATAAAATAAACATACACAATGGATACAACAACAAGAGGTCCTTTGTGCTGACCCATTATCAATATATATATATATGGGACATTAAGCTATTCTGTGCATTAAGCTACCAAGCAATGCATAAGCAATGCAATATACTTCAAGCTGGCCAACTATGTCACAGTCACCCCCAGTCTGGCCAGTCCTACCCTCACTTTTATCTGATTCATTACAAAGTCCAATGCTTCATTATACATTTAACAAAGGGACGGAGTTTTACCTGCAACTTGCTTGCTTTCAAGGTTAAACTCCCCCTAATGATATGAATGATGAATAATTTATATGTTTCTATAAAAAGATAATAATAATAGTTTACACTGAGTAATAACTGGTCCTACTGCTATTGATATATAGAAACATATAGCTCGCTTTAGGTAACTGAAGGTTAGCAATGAGTTTAATGCATTCCTACCCACCCTTTTTCTTTGTATCGCTGCTTTAATGATGTAAAATAGCCATTGTATTCAGTGCATGTCTTAATGGATCCAATGCAGTCTACTATTTATTTTATTCTGTATATTAATGAAAACCTATAATACTTAAAGGCATACTGTCATGGGAAAACATTAACATCAGTTAATAGAGTTTCTCCAGCAGAATCCTGCATTGTAATCTGTTTTTCCCATGGGGCTAGACATATTCTTCATTTCCCAGGGTACCACAGCCATGTGACCTGTGCTCTGATAAACTTCAGTCACACTTTACTGCTGCGCTGCAAGTTGGAGTGATATCCCCCCCCCCCTCCCAGCAGCCGATCAGCAGAACAATGGGAAGGGAGCAAGATAGCAGCTCCCAGTAGGTATCAGAATAGCACTCAATAGTAAGAAATCCAAGTCCGGCTTGGGACTCCTCCAGTTACATGGGAGTAGGAGAAACAATAGGTTAGCTGGAAGCAGTTCTAATGTGTAGCGCTGGCTCCTTCTGAAAGCTCAGACTCAGGCACACTTTGCTGCTGCGCTGCAAGTTGGAGTGATATCCCCCCCCCTCCCCCCCAGCAGCCGATCAGCAGAACAATGGGAAGGGAGCAAGATAGCAGCTCCCAGTAGGTATCAGAATAGCACTCAATAGTAAGAAATCCAAGTCCGGCTTGGGACTGCTCCAGTTACATGGGAGTAGGAGAAACAATAGGTTAGCTGAAAGCAGTTCTAATGTGTAGCGCTGGCTCCTTCTGAAAGCTCAGACTCAGGCACACTTTACTGCTGCGCTGCAAGTTGGAGTGATATCCCGCCCCCTTCCCCCCAGCAGCCGATCAGCAGAACAATGGGAAGGGAGCAAGATAGCAGCTCCCAGTAGGTATCAGAATAGCACTCAATAGTAAGAAATCCAAGTCCGGCTTGGGACTTCTCCAGTTACATGGGAGTAGGAGAAACAATAGGTTAGCTGAAAGCAGTTCTAATGTGTAGCGCTGGCTCCTTCTGAAAGCTCAGACTCAGGCACACTTTACTGCTGCGCTGCAAGTTGGAGTGATATCCCCCCCCGCCCCTCCCAGCAGCCGATCAGCAGAACAATGGGAAGGGAGCAAGATAGCAGCTCCCAGTAGGTATCAGAATAGCACTCAATAGTAAGAAATCCAAGTCCGGCTTGGGACTCCAGTTACATGGGAGTAGGAGAAACAATAGGTTAGCTGAAAGCAGTTCTAATGTGTAGCGCTGGCTGAAAGCTCAGACTCAGGCACAATGCACTGAGATGGCGCCTACACACCAATATTACAGCTACAAATACATTTGTTGGTTCAAGAATAACATTTTAATCGGTAGAGTGAATTATTTGCTATGTAACAGTATCTATCCATCTATCTATCTATCTATCTATCTATCTATCTATCTATCTATCTATCTATCTATCATCTATCATCTATCTATCTATCTATCTATCTATCCATTTGCCTTCTTCTAAAACCGTTTATCATATGACATTTCCATTTCCCGATTATGTGAAGCGATAACATTTATTTCAACGTTGACTTTATAACAATTTTCAAAATTTCCTCGCAATTAAGAGCTCTCTCAAAATGCAAAAGACATGAAACGCAAACTGCCGTCCCCGGTGAGTTTGTCTCGGAGAAAAAAGGTTTGGAACAAACTTGTTGAAGTGCTAATACGATCACTTTCATTCAAGGGCACTCGAGATGGCAGACTTTCTTGGCAAAGTCACTCAAATGGCATCTGTCTGAGCAGCAATGCTATTTCCAGAGATAATATTTATCTTCATGAGAATACGGGTGCGACCCCACCTTAGAACAAAACCGTCCTACGCAGATTGATAGGGTCTATTTAATAGCGGTGTTGGATTGGAAACTAACCATTGCGCGGTGTGTTTGATAAAAATGTTGATGTCTACAAAGGAGGAAAAAAAGTATTTGCAATTGTTATATATATATATTTCTACTAAAAAAGTAATACTCAAAACAATTTGTGCGGGAAATAATTCAAGTTGGCATAGGCTGAGTTGAGTAGCACTCTAACCTCTGTGGAATATTAAAGAATACACATTGAAACCAATAAACTACTGGAAAAATGCAATTGTTTTCCGGTGCTTTTTTTTATTATTATTTTGATAGACTCAATATCTTGCGAGGTACAGTAAATAAGACACAGGAGAAAATAGATAACACACATTCATTAAATCACGAGTTCGAATCCCTAATGGGAAACATTCGAATTGGATACGATCATTTCTGAAGATTGCAAATATCATGAAAATGGCTACGCAAAAATCGTATTAGTCACGATAATATCCCTCACCCCCAGCAGCCAATAAGCAGAACAAGGGAGCAAGATAGCAGCTCCCAGTAGGTATCAGAATAGCACTCAATAGTAAGAAATCCAAGTCCGGCTTGGGACTCCTCCAGTTACATGGGAGTAGGAGAAACAATAGGTTAGCTGAAAGCAGTTCTAATGTGTAGCGCTGGCTGAAAGCTCAGACTTAGGCACACTTTACTGCTGCGCTGCAAGTTGGAGTGATATCCCCCCCCTCCCAGCAGCCGATCAGCAGAACAATGGGAAGGGAGCAAGATAGCAGCTCCCAGTAGGTATCAGAATAGCACTCAATAGTAAGAAATCCAAGTCCGGCTTGGGACTCCCCCAGTTACATGGGAGTAGGAGAGACAATAGGTTAGCTGAAAGCAGTTCTAATGTGTAGCGCTGGCTCCTTCTGAAAGCTCAGACTCAGGCACACTTTACTGCTGCGCTGCAAGTTGGAGTGATATCCCCCCCCTCCCAGCAGCCGATCAGCAGAACAATGGGAAGGGAGCAAGATAGCAGCTCCCAGTAGGTATCAGAATAGCACTCAATAGTAAGAAATCCAAGTCCGGCTTGGGACTCCCCCAGTTACAGGGGAGTAGGAGAAACAATAGGTTAGCTGAAAGCAGTTCTAATGTGTAGCGCTGGCTGAAAGCTCAGACTCAGGCACAATGCACTGAGATGGCGCCTACACACCAATATTACAGCTACAAATACATTTGATGGTTCAAGAATAAAATGATAAATGGCAGAGGGAATTATATGCTGTGTAAACAATTTAAAAAAATGTTTCTTAGAATAATAAAGAGAAGAGATAAAAAAGAATTCAATTAAATGTATATACTTATTTATTACAAGTTATACTGACCAAAATATTTGCAGGCAAGGATTATACTAAGCTTAGAATAAAATTACATACTCTAAATAATAATAAAATGATATACAGGAGTATTAAGTTCCACTGTGTCCTTGAACAGCTTTCACTTCATTAATTCAGAGAAAAGTAAATTGTATTTAAGCATCTGGGTTCCAAGCAGATACCAACCCATTAAACTACTTTACTAACAGGGTCTTTATCCACTTTACCGCCTTTCTATATCTCTGTTCCATAAAGGACAGGCTGAAGCTCATGGGTATAAAAATGGGTATCAAAATTGATGTACCTATGAGCTATAAAACCTGTAATGGATCATTCTGCCTAGCGAGGCAGTTCCTGGATGGATATACTAAACGTTGCCTTTTACAGAACCTTCAGTAGAACTTGACTTGCTTTACTGCAGTGAGGGGAGATTTCAGCCTGAGAACTATCCTAACCCAATACTCTCACTTACGGCTGTGAGATTCATGTTTGCACTATGATGTATTACAGGTATGGGACCAGTTATGCGGAAACCCATTATCCAGAAAGTTCCGAATGACAAAAAGGCCATCCTCCATAGACTCCATTATAAGCAAATAATTTTGATTTTTGAAAATGATTTCCTTTTTTTCTGTAATAATAAAACAGTACCTGTACTTGATCCCAACTAAGATATAATTACCCCTTATTGGGGCAGAACAGCCCTATTGGGTTTATTTAATGGTTAAATGATTCACTTTTCTCTGTAATAATAAAACAGTACCTGTACTTGATCCCAACTAAGATATAATTACCCCTTATTGGGGGCAGAACAGCCCTATTGGGTTTATTTAATGGTTAAATGATTTCCTTTTCTCTGTAATAATAAAACAGTACCTGTACTTGATCCCAACTAAGATATAATTACCCCTTATTGGGGGCAGAACAGTCCTATTGGGTTTATTTAATGGTTAAATGATTCCCTTTTCTCTGTAATAATAAAACAGTACCTGTACTTGATCCCAACTAAGATATAATTACCCCTTATTGGGGGCAGAACAGTCCTATTGGGTTTATTTAATGGTTAAATGATTCCCTTTTCTCTGTAATAATAAAACAGTACCTGTACTTGATCCCAACTAAGATATAATTACCCCTTATTGGGGCAGAACAGCCCTATTGGGTTTATTTCATGGTTAAATGATTCCCTTTTCTCTGTAATAATAAAACAGTACCTGTACTTGATCCCAACTAAGATATAATTACCCCTTATTGGGGCAGAACAGTCCTATTGGGTTTATTTAATGGTTAAATGATTCCCTTTTCTCTGTAATAATAAAACAGTACCTGTACTTGATCCCAACTAAGATATAATTACCCCTTATTGGGGGCAGAACAGCCCTATTGGGTTTATTTAATGGTTAAATGATTCCCTTTTCTCTGTAATAATAAAACAGTACCTGTACTTGATCCCAACTAAGATATAATTACCCCTTATTGGGGGCAGAACAGCCCTATTGGGTTTATTTAATGGTTAAATGATTCCCTTTTCTCTGTAATAATAAAACAGTACCTGTACTTGATCCCAACTAAGATATAATTACCCCTTATTGGGGCAGAACAGCCCTATTGGGTTTATTTCATGGTTAAATGATTCCCTTTTCTCTGTAATAATAAAACAGTACCTGTACTTGATCCCAACTAAGATATAATTACCCCTTATTGGGGGCAGAACAGCCCTATTGGGTTTATTTAATGGTTAAATGATTCCCTTTTCTCTGTAATAATAAAACAGTACCTGTACTTGATCCCAACTAAGATATAATTACCCCTTATTGGGGGCAGAACAGCCCTATTGGGTTTATTTAATGTTTAAATGATTTTAGCAGAGTTAAGGTATGGGGATCTAAATTACAGAAAAACCCTTATCTGGAAAATCCCAGATCCCGAGCATTCTGGATAACAGGTCCCATACCTGTACAGTAAATAAGCCCCTTGATGTGTGTGGGCTTCTTCTTCTATACACAAGAACGGCTTCACATTGCATTAAGTTATTCATTTTTATCCACCCATTACTCTTCCGCTGCAAATAAATATTGTGCCGTTTCCCCAAGGTGCTTTATGGCGATGATCGATTTAGAAATAAATATTAGCTATAGAGATGGAATGTCCTAACTGCTTCCCATAATGCATTTGTCGCCCTCTTAAAACAGAGGGAAGTGAGGGGAATGATTAATGATTCTAATGTTCCAGCAACGCCCGTTTGTCAGCCCTGTATGTGGGACCGGCTCCCCCACGCTCATAGCTTTGTGCCGGCACATTCTCAGTATCGCAGCATTTTATTGTCTCACTTTTTGGCAGAGGAACCCATTGTCATGCCTTTGTGTCATCTCCGGGCATTAATCAGAGGCTCTGACACAAGGTTGTGATACAGTTTGTGCCATTTGGGTTCCCTTAGTTACCTTGAGACTAAATCATCCTGCTTAGGAAATGCCACGGTCCCCTTGCATAATAAAACAAGGTGATTTCTCTGCCCAATAATTTTGAGTTCATTCCAGCAGCAGGTACCTGACCGAGTGCAATTAAACTGGTAAATCATACGGTATATAAAATAGAAGTGTTTTAAATCCAGCAGTAAGGGAAGTAGTATTGTGCAGCTGAATGTATACACATGCAGTATAATGTGTAAAGGAACAGTAACACCAAAAAAATCTAAAAAAATAACGTACTGTTGCCCTGCAGGGGTAAAAGCTGTGTGTTTGCTTCAGAAACCCAACAATAGTTTATATAAACAAAGCTGCTGTGTAGCCGTGGGGGTAGCTATTTGAATTAAACCAGGGCTAAATAGCACAGGATACATAGCAGATAATGGGTAAGCTCAGTAAAACACCATTGTATTCTACAGAGCTTTTGTGTCATCTGCTACATAACCTGTGTCATTTAGCCCCATTTAAGTGTGGATAGCTACCCCCATGGCTACACAGCAGCCCCTAGCCCATTACTGGATACTTGTGGCTTCTTCAGGCAATAGAGTTGAGGGGGAGGGACACAACTTTAAAACAACTTTAAAACATAACGTACATATTGTTACCATCAGTGTATCACTCCCTCTATTCTATTTATCTTTTTATTTTTGGATTCTTGCAAGCTAAATTCGGCAACAGTGCTGTGTGGGAGGGGGTACCTGAATGTCTGTGATTGGTTCATACACATGTCCTTCCGCACATGCGCCAATCAAGGGCTATGGGGCCGGCTACATGCAGATAAGGCTCAGTGCAGAGGGAGCAGTTGGAACGGTTCAATTTTTTCCCCCTAGAATTGCAACTCCCCTAATCTGTGCTGAGATACTGGCCTACCCCCAGTTCTGGGGCCTTAAGTTGTGGGTCACCCACAGGCTCTCCTTAGGGTTGCCACATTTTTCTGTGACTAATACCGGCCTCTGGTTGAGGGGCAGAGTCAGACTGGGGGGTGCAGGGCCCACCAGGGCTTCCGCCCCAGGGGCCCCGCAACCCCCAAGGTGCCCCCAACTTGCCCCCCTAACCCCCCGCAGGTGCCCCCTCCTGAAGTCCTCCCCTGAGCACCCATAAGTGAAACGCGTCAGGGGAGGACACCGGCGGCTGGGGGAGCAGCACCAGGCATCGGGTCTTGCCCGCCAGGGCCCACCAGGTTTTTACCGGTGTCCCAGTGGGCCAGTCCAACCCCAATGAGGGATATGCAATTTTCAGATAAATTCGTATTGTTTCTAAATTATAGAACATTTTGGAATGTTTTCGGTAAATTCCCACGAAAAAAAAACAAAGAATACAAACATTTCGGAATTCGTTAACCCTTTGGTTCCGCTTTCTTCGGGACTATATTTTCTCCAGGTTTGATCTGTCGAGTAACATTGAGTCCTAGGGAAGGCTTCAAAGCCAGAAACGTTTTTGTGGCGTTTATGAACTTTTTGGGCCGAAAATTTCACGACCTTCGGAACGCAATTGCGATATTTTCGTACGAACGATAAAATCATTGTCATTTTAGAACTACAGAAATGATCGTGGTTACATCGAATTTATACCATTTCAAGGCCAGAAAAAAAACGAATTATAGTAAACGTGCCCCTATGTGCCTGTGTGTCTGTCTATATACAGTAGCATTCATTCTAGTCAGGGTCCTGTAGATTTAGCAATGCAAGACGTTTTTACTAAGCCTTCTTGCTTTTACTTAAATGGCAACAAAATGATCATTCTGGCCTTTTGTCCGATTCTATCAGCACAATATTATTTAAGAACCTTTAAAAGCTTCCGTGCTTAGAGAGTTCAGTAAAGAGCAATGCTGGGAGCCTGATGAGCTTTCCCATATCTCAAACAATAAACACTGAATCCCTTCGACTCTATGTTTTCCCTCCTGTTGCATATTAAAGGGGAAGTTAACCCTCAAATAATGTATCATTTGCAAAACAGAACACTGCAAATAACTGCTTTTTCTTTAAGTTTCTTCCTAACATAACGGATGTACGGTTGTTGGCAGGCAAGTGGTTAAAGCTATTGCTTCTCCAACCGTTTTCGATGTTTTATTTTACAGGGCACGCCTGCGAGTAAAGTCCGATACAAGGTCGACGTGGTTCAGTTCCCATACAGCGCCAGCATATTTGATGTTGAAGAAAATACCGGTCGGGTATTAACCAGGGTGAACCTCAATGAAGAGCCCAGTACCATTTTTAGGGTAAATATAAAAATAATCCCATGTGACTTATGGTTATTATAGGCTTACTGTGGGGCCTATGCCTTGTGTTACATTAGGGGAGTTCAAATGTTTGGGACGAACAGTAGTCGCCCGCCCTCAGCCTGCCTTCAGCCTGCAGCCTCCCAATCCCACAATTCCCTGCTGCACACGTGATGTCAATAAGGAAAGGAACATCCCAGTGCAATGCATTGTGGGGTATGTAGTTCCTGCATGCTGTCTGTAAGCTGTGGAGAAGTCAATACAATTAGTAACATCAGTGTTTTAGTCCCTCCTCCCCTGCCAGGATTTCAAATGATGCAGAAAGAGAAGAACTGTTTTGCAGCTGGATTTCAGCATATAAAAATGGTATTTATTCCTACTTTTTGAAGGAACAGATTACAGGTATAGGGATATTAGGGGTTTCTGGGCTGTGTGGGACTCGTTAACAAATTTTGGAAGTCAGAGTTCCCCTTTAAAGGGGCGGGCATTTGTGCTCCTGCACTTGTGTCTGGGGTCTTTAAAAATAACCCCCCTACATTATCACTGTTTTTGGCCATAGCCATAGGAATAAAGAAGGAAAGGAAGATCTTTGATGTTTATCGAATGATCATTATTTTGCTCTAAACAATAACAATTATTATCATTATTTCTAATAGCTGGGGGTAATTGCCTATGATGATGGAGATCCAGTAAAATCCAACAGCACGACAGTCATAATTACAGTTTTGCAGCCATCTGTTATTCCTCGTTTCACGCAAGACGAATACAGGTAAGATGTGTTTCCCCTCCATTAAGCTGAAGGACTATTTGCTCTGGGTACCGGGTATGGGAGTATGAGAAGCGTAGGCGCGCAAAGGAATTAGCGATGAGCGAATCTGTCCCGTTTCACTTCGGTGAAAATCACTAAATGGAATCGGAGTTTGGCTAAAGGAAATGAGTTATGTTTTGCAGACTCGGGATCCATTAGATCCCACTCTGGCAGAGTCACTGGGGCTCATTTATAAACACTGGGCAAATTTGCCTCTGGGCAGCAACCCATAGCAACCAATCATCAGTAGCAAAATACATCTGTGATAAGTAGTTAAGGTGGATTTGTTAATTTGATATCACTGTGTTAATGTAACAAGCTGTTTAGTTGCAAAAGTGATACAGATGCAGTGTTCTTGTTGTTTAGAACTGAAATTAATTCCTTGTGATTCTGTAGTGATATTAGACTTGCGGGGAAATATAATAAGGGGTACATCAACAACTCAGCCTGCAGCCTTGTGCCTTTATATGGGCACAGAACCCCTCAGTGACTGCTAATATCCTTATCATTTACAGTAGGGGGTACATTATCCCTTATAATACATGAGTGATACTCAGAGTTCCCTGTATAACTCAGCCTGCAGCCTTGTGCCTTTATATGGGCACAGAACCCCTCAGTGACTGCTAATATCCTTATCATTTACAGTAGGGGGTACATTATCCCTTATAATACATGAGTGATACTCAGAGTTCCCTGTATAACTCAGCCTGCAGCCTTGTGCCTTTATATGGGCACAGAACCCCTCAGTGACTGCTAATATCCTTATCATTTACAGTAGGGGGTACATTATCCCTTATAATACATGAGTGATACTCAGAGTTCCCTGTATAACTCAGCCTGCAGCCTTGTGCCTTTATATGGGCACAGACCCCCTCAGTGACTGCTAATATCCTTATCATTTACAGTAGGGGGTACATTATCCCTTATAATACATGAGTGATACTCAGAGTTCCCTGTATAACTCAGCCTGCAGCCTTGTGCCTTTATATGGGCACAGAACCCCTCAGTGACTGCTAATATCCTTATCATTTACAGTAGGGGGTACATTATCCCTTATAATACATGAGTGATACTCAGAGTTCCCTGTATAACTCAGCCTGCAGCCTTGTGCCTTTATATGGGCACAGAACCCCTCAGTGACTGCTAATATCCTTATCATTTACAGTAGGGGGTACATTATCCCTTGTAATACATGAGTGATACTCAGAGTTCCCTGTATAACTCAGCCTGCAGCCTGATGATTGGCTGAAAGTGAATGGCACAGGTCAGACACTTGCACAGAATCCTGGGAAACAGGATTTGTTTTATTTCTAAGTGAAGAATAAAGATATCGCAACATTTCCCCAAGTCTGTCGCTTTGGAAATGATTCCGTTTGTGCAGTATTTAAGCCCAATGCACTTATCTCCTGCATTAGAGGAGGGAAATACGTGTGGCTTCTTGATGCCAAACAAAGCTGCTGAATCAGACTCGCTCCTGGGCTGTAGCAGAGGGGTAAGGAGAGTCTGGCGCTCTAAATTAACAGGTTTATTTAATGGTTAAATGATTCCCTTTTCTCTGTAATAATAAAACAGTACCTGTACTTGATCCCAACTAAGATATAATTACCCCTTATTGGGGGCAGAACAGCCCTATTGGGTTTATTTCATGGTTAAATGATTCCCTTTTCTCTGTAATAATAAAACAGTACCTGTACTTGATCCCAACTAAGATATACTGTAAATAATCCTAAGCATTCTTGATAAGGGGTCCCATATCTGTACTATACAGGTATGGGACCTGTTTTCCAGAATGCCTGGGACCTGGAGTTTTCTGAATTAGGGATCTTGCCGTAATTTGGATCTCTATATCTATATCTCTATATATCTTACATCTCCTAAAAAGTAATTTAAGCATTAAAGGGCACCTATCACCCTAAATTTGCCCCCCAACCAGAGGTACAAGGTAATAGAGCCTCCAAAGGCACAAGGCACTGTTTTATTAATAGAGAGAAAAAGGAACATGGAGTCTATGAGAGACGCGCTTCCTGTAATTCAGAGCTTTCCGGATAATGGATCCCATACCTTGTGGTTGTATCTATACATATTCCTGCTTTGCTTTTGAGCTGGTTCTGAGGGTGCCCTGCTCCCTTGTGCATTAACATGACATACAGCGTCTCGGCCGGCCGGCGTGACCTTGGGACGTGCGCGCTGTTGGGTACCACCTCCTCTCTGCCAGATTAATTATTGAAACTGTCATTCCGTGTTCTGTGTGTTATTAATGAAAATACTAATTTGAAGATGCCTGGCTAATAAATGATGCAGAGCCAATGACCATGTAGCGCTACACATGAAACAATGTCAGGTTAATCAGGATTTTATTTCTTTTTCTGCTTCATATTCTGTTCAAATAATTGTAATGTCTCCTCATAGGAAACATTGGGTAAATAGCCGCTGGTAATTAGACTCCGCTTGGGTATTATTAATTAGTGCCTATACATGCCTGGGATACGGTTGTACAAACAAACCCCTCCTATAACTAATTCAAGTTTTGGGTCCCAAGCTCCTATCCCCTATATTAAACTCTTAAAGACCTGAGTGAGGCTTCTGCTAAAAAGCCTATATACTGTATAATCAGCTCATATGTAAAACCCTGCTGCATCTAAATAAACCATTTTCATATCAATATACTTTATTAGTAGTATGTGCCATTGGGTAATCCTAAATAGAAAACTGCCATTTTAAGAATTAAGGGCCGCCTCCTGGGATCATAGGATTCACAGTGCACACAAACAAGCCAAGGCACACATACATGCTAGGCCCCATCAGCCAATGAATGGGCCTTTTGCTCCCACACTACTTCCTGTTACAGTCAGAGCTGCATCACTTCCTGTCAGCTGATCTCTGAGGGAGCACACAGCCCATCACAAAATGGCTGCTCAAGGGAAAGGATGTAAAAGGGCCCAGCTTTTTTTCCTTACTCCAAATGTATTAAAGTCAATGGGCGTTTTCTTGTGGCGACTTTTTTTCCTTGACGACTGTTTTATCTCAGCAATTTTTTTTTTTAGCTGTGAATTTTTGCAGTAGTTTTGCAAAAACATTACATAAACACACATAGAGGCAATTATCAGTAAATGATCAGCATTGTCTATTGTAGAAGCCACGACAAGTAGCTGCTACTAGTAGCTCCATGTGTCTTCACCCTAAATGATACCAGGCTGGAAGCTATCCAGAGCAGGTTTTAGTGTAGAGCAGTGAGGACATCTGGCCTGACGTTCCACCATCACTGGTGCCAATTGGTGGAATAAAGCCTAGATTAAAACTTTGCCTTGCAGCATTGGGGGCCTGAGTTCAATCCCAGTCAGGGCACTACCTGCAAGGAACTTGTATGTTCTCCCCTTGTCTCTGAGGTAAATTGGCTGCTGTCTAAATTGTCCATAGTGTGTGTGAATGTGATAGAGACCTTAGATTGTAAGCTCACTGGGGCAGGGACTGATGGGAATGTGATAGGTGCCTAAGAGTGTAAGCTCCACTGGAGCAGGGACTGATGGGAATGTGATAGAGACCTTAGATTGTAAGCTCCACTGGGACAGGGACTGATGGGAATGTGATAGGGACCTTAGACTGTAAGCTCACTGGGGCAGGGACTGATGGGAATGGGATAGGGACCTTAGATTGTAAGCTCACTGGGGCAGGGACTGATGGGAATGTGATAGGGACCTTAGACTGTAAGCTCCACTGGGGCAGGGACTGATGGGAATGTGATAGGGACCTTAGACTGTAAGCTCCACTGGGGCAGGGACTGATGGGAATGTGATAGGGACCTTAGACTGTAAGCTCCACTGGGGCAGGGACTGATGGGAATGGGATAGGGACCTTAGATTGTAAGCTCACTGGGGCAGGGACTGATGGGAATGGGATAGGGATGTTAGATTGTAAGCTCACTGGGGCAGGGACTGATGGGAATGGGATAGGGACCTTAGATTGTAAGCTCACTGGGGCAGGGACTGATGGGAATGTGATAGGGACCTTAGATTGTAAGCTCACTGGGGCAGGGACTGATGGGAATGGGATAGGGATGTTAGATTGTAAGCTCACTGGGGCAGGGACTGATTTGAATGATGAATTACCTCAGTAAAGTGCTTTAGAAATACTGTATGTATTCAATGCAGTGGAGATTTTCTTTCTCATACATTAAGGAGGGGTGGAAACACTTTTTCTTACAAATCACTATAAATGCTTTTTTTTTTAAAAAAACCCCAAACAAATTCCTTGTAGAAGAAGATGATACACAGCTTGGCAAGGATGTTTGTTATCTATCTTGCAGCCACTGTAGCTCTGTATTTTCTGCTTTCCTTGCCACGTGTATTTGCTTTCCCCTTCCCTTCATTAACTTCATGTCATTTTTGCCCTGTTGCTTTGCTTCAGTTTAGAAACTATTATCCTCAAATGAGACCGTTTTTAGACCAGTAGAACATCATTATCAGTTTCACTCTAGTCCTCCTGGGGGGCTTTGTTGAGTCTGGTTCTCAAAAAAGAAAAATAACAAATATCAGGGAGTTAATGTGTACTTAATAAAGGCACTCACATCTGAAGCCTGAATTCAGGAATTGAATTTAGTATATATATTCTTTTCATAATAAAATCGTTTTGGATTTGCTTTGTCTTGATGCTGTGGCGCAGTGCCATCTGCTGTATTTCAATGCAATTTTAGGATACAAAGTCTTCCTCAGCTGAATAGTATAGATACAGTATATATTGTGTGTGTGTGTATATATTACACAAATGCCCTTAATATCAAATACAATATTTGTTTATCAATGGTGCTTCCTAATGTCATCAGTTGTAATAAATAATAATAATAATAATTTAATGCTTAGTCATGTGATTTCTGTAACATGGCTTATTGATTATAAAAAATGTACCCCTTATATGTAGAAAATATTAAAAGTCACCTCAGAGTTCCATGTCTTGCATAGAAAAGGACTGTGCCTTTGGCCTTGTGTGTTTAAATATTCATGGAACTCTTAGGTGACAAATAATATCCTTATATGTTGCAACAGGGGGTACATTATTTACTGTATAAAGAGGTAGTAGCAGGGTGGTACTGCAGTCAGGGGCCTGAAGATAGAAAAGTGTGATTCATGGGTGGTGTAGTGGGTGGGGTTTGGGTGGATCCTGGGTGGAGTTTTGATATACCTGGGGAGTAGCTGGGACAGATCAGGGGTGTGGATGTACATTTTTTCATTGGGCCTCATTTTACTTGTTGGGAGGGACCTTCACCCAGAGGGTGAAGCAAAGATACATTTTTTATAAAGATGAATAAAGCAAATTTCATGGTGATCCTGCCCTGGGGAACCAGTGTGGTCTGTCCCCTTCCGGCACAGTCTCCTAAGGTGCCACAGTCCCACACTGTGATCCAGATAAACCTGCTCAGTTCAGTCCCCCCCCAAAGAGCTCCTTAGTTCCCCCCACCCAGGCAGTGCTACCTGCCCCAGAGTACCTCTCCCTTTGGAATGGCAGTTGCTCCCACTCAGCAGGCACTCAGGAAACACCTGTTCTTACACAGGGGACACACACTGACTTACACCGAGGTAAAGGCCTCCACCAGCAACTAAACAGAATTCTCCAATAGTATGGCTTGACCGTGACGCTATTTCCCAAGCAGAGCACTCCCCAACCCTTTGCAGTGTAACTCACAGTTTAGACAGCACTGAAGTAAATCAGGAAAGCGCTGAGGGACTGTGGAGCTAGCCAGGGCCTATTTCCCTCCAGTGCACGAGGAGTTAACTGCTCAGGTTACTGGGCGGGAAAAAGAATCACTGCTCACCCCCCTCCCCTTTGCCTGCCAGCTCACACAGCAGCGTCTCACCTCCCCTGCAGCACGGAGCGGCATCTCCCTCCCCCCCTCCCTGTTTAAGCGCTTCTAGCTAGTGAACCATAGGCCCGTAATTTTGCTTAATTCACATGTTTATGTTTCCTTTCCTATCTGATTCTTCAAAAAAAAAAAATTATTTTCTTTTATAAAAATATCTGATATATGTTTATATATATATTGTGGTCTGTCACAGCAAAGGGCGGGTGATAGTCCTTGGCCATTTAATTTCGGGTGTTGTTTGGTGGTTTCCACATGCCCACTGGCCGGCATTCTTTATAATTAGTGATGGGCGAAAAGTTTCGCCAGGCATGGATTCGCGGCGAATTTCCGCGTTTCGCCATTGGCGGATTGTTTCGCGAAATGGATGAAAAATTTTGCCGCGGAAAAATTCGGCGCACGTCCAAAAATTGTCGCCGGCGTCAAAAAAGAATAGTCGCGGGCGACAAAATAATAGCCGCGGGCGACGAAACAATAGCGCACGACAAAATAATAGCCGCGGGCGACGAAACAAGAGCCGCGCGACGAAACAAGAGCCGCGGGCGACGAAACAAGAGCCGCACGACGAAACAAGAGCCGCGCGCAACGAAATAATAGCCGCGCGACAAAACAATAGCCGCGGGCGACGAAACAAGAGCCGCGCGCGACGAAATAGCCGCGCGACAAAACAATAGCCGCGGGAGACGAAACAATAGCCGCGCGACAAAATAATAGCCGCGGGCGACAATTTTTTTTGTCGCACGACATTTTCACCGTTTCGCGAATTTTTCGCCGTTTCGCGGATCTTCAAAGATTCGCGAATTTTTCGGCGAAGCGAAACGGAACATATTCGCTCATCACTATTTATAATAACAAAAAAGTTTGTTGTGAAGTTGGAAAAGTTTGAAATACATGGCAAGGACTATTTCTGATGTTGGCTTCTTTAATAAAGCTGTGGCCGAACCCCACCCACAAAAAATTGGTATCAGTGTGTTTCTCCTGTGTCATGTGTTTATATTGGGGGGGAAGGCTGGAAGGGAGGGAACAAGTCTCCGCAGTCATTTCACTTGCTTCTGCTCCTCCTGATCTGTCTCTCTCTGGCTGGCACTGCAGCAGGGTTTCCTTTATAACCTTCTGGCCCAACCCATAGTTTTGGCTCCAAAGCCAGGCACTCTCTGGGTCCTCTTCTTTTCCCAGAGGTTCACTGGTGCTCCCAGCCAATCAGAGTTAGCTCCAGTCTGTAACTGGGCTGGATGATGTCACAGATAGAAAACAGGGGAAAGAGTGCTCTGATACCCTACAGCAGGGGTCGGGAACCTTTTTGGCTGAGAGAGCCATAAACACCACATATTTTAAAATGTAATTCCGTGAGAGCCATACAATATGGTTGGCCACAGATGCTGTGGGGCAAGGTAGGGTGGGTCCCAAGAATGACGGATGTGGATACGATGCAGGGGAGGGCGTGGCCTGCGCTCGGCTGATAGAAAATGCGTTCTAAGGTTTAGAACACGTCTTCTATCCTTCGAGCGCAGGGGCAAGGTAGGGTGGGTGCCAAGGATGCCGAATGTGGACGCGATGCGGAGGACGGCGTGGCTTCGTTCGGCAGATAGAAGATGTTCTAAGAATGCGTTCTAAGGTTTAGAACACGTCTTCTATCCGTCGAGCGCAGGGGCAAGGTAGGGTGGGTCCCAAGGATGCCGGATGTGGATGCGGAGGAGGACGTGGCCTGCGTTCGGCAGATAGAAGACGTGTTCTAAGGCTTAGAACACGTCTTCTATCCGCCGAGCACAGACCACGCCCCCCCTTATTTTTTTTTATTAAAGATTTGGCAGCGAGCCAGATGCAGCCATCAAAAGAGCCACATCTGGCTCCCGAGCCAGAGGTTCCCTACCCCTGCCCTACAGTGTATTTTTATGAAAATGCTTTAGTCAGATAACGCAGGGCTTTACATATGAAACTGTTTTATGCAATATTTTTATGGAGCCCTACACTGCTCAGGGGTATAGTTTTCCTTTAAAAAATCCCATACCTTATTATTTTTTTTTTTTTATACTGAATACTTATTGCCACCCCCAATGATTTAAGCTTTCCTTGTCTTTTAAACTACCAAAGAAATGAACAGACCGGCCGGCCCATCTGGCCTTGATCATCTTGCAGCTTCTCCATCCCTCAGTCGATGTAATGGCTTTGATTTATGGCACATCATAATTAGAGCAGGATCTCGCCCGAAGTAGAAAGGTGACGGCTGTTTCCTAAAGAACCGGCTTCCCCTCCAGTTTGCCAAGAATTCATTTACATGTGCCCTTAACTGTCAGCGAGCAGAATTAATGGGATCCGTTATCACGTCTTCGCAGAGATAAAACACTTTTTCTCACAGTTTCCAAAAAAATACTCCATCCGCACATTGTTAAGTGTAATATTATTAATGAAAAACTGTCACAGAACCTTAGATTTAGGAAAATATAAATGATGAGGTGGCGGAATTCCTTCCCCGTTCATCTTATACTCTAAGCAGCGTGATCCCCTAGCCTTCCCTATAGTAGCTGATGTTTGCGGTTGGGTGTGTAACCCCTTTTTGGCTATAATTAAGCAAAACCATGACTATGGACAGAGTATGGGGCACATTGGGACTCTCTTGCAAAGGAATGGGCCTTCGCTAAGTGGAAGGATGTGAAGATGTTGTTATTCTATAACTCACACTGCCAGGAGCTCTTGAATAGTGATGGACAAAAAGTTTCGCCAGGCATGGATTCGCGGCGAATTTCCGCATTTCACCATTGGCAGATTGTTTCATGAAACGAATGAAGAATTTTGCAGTGGAAAAATTCACCGCACGTCCAAAAATTGCCGCCAGCGTCAAAAAAGAATAGTCACGGGCAGTAAAATAATAGCCGCGCGACAAAATAATAGCAGCGGGCGACGAAACAATAGCCGCGAGACAAAATAATAGCCTCGGGCGACGAAACAATAGCCGCGAGACAAAATAATAGCCTCGGGCGACGAAACAATAGCCGCGAGACAAAATAATAGCCTCGGGCGACGAAACAATAGCCGCACGACAAAATAATAGCTGCGGGCGACGAAACAATAGCTGCACGACAAAATAATAGCCGCGGGCGACAATTTTTTTTTGTCGCATGTCATTTTCGCCGTTTCGCGAATTTTTCACCGTTTCGTGGATCTTTTGAAAGATTCGCAAATTTTTCGGCGAAGCAAAACGGAACAGATTCGCTCATCACTACTCTTGAAATCAAACGGTTAACTCTTTATTGTCCAAGACAGATGTTATTGGCACAGAGATAAATCAATACTCACAGAGACACGCAGAACCCACTGAGGATATTAAAGGAGGGTACCACCAGTTTATCCCACCACTTTGGAAGGCAGTCTGGATAGTGAATTCAATCTCCAGGTTGATAACCATTAACCCTTGTGGGTCCTACGGCCGGGCAGAGATCAGGGGTTATCCTAGCCTGTAATCCTGTCACTAGTCCGTGGCCCTGAGCTAAGGCAACATTGCCTAGAGGAAGAAATACTTCCAGCTGTCTTCTAGTTGGGGCTGAGCTGCCCTTACTATATAAATCTGACTGAACTCACTCCTCCTAGATGGCGCTATAACAAGGACTGCTATTCTGTCTAAGCCTCATTTACGGGGCCCTGTCCCCAACTTCCTTCAGACGAGATATTGGAGTCTGAGGTGATGATGGCTGTACTGGGGCCTGTTTCTGCACCCAGGCTCAGTGGAGCTGTTGTTGGGAAGCAGACAGGCAGCAAAAGAGGAAGCCACACCTCCTTGCTAGACACTATATGAGGCTGCAAGGGGTGGGGACAACCATATGGGCCAATAAAGTATGAGGTATAACTATAAACTGTACAAAGGTTTCTGCCCAGTAACAAGGGATCTATGTGAAGAGGTAGGGATATTACACCATAGGCAAGTTTAACCCTGTGGGTCCCTACAAGTGTGTTGGAATCCCCCAGGTTAGCAGTTACCCCCCACCCACAGCAGATTACTCTCAATTATTCAGTATGTCATGAATCCCACCAGTGATATTCTGGATTGTGGGTATTTTC
Organism: Xenopus tropicalis; assembly: GCF_000004195.4. Taxonomy (NCBI): domain Eukaryota; kingdom Metazoa; phylum Chordata; class Amphibia; order Anura; family Pipidae; genus Xenopus; species Xenopus tropicalis. The sequence goes on along the minus strand of NC_030683.2, from coordinate 14,226,353 downwards.
TAACTATGGTATCAGACTCATATCCATAGAGCTACTGTGTATGGGCAAGTGCCCAGCGACTGCAGGCTGCATATTGTGATTAGCGATGAGTGAATCTGTCCCGTTTTGCCAACGCATCCACAAAACCGCTGAAAATACTGGAACTGGAGAAAAATGTATGACCTTTTGATGCGACTGTGACTTTTTCCTCACTGCAGCTTACAGTCTAAGGCCCCTATCACATTCCCATCAGTCCCTGCCCCAGTGAGCTTACAGTCTAAGGCCCCTATCACATTCCCATCAGTCCCTGCCCCAGTGAGCTTACAATCTAAGGTCCCTATCACATTCCCATCAGTCCCTGCCCCAGTGAGCTTACAATCTAAGGTCCCTATCACATTCCCATCAGTCCCTGCCCCAGTGAGCTTACAATCTAAGGTCCCTATCACATTCCCATCAGTCCCTGCCCCAGTGAGCTTACAATCTAAGGTCCCTATCACATTCCCATCAGTCCCTGCCCCAGTGGAGCTTACAATCTAAGGCACCTATCACATTCCCTTTAGTCCCTGCCCCAGTGAAGCTTACATATTCACACACATACTATGCATAATTCTATAAGGATAAATAAGGAGTAGTGGGAAGAACCCAGAGTTCCTGTAAGAAAACCATACATATAGCCCCCTGGCTAGAAGAAAACCTAGGACCCCAGCATTGCAAGGCAATAGTGCATATATAACAGTTTCTCTTTAGTTTCCCTGTACCACCATGTTGGACCATCATTGCTGATTATGGTACGTAAAGCGTAGTAAAACTTGTGTACACTACTAGTAGTATACTAGTATAATATAATCCAGTATAAACAATATGTTATGGTACATTATTAAAAGAAATATAAAATACATAATTTAATAAGTAGCAGCTGTAGAAATGTGTGGATTTATCTATCATTCAACATGTGCACAGATTTACCTGTTCTACGCTGCATATAATTGACACCTCTGTGAATCTGTAACTTATGGGAAAACTAGCACCTGATCTAAATAAAACTTAAAATTAAATTAAAAAAATACATATAAACCATGTATAATTTGGCTTTCTGTTGCTAAGCACTATAACAAAGACAAGTTTTCATAGCAACAGTCGTTCTCCATTACCAAGCAACGTTGCTGAAAATACAACATATGCAGCTATTATTCGTTAAATCTGTACATAGCTCATTCTAAAGCTGCCCATAGTACTTGTCAAGTATGAAAGTCTTGTCAGAATTCATTGGACCGTGTATATCTGACTGGGGTCAGACGTCAGTTGGGAAGGTTGGGTGACCCCAACGTATCCAGATTGTGCCCCTGTTGAGCTTGACCAGAAGGCCAAAGCCAAGCCAAACTAAATTAACATTAAATATAAAAAATATAAAATATACCAGTAAACCAACACTGAATGTTCTAGAGCGGGGCCCCCCAACCTTTCTTACTCATGAGCCCCAGTCAAATGTAAAAAGACTTGGGGAGAACATCAAGAAAGTAAAGTGCATGAAATCCCTCCTATAGAACCATCAGTTCTTTGTCTCTTTAATTCCTGCCCATCAAACTGAGCTACAGTTACACCTGAACCTAAAAGTTCACTCAGTATCAGATCTGGTGAACTTTTTCTCATACTCTAGAACGGTGATCCCCAACCAGTGGCTCAGGGGCAACATGTTGCTCCCCAACCCCTTGGATGTTGCTCTCAGTGCCCCCAAACCAGGGAGTTATTTTTGAATTCCTGACTTGGGGGCAAGTTTTGGTTGAATAAAAACAAGATTTCCTACCAAATAAAGCCCCCTGTAAGCTGATAGAGTGCCTAGAGGCTGCCTAATAGTTAGTGATGAGCGAATCTGTCCCGTTTCGCCGAAAAATTTGCGAATCTTTCAAAACATTCGCGAAACGGCAAAAAAATTGCGAAGCAGCGAAAATGTTGTGCGTAAAAAAAATTGGCGCCCGCGACTATTTATTTTGATGCCGCGACTATTCTTTTGACGCGCGACTATTTATTTTGACGCCATGACTATTCTTTTGCGCGACTATTTCCGCGCGACTATTTATTTTGACTATTCTTTTCGCGCGACTATTTATTTTGACACCACGACTATTCTTTGACGCTCAACTACTTATTTTGACGCCACAACTATTCTTTTGACGCGCGACTATTTATTTTCCTGCGCCACTATTTATTTTGACGCCATGACTATTCTTTTGCGCGACTATTTTCGCGCGACTATTTATTTTGACTATTCTTTTCGAGCGACTATTTATTTTGACTATTCTTTTCGCGCGACTATTTATTTTGACACCACGACTATTCTTTGACGCTCAACTACTTATTTTGACGCCACAACTATTCTTTTGACGCGCGACTATTTATTTTGCTGCCGCGACTATTTATTTTCATGCCACGACTATTCTTTGACGCGCAACTATTTATTTTGACGCGCGACTATTTATGATGACCCCCGCGACTATTCTTTTGACGCGCGACTATTTATTTTGCCGCCCGCAACACTTTTTTGACGTGCAACTATTTATTTTGCTGCCCGCAACTATTTATTTTGACGACGCGACTATTCTTTTGCCGCGCAACTATTTTTTTTGCCGCCCGTAACTATTTATTTTGATGCGCGACTATTCTTTTGACGCCCACAACAATTTTCGGACGCGCAACTAATTTTTCATCCGTTTCGCGAAACAATCCACCAATGGCGAAACGCAAAAATTCTCTGTGAATCCATGCCTGGCAAAACATTTTGCCCATCACTACTAATAGCCAATCACAGCCCTTATTTGGCTCCTCCATGAACTTTTATGGTGCTTGTGTTGCTCTCCAAGTCTTTTTACATTTGACTGTGGCTCCCGAGTAAGAAAGGTTGGGGATCCCTGTAGTTATTACAGGGTTCAGCATTTTTCGCTCTCTTTATCGTGCAGCGACTGTACTGTAAAGACACGTTGGCAGGTTAGATTTTATTTGACGCTTGGGAACATTTACCGTGTCATTCTGATGAAATATTGTTTAAGTTGCTGTACATTGTGCTTTGGAATTCATGTTTTGTTCACCGTAGCTCACATTAAAGGGAAAAAAATGAGAGGATAAAGCCTAATTACACAATGACAGATTAGAGTGAGTGTTTGCTTTTCAACATTAGGACACATTTCCATTTGCTGGTTTATTTTATCTAATCGTCGGTATAATTGCCTCTTCATTTTGCCCTAATGAAAAAGCAGGATTCCTCCGGAGAATTAGCCTCCAGGTTAGATGTGATGCAATAAGCTGGATGTGTAAGTGGCGCTAAGAGCAGAATTATTGTTTGATTCATGTATACGACCTCGGCTTATTCCTTATTTAACAATAAACAATTTTCCATATAACAATCTTGTTGCCTGCTTGTTTGGGATTAAGACAAGTTCAGAGCTATTAGAAATCAATTCATCACTGTCGGCGGCCGACTGGGTCAAAATAACTTATTAATTAAGAACTAAAGGCAAACATTTATTTTCTTACATATTGAATTCCCCCAGCTGTAATAGTATTGCATTCCTTCTAGATTATTAACTGTTAATGACTAGTGATGAGCGAATTTTTTCACCAGGCATGGATTCGTAGCGAATTTCCGCATTTCGCCATTGGTGAATTGTTTTGCGAAACTTCGGTGAAAATTCGTAGCGGAAAAATTCGACATTTTTTTCAGCGCACGTCAAATTGGGCGCGTAAAAAAGGGCAGGGTCGCGTCAAAAAAAGGTTCGACAAAAAGAGACAAAAAGAGTGTTTTTCTCCGGACAAATCCGTTAAGAGCAGGGGTGGGCCAAGCCGATGGGGCACCCTAGGCAACCCGGTCAGCCCCTGCACCTATGCTAACACAAACACCCCCCCCCCCCGCAGTTCACGTGGGGGGGTTTGCGAAGCGATAGTTCATTGCCCCCGCCGAGTAATCCCAAGTGGCGGGGGCAATGAAAATGGAGCGCACAGACTAGGGGTAGGCAAGAGAGACTTCTGCCTGGCGCCCCCTAGTCGTTGCGCCCTAGGCAGCTGCCTCTTCTGCCTACCCCTAGTTCCGGCCCTGGTTAAGAGGGTTCTACACCATTTGGGCCTGAATCCCCCCTTTTGCAGCCCCAGCAGTAGTGATGGGCGAAAAGTTTTGGCAGGCATGGATTTGCGGTGAATTTCCGCGTTTCGCCATTGGCGGATTGTTTCGCGAAACGGATGAAAAATGTCGCCGCGGAAAAATTTGCCGCACGTCCAAAAATTGTCGCCAGCGTCAAAAAAGAATAGTCGCGGGTGACAAAATAATAGCCGCGGGTGACAAAATAATAGCCGCGCGACAAAATTATAGCCGTGGGCGACGAAATAATAGCCGCTTGCGACGAAACAATAGCCGTGCAACAAAACAATAGCCACGGGCGACGAAACAATAGCCGCGCAACAAAACAATAGCCACGGGCGACGAAACAATAGCCGTGCAACAAAACAATAGCCACGGGCGACGAAACAATAGCCGCGCAACAAAACAATAGCCGCGCGACATTTTCGCCGTTTCGCGAATTTTTCGCCGTTTCGCGGATCTTTTGAAAGATTCGCTCATCACTACCCAGCAGTGTAAATCAGATGGAGTTTGTCACTTCTTGTTTAAAGTCTATACATACAATAATGGTCAGTTTGCAAATTTTCCTCAATTTGCACAAACTGTGCTAAAAAAAAACAGGACTGTGACTTTTCTTCAAAATTTAGCAAATCAAAATCATAAAATTTCGTTTTTTTTTTATTTAAATTCATATTAAAAATGATAAAAAATGAGTTCTGTCTATTTTTATGTTTAATTGTTCATCCCATTTTGGGAATTCCATCAGATTATTACATGAAACACAGATCTAGACTTGGAACATTGTAAGGCTTTACATACGAAGACCAAAATTGAAACTAGCAACAGTTACGTTGATGATTACACTGTAAATAATTTAGGACTAGAGCTTAAGTAGAACAGTTATACCCCACAAAATTAGCCAGATGTACATTTCGGACAGCAGCGTCAGGGTTTGACATTCATGATAACTAAAGCTGGAAAGATCCCCAAGGTCATCAAACGATCTTACCCTGATATGCCCACACAGTGGGTGTAAAAATGAAACTGGGTAAAATAGACAAAAACTTTTTCATATATAGTTAGTTAGGCTGGAGTGGGCAGATGTCTAACATAATAGCCAGAACACTTCTTCCTCCTTTACAGCTCTCTAAGCTGTTAGCAGTCAGTAACCAATCAGTGACTTGGGGGGGCATATGGGAAATAACTGCTCAGTTAGTGTGCATTTGAATCTGACCTGCGGGCTCACAAACTAACTGAACAGTTATGTCCCACGTGCCCCCACCTAAAGTCACTGACTATCTAATAGGTTAGAGCAGGGGTGGCCAATACGCTGATCGAGGTCCACCAGTTGATCCACCGTGGATTTCTGGCGGACCGGGGATGTGGAATTGCTGTGTGAATGCGTACGTACGCATCGTTGTGTATGTACGCATTCACGCCACACTTCCACATTCCACATCGGTCCGGTCGATCGCGGACGAAAAAAGTCTGGCCCACTCCTGGGTTAGAGAGCTGAAAGCAGGAAGTAGTGTTCTAGCTATTATGTTAGACATCTGCCCACTCCAGCCTTTATAAATTAAATTTTTCCTAACTAATTATTTTTATTTTGTAAGGTCTGTCTATTTTGCCTGGTTTCATTTTTACACCGAACTGTTCCTTTTTTTAAGTAGACTTAAGGTATGGAGATCCAGTTACAGAAAGACCCCATATCCGGAAAACTCCAGGTTCCAAGCTCTCTGGATAACAGTTCACATATACCTGTATTTATGGCACTTATCTAATATACTATTGTAGTTTCAGCATGGACCTCTGTCCATTCCCTTGTCCATTTAGGCTTTGATGTGGATTATAACACAATAGAGAGTTAAAAACTGATTTTAGTTGTTTGTTTATATACTTTCCTGGAATTGTGCTTTAGTTGGAAACATTTGTAACAACACTGTCATTTTGTACAATTAGGCAAAGCTGAAAGTTGTTTTCTGGAGGTGATTTAATTACATCATTAGAACAGAAACAGCCCTACTGCAGCGGGTCGGCCTTATCCATTCCACTGCAAATCCATTATAATAATGTTCGGGGTGGGATACCCTTAGGTGTATCTGAGATGTAACCTTGTCAGGTGAAGGATAACATCAGTGTTAATCAAGAATAATTAGATTTTTCTTCTTCATATTGAAATGTACCGAGCATTAAAAGGCGCACAAGATTGCAATGTTTGAAGGTCACTGTTTCATAATAATGAATGTGTTTGCTCACACGGAATGTCAGAGAACACGAGATTCCTCTGGTGGGGAGTGGAAAGCCAATCACATGTTTCTGCCTGTCACATGTTCTGTACAAGAAAAACGAGAAGGAGCTATTAGGGGATCTTTCCATAATTTGGATCTCTTAAGTTTACGAAAAAATCATTTAAACGTTAAATAAACCCAATAGGGCTGTTCTGCCCCAATAAGGGGTAATTATATCTTAGTTGGGATCAAGTACAGGTACTGTTTTATTATTACAGAGAAAAGGGAATCATTTAACCATTAAATAAACCCAATAGGGCTGTTCTGCCCCAATAAGGGGTAATTATATCTTAGTTGGGATCAAGTACAGGTACTGTTTTATTATTACAGAGAAAAGGGAATCATTTAACCATTAAATAAACCCAATAGGGCTGTTCTGCCCCCAATAAGGGGTAATTATATCTTAGTTGGGATCAAGTACAGGTACTGTTTTATTATTACAGAGAAAAGGGAATCATTTAACCATGAAATAAACCCAATAGGGCTGTTCTGCCCCCAATAAGGGGTAATTATATCTTAGTTGGGATCAAGTACAGGTACTGTTTTATTATTACAGAGAAAAGGGAATCATTTAACCATGAAATAAACCCAATAGGGCTGTTCTGCCCCAATAAGGGGTAATTATATCTTAGTTGGGATCCTAGTGATGGGGTAATGGCAGATTCTGTTAATGCCTATAAGAGGGGCCTGGATGAGTTCTTGAACAAGCAGAATATCCAAGGCTATTGTGATACTAATATCTACAGTTAGTACTAGTGGTTGTATTTATAGTTTATGTATGTGAGTGTATAGATTGGTAGGTGTGGGTTAGGTGTGCTGGGTTTACTTGGATGGGTTGAACTTGATGGACACTGGTCTTTTTTCAACCCTATGTAACTAACTACTAATTACAGATACTGTTTTATTATTAGAGAAGAAAAGGGAAATTTAAACTTTTCTAAAACGTAAACTATAGTCAAGATTACACCAGCCTTCACAATACCCTCTGTGGATATGGACTAGGGTAATGATGAACTATGTTTTTGTACTTGTCGGCCTTACCCAGTTATATGTTTATTTTGCTGTAAATAAAATGTAAGTTTCAAAAGCAAACAATATGGTAGCCCCATGCAGTTTTCTAGAGACAATGATGTCCACATCCCATCTCTGAAGGTTATATGAAATCATTGAATAGTTATTTAATATTTTATAACTGAAAGCAACACTGTTTTTTTTCTTACAGGCCCCCTCCTGTGAGTGAATTGGCCCCACTTGGATCAACTGTAACAGTTGTATTAGCTGCTGCCTTGAATCAAACCATAGTGTATTCAATCATCTCAGGAAATGATCAGGGTAAGTGGGCACAATTGTAACCAGTGTCTCTGCTGAACCTTCTCCAGGTAAGGAACGTGTAGCCATTTGGGCATGATGATTGGCCGACAACCTGCTAATCATGAGCGGTTTATTAAATTTAACCCCGTGGTTCTAGTAGACGCTTTGTTTTCAAATTCCAATCTTCCAGCACATGAGGAATAATCCTTAGAAATGAAATTAGGTTTTTTTTTTTTCCCCGTCCTATATAATTTGTGTTTGAAATCAGCCTAGAGAGCGGCGGAATAGCTGTCATTGTTTCATGCAACGTCTCTGGGGAGGCAGCAGAGAGGAGAAAAGGAAAGAGTCAGATAAAAGAAAGGTACAATTGGGGTAAGGGATTCATTTAGCAAATAAAGAGAAGCCATTCCAACACGCACGCCACAAATGATTAATGTTGCCATCTTGCTTCGGCACGAACCCTGACATTTAATTGAATAGAAATCCCAGTGAATTGAGGCTCATTTAACTCGAGTTTATTGTTTGCATCGGATTATATACATAAATAAAACACGCACGTTTTTACAATAACCTTCCAGAATGAGAGGCGCAGGTTTAAGTGGAGACAAGTTCTGCATTAGACGGGTGGCTAAGCATTCCATCAGCACCGCTGGCAATAGGGACCTTTTTCTAAGTACTGTAGGTGCTTTCACTTTCCGGGTAGATGGTAACGGCCCTGTATAGTTGGGAGAGAACTGCTTTAGACACTTGGGGGCCCATTCATGAAACCACGATTTTTCGCCAATTAAAAGCACAATTAGAACAAATTCGGAGTAACCACGATAATTTCTGAAAATTGCGCGGAAATTCTTTTCTCAGTCGTACGAAAATATCGTGGTTGTGATCCGAAAGTCACAAAATTTTCGTATCCGAACAATCGTTAATGGCACAAAAACCTTTCTGGCTTTGAAACCTTCATGTATGATTTTGGAAGCCTCCCATAGGACTCAATGGCATCTCCAACCTGGCCAAAAGATAGTCACGATACCGAAACTTGAATGAATTCCGAAATGGTTGTAGTCTTTGCAAAAAATATGACTTTTTCGTGGAAGTTAACGAAAACCACGAAAAAGTTGTGGAATTTTAACAAAATTATTGTGGACATTACGAAAAAAAAAAGTGATTTAATGAATGGGCCTCTTGGTGTTTAAATTATGGGGTATCCTAAAGTCATAAGGGGTCATTTTCTAAGTGCAGGGCAGGACAGGGTCCTGGGGGTCCATCTGCCATGTGTTTCACATTTTGCACCAATGCCCTGCACAGCTCTGAATTTTCCACAGGTCATTTGCCCCCCAAAATGTATTTCGCCCCTTGCATAAAGCATTGCCTGTAGGTACTGGTCTCCCACCCCCTACCCCTACAAGGGAGCACTGGCAAGTACACATTGTATCACATTCCTATACTTACTGCATTCCCTATGCCAATATTATCCACCTTAGTGTCTCACCAACTGTGTCAGGGCCATAATAAATGATCCCTCCTGAGTTACCAACAGCTACTTTTAAAGGGCCAGTAACTTTAAAAAAATTAATTTATCTAGATTTATAGATTATTTGTGGCAGCCTAGCATTATAAAGAATTTTATAGGCATTCCAAGAGAACTATGAATGACATTTGACCCTGGCTGTCAGCACATAAGACGAATGGCAAACATAACGTTTTTCCACTGGCAAACGCTCCGTAGCCCTATGTGCCGTCATTCAGCCCAGTAATGCGCATTTCAGGTTTCCATTCATCTTAGTGACAGGCGGCACGGAGCGGTATCTGTTTGTGTGCTACTGGCCTAAGTACTAAAGCCATTGCAGTTTAAATAGCTTATCTGTTATCTCCAATGCAAAGTGGTCCCCGAAGGAGCTCAGGACACTCCATGGCAGCCTTCACTGCCACAATACAGCTCATTTAATGGCATTTGGAGCATATAAAACCAGCACATCAATTTTACAAGGGGTAGGATAACCGTAAATCACATTTAAAGAAGAACCTAACCCAACGCATTTTGCATAATGAAACGAAATTCATTGTTTCAGCACAAACAGCCGGCACTGCGGGGAATGTAAATAACCTGCTCTCATGTATTTTTTCTGCGTATTTTTTCATTATCGTTGTCTGTTGCACCTTAGTAAACGGACAACTCAATCCCCACTTTGAAAATTATGAACACAACTGCATCCATTTTACAAAACACGCAAGCACAATTGCTTCATTTAAACACATTGGGACACCGTTGTGCCATGGGCAAAGCAACAATAACACTGGGATTGTGGGAAAAATGCTACATTATGGGCAAAAAAACATATAAAGTTATTTCTAAAAACATGCCCCTCGACTGGGTGAAAAAATATGTGCTCTACTATAATGAAATGATCACATGACCATAGATTTGGTTTAGTTTGCTACAAGGAAATAATACAGTAGGTGCCCTGAAAATGGAGCTGGCCATTCAAGAAGTTAGTGATGTGTGGGCCGGCCCGACACCTGAGGGATTCACGGGCTTACCCACAAGTTGGGCGGGTTCAGACCGACTTCCGTACGCCATTGTTGGGTCATGGGCGGGTTCAGTTTGAGCTCTTCCTTTCAGTTTCCCCGCCCACAAACTTACTGTGCCATCTTCCACCTCTGGTGCATGCCTTTTATAGACTTGCGTCTGCTTGGCAACGCCCCCTTCCATGACATCATAGTGGGCGGCACATTACTAGAAGTGTATTTTATGTGCTTCTTGCCCACTTCTTTGTCAGCTGATCATCTCAGACACCATTTTTATCACTTCCTTAGAAACTCCTATTCATTCTGAAGTTGATCCCCTATAAAAATGAAATAGGCCTTAGGTCTAATTTAGTCAAATTCATCCATTCTGCCCAATCATTAGTGATGAGTAGTGATGAGCGAATTTTTTTGCCAGGCATGGATTCGCATCGAATTTCCGCATTTCACCATTGGCGATTTGTTTCACGAAACTTTGCCGCAGAAAATTCGCTGCGCATCAAAGAATTTTGTCGCGTGTCAAAATAAGCACAGGCGACAAAAAAAAAAGACACGGGAGACAAAAAAAGACGTGGGCGACAAAAAAATCACGCAACAAATGTGTTTTGAGAATTTTTTGTCGTTTCACGAATTTTATGGTGAAGCAAAACAAGACAGATTCGCTCATCACTAGTGATGAGCGAAATATTTCACCGGCCATGGATTTAGCCATTGATGTTTGTTTGTTTTTTCGAAACGGACGCAAATTTTTGCCATTTCACAGATTTTTTGCCGTTTTCACAGATTTTTTGGCAATGAGACAGTATGACATTGTAAAATCCATTATCGCACAGAGGTTAAAAAGAACGGCAGCTTGGGAAATATTCGGTATTCTTGCTCACTGAACATTGAAGGGGTTCTCTATCTTCTTTATTTGCTTCATGCAGGAATATTCGCCATTGATAACAGCACTGGGGTTATCACCGTAGCAAAGCCATTGGACTATGAAAACACAACAAGCTATGAGCTTAGAATCCAAGCAGACTCAATGGAAGTGACTAAATATAATCTACGAGCCGCTTCGAAAAGTAAGTTGCACTTCATTTACTTTCAGTGTTATTCTCTTCATAAATCCTGAGCATTCGAGGAAAGCTTTTTCTTCCTCCTGGTGAATGGCTTGCTCTTAAATTGTTTCGCTATATGGATAGTGGGTATTAGTAAAGCCGGTCCTAAATAACTCACCCGCCTGCTCTTATTGCAAGTTGGTTACATCATGGGGCAGATTTATCAAAATGTGACTTTAGAGCTTAATACATAAAATCTAATCCACGTTCCATTCATTCTTATGGGATTTTTAGAAGCGTATTTATCAATGGGTGAAAATTAGAAGTTACCAATAGATAAATACGGTTCTAAAAATCCCACAGGAAAGAATAGAACGTGGGTGAGTTTTTATGTATTAAGCTCTACACTCATAACTGCATTGGTAGAAGGGTCCAGTGTTTCAGCTACTCTGGTAAAATCCATGTCTGTCCTTTGCTCTGCTAAATCTCAGTATAAGTCTGTAGTCAGATCTTCTCCAGCCAAAACTCCAGTTTACACAATGCCTTTAATGCTTAGTGATGGGCGAAATGTTTCGGCAGGCATGGATTCGCTGCGAATTTCCGCGTTTCGCTATTGGCGGATTGTTTCGCGAAATGGATGAAAAAATTTGCCATGTCATGGGCGTCAAAAGAATAGCCATGCAACAAAATAATAGCCGTGGGCGACAAAAGAATAGCCGTGCGACAAAATAATAGCCGCGTGACAAAATAATAGCCGCAGGCGACAAAATAATAGCCGTGCAACAAAATAATAGCCGCGGGCGACAAAATAATAGCTGTGCGACAAAATAATAGCCGCTGGCAACAAGATAATAGTCGCGTGACAAAATAATAGCCGCGGGTGACTTTTTTTTTGACGCACAACATTTTTGCCGTTTCGCTAATTTTTCGCCGTTTCGCAGATCTTTTGAAAGATTCACAAATTTTTCGGCGTAGCGAAACGGAACAGATTCTCTCATCACTATTAATGCTTCTAGACAAGACTAGGGGGCTCATTAACTAACAATCAATTTTTTATTTGAAACTTAATTCTTCAAAAAAAGTCACGGAGAAAAACCACTGCGAATTTACTGCGAACATTTACTAAGAATCTAAATGGCTAAAAATCTGAATTTGCCAGATTAAACTTGGTGAGTAGTGATGAGCGAATCTGTCCCGTTTTGCCGTAAAATTCCCGAAATGACAAGAAAATGTGAAAATCCACTAAACGCATTTGTTGCGCTACTTTTTTTGTTGCCCGCTTCTCTTTTTTGTTGCCCACGTCTTTTTTTTTTTTACGCAACTGCACCTATTTTGACGTGTCCATGCCCATTTTTTGTGTAAAAATGAGCACGGTTGTGTCACCTTTGCGCCCAATGTGACGCAGCCACGCTTATTTTTACACGAACACGGGCAATTTGATGAGACTGTGACATTTTTTAAAGCACAACAAATTTTTTCGTGGCAAATTTTCACAAAACAATTTGCCAATGGCGAAATGCGGAAATTCGCTGCGAAACCATGCCTGCCGAAAAAATTAGATCATCACTATTGCTGAGTTCATATCAATAACAAAGGTCCCTTTCCTTTCGTTGAAGTTTTTTCTTTTGTTTTGAATTTTAGAGATTTTGCTGGGTTTTGTCCGAAAACTCAACTTTTTCGAATTATCACAGCGAAAATTTGATAAAGTCATGATTTTCGCTGCAACAATTCGAAAAGGTCAAGTTTTTTTTTACGAATTTGCTCTCAGCACCTTTCCTTGCCACTTTTTAAGTAAATATTAGACATTCTGGAAAACGAATTTTGTCGAATTTCAAAATTAAAAAAAAATGAGAATTTATGGAGTTTTAGTAAATTTTCCCCTAGATCTCCATCTGTAGGTTATCTCTGAAATGTGGCTTTAACCTCCTACGTCAAAAATAACATCTTCTGTTGAACTGAAACCCATTTATACTTCATTTCATTCCGTTTGACCGTTATTCTCTTGAGGCAGGTCCTGCACAGAGCTCCTGTATTTACTGTTGGCTCCATTCTATATAATAAAAAATGTATTAAAGTAGAAGTCTTTCTGCCTCTTGACTTTGTTGATGTTTTTTTTATGGCTGTGTTGAATTGAATATGACCGTGTCCATTTTGCCGTGGCCGAGCCCAATTTGACTTTTTTTTTTGACGCGCAACAAATTCGGCATACAACAAAAAATTGTTACCCGCATCCAAAAAATTGCTATGATCATAAAAAATATCACGCATCAAACACATTTTACATACACATAGGGGCAGATCTACTAATCCACGAATGGGAAACACGAATGGGAAAAATTTGGATTGGAAATGAAAAATTTCTGAAGATCGCAAATATCCCGAAAATGCTTACGAAAAAATCGTATTACTCACGATAATATTGTATTGGCAATCCGGAAGTCATGAAATTATCGTACTCACCACTGTAACCAGCGGCAGAGCCTTTCCGAATTTTTCGTGCGGGCGCGCGAAAAAATCGGAAAGAATACGCACAGAGCGTTCGTGTCTTAGTGAATCTCCCCAATAGTTTTTTGATGTGCTGCAAATTTTTGAAGGCAAACATTTTACTGACAGCGAAAATGTTGCGAGTTATTTTTTTTCGACGCCTTCAACAATTTTTTTTGGCACATACGGCAAACTGCTTTGCCGCACAACATTTTGCCGTTTCACAAATCTTTTGAAAAATTTGCTAATTTTTGGGCCAAGCGAAACGGGACGGATTTGCCCATCACTAGTGAGATATAAACATTTGACTTTGTTAAATATCATGCATTCTTTTATGAAAATGTTCATCCAAAAATATTTTTTATAATGAAAAAATAGGAAATAAGCCACTTCCCTATATACAGGTATGGGACCCGTTATCTGGGGTTTTCTGGAAAAGGGGTCTTTCCATAATTTGGATCTAACGTAAGTCTACTAAAAATAAAGTAAACCCAATAGGACTGTTCTGCCCCCAATAAGGGGTAATTATATCTTAGTTGGGATCAAGTACAGGTACTGTTTTATTATTACAGAGAAAAGGGAATCATTTAACCATTAAATAAACCCAATAGGACTGTTCTGCCCCAATAAGGGGTAATTATATCTTAGTTGGGATCAAGTACAGGTACTGTTTTATTATTACAGAGAAAAGGGAATCATTTAACCATTAAATAAACCCAATAGGGCTGTTCTGCCCCCAATAAGGGGTAATTATATCTTAGTTGGGATCAAGTACAGGTACTGTTTTATTATTACAGAGAAAAGGGAATCATTTAACCATTAAATAAACCCAATAGGGCTGTTCTGCCCCCAATAAGGGGTAATTATATCTTAGTTGGGATCAAGTACAGGTACTGTTTTGTTATTACAGAGAAAAGGGAATCATTTAACCATTAAATAAACCCAATAGGGCTGTTCTGCCCCAATAAGGGGTAATTATATCTTAGTTGGGATCAAGTACAGGTACTGTTTTATTATTACAGAGAAAAGGGAATCATTTAACCATTAAATAAACCCAATAGGGCTGTTCTGCCCCAATAAGGGGTAATTATATCTTAGTTGGGATCAAGTACAGGTACTGTTTTATTATTACAGAGAAAAGGGAATCCTTTAACCATGAAATAAACCCAATAGGGCTGTTCTGCCCCCAATAAGGGGTAATTATATCTTAGTTGGGATCAAGTACAGGTACTGTTTTATTATTACAGAGAAAAGGGAATCATTTAACCATTAAATAAACCCAATAGGGCTGTTCTGCCCCCAATAAGGGGTAATTATATCTTAGTTGGGATCAAGTACAGGTACTGTTTTATTATTACAGAGAAAAGGGAATCAAACGTATTTAGTACATTTTGGTACCAATAGGGAATAGTTGAGCAGTTTACCAGATTGGGAAAAAATACATTCATAGCTACAGTACTATTGTAAATCAGTGAAAAGTGAAAATATTCCAAGCCTGGATTTGTTTTAATATAATTGTAATTTAGGTAGTGCACTGTATATAAATCATTGTATAGAATTCTTTTATTAGAAAAACTCACATGAACAAATGAAGCTTTGCTCTAATTTATGTAAATTAAATAAGTTATGTGGGAACTGGTAAATCTCACTGATTAAAGCTATGATGATATAATTTATGAAAATTCTGCTTACCCCATTTCAATTAGCCAAAGTTAATGGGCAAAACTAATTGAGAACTATGAAAGAATTGCAATTTAATTTGCTTGCTTGGGATCACACATATAAAGAGCAAGTTTCTATGCCTAGGAAGATGTTTTATGTAAGTCACTATTTTTGCAGTACTTACCTTTTTAAAAAGAAACCTAATACAGGTAAGGGACCTTTTATCCGGAATGCTCAGGACCTAGAATTTTCCAGAAAAGTGGTCTTTCCATTATTTGAATCACCATACCTAAAGTCTACTAAAAACATTAACTAAACCCAATAGGGTTGTTTTATGTCCAATGAGGATTAATTGTATCCTAGTTGGGATCAAGTACAGGTACTGTTTTATTATTACAGAGAAAAGGGAATCATTTAACCATGAAATAAACCCATTAGGGCTGTTCTGCCCCCAATAAGGGGTAATTATATCTTAGTTGGGATCAAGTACAGGTTCTGTTTTATTATTACAGAGAAAAGGGAATCATTTAACCATGAAATAAACCCAATAGGGCTGTTCTGCCCCAATAAGGGGTAATTATATCTTAGTTGGGATCAAGTACAGGTACTGTTTTATTATTACAGAGAAAAGGGAATCATTTAACCATGAAATAAACCCAATAGGGCTGTTCTGCCCCCAATAAGGGGTAATTATATCTTAGTTGGGATCAAGTACAGGTACTGTTTTATTATTACAGAGAAAAGGGAATCATTTAACCATGAAATAAACCCAATAGGGCTGTTCTGCCCCAATAAGGGGTAATTATATCTTAGTTGGGATCAAGTACAGGTACTGTTTTATTATTACAGAGAAAAGGGAATCATTTAACCATGAAATAAACCCAATAGGGCTGTTCTGCCCCCAATAAGGGGTAATTATATCTTAGTTGGGATCAAGTACAGGTACTGTTTTATTATTACAGAGAAAAGGGAATCATTTAACCATTAAATAAACCCAATAGGGCTGTTCTGCCCCAATAAGGGGTAATTATATCTTAGTTGGGATCAAGTACAGGTACTGTTTTATTATTACAGAGAAAAGGGAATCATTTAACCATTAAATAAACCCAATAGGGCTGTTCTGCCCCCAATAAGGGGTAATTATATCTTAGTTGGGATCAAGTACAGGTACTGTTTTATTATTACAGAGAAAAGGGAATCATTTAACCATTAAATAAACCCAATAGGGCTGTTCTGCCCCAATAAGGGGTAATTATATCTTAGTTGGGATCAAGTACAGGTACTGTTTTATTATTACAGAGAAAAGGGAATCATTTAACCATTAAATAAACCCAATAGGACTGTTCTGCCCCCAATAAGGGGTAATTATATCCTAGTTAGGATCAAGTACAGATACTGTTTTATTACTATTATTATTATTTTTAGTGATGAGCGAATCTGTTCCATTTTGCTTTGCTGAAAAATTTGCCAAGAATTCACTCCCCCTCCATGTGTGATCATGAGCTACCAGTAGCTAGAGCTGCAGCAGGAAGCTACTAAGACCAAGCCAAAATGGCAGCTGCTATCTTAAACAAACGGAGGTAGCTTCTAGGGCTGTTTACTCAGGTATGGTAAAGCTTTTTGCAGAATAAATATAGTGTTCTATGTGGCACTAATGTGCCGAATGTATTGGCAGTAAAATACCAAAATGACTTTCCTTTTCCTTTTAAACTTTTTCAAAACCTTTTCTAAGTTGCAGAGGGGGACATAACGAGAAGGCCAGTTAAAATATGATTTAAATTAAAAAAGACTAATAATTGACATTTTTTTCCCTTTATCAGATCGTTACTTAAGAAGCATTATCCATAGAAACAGGCCACTACTGATTTAATGTTACAAATACCTTTCCTATTTTCTTAATGAAGCTGATCTGTACAGAGAGATTAGGTTGGTGTACAGCTCAAGGTAATTAGCACAACAGTGACCATTCCTTCCCCGGCAGATTAGCACAGCAGTCCACGTTAAGCAGTTTGCGGTTGCCACGTATTTCTATGACTTTTTTCTTTACCTGAATGAAATTTTAAATACTTAAGACGATTAGTCCTTTGTTCTCAGTTCTAGGAATCATATTAAACAACAAAAGAAAATGAAGAAACCGTAATATCCAAAGCTACAGTTTAAGCTTCAAAGCGTAAAAATATACTTTATTTTTAACATAAAGCCCAAATTATAAAGAAACATTAAGGCGCAGATTTACCAAAACTTTTTTTTCATATATATATTTCTTGGAAACCACAACTAAACTTCTTTCCACGAATGGCAGTCATTCATCAAAAGAGCTGAACTGAAAAAGCACAAATGAAAAAAAAAGTTGTGGAAAAGTCCCGAAAATCGTGACTTTTTCAACTTGTCGTGCGATAACCGCAACTTTCTTCTATTGTCGCACAAAAGCCGTTTTTTATGGAATTTTGTCACATAATAAATCTTAGAAAAGTTGTGCTTTTTTCACAAACTCTCTCACAACAAAAACTTTGCCCAAAATGTACCCAAGTATAGAATTCTGTCTTATACCCTTCAAAAGCCTCCTGTATGTTTATGGAAAAGAATCAGTTTGCATGCAATACAGACAGTTTTTTCACCAGGCATGGATTTACTGAAAAAATTCCGCATTTCGCCATTGGCTATCTTTTGGGGGGGGGGGGGGGAATATGCCACAGAAATTTGCTGCAACAAAAATTCGGCAAGTAAAAAAAAAACAGTTTTTTTGCTCATCACTATTCATAAATAGTTATTCCAAATTTTGAAAACTGATAAAATGCATTTTCAACGGGAGAGACAATTCTTTTTACGCTCGCCACAATACGTTTGATGCGCAACAATTCTTTTGCCGCTCGCGACAATACATTTGCTGCTCATGACAATTCTTTTGACGCGGGCGAGAATTTTTGGATGCGAATCCATGCCTGACTAATTTTTTCGCCCATCACTACTCAGCAGTGTCGGACAGGGATGCCAGGGGCCCACCAGAAAACCTTAGACCATGGGCCCACTCTTCTAAATATTTTTCATCCACTTCTCACTCAACCTCTATATTTTCCTAGTTTTTTATATTTTCTTACTACAGGTATGGGATCCCTTATCCGGAAACCCGTTATCCAGAAAGCTCTGAATTACGGCATGCCCGTCTCCCATAGACTCCATTTTAATCAAATAATTCAGAATTTTAAAACTGATTTCCTTTTTCTATGTAGAAATAAAACAGTACCTGTACTTGATCCCAACTAAGATATAATTACCCCTTATTGGGGCAGAACAGCCCTATTGGGTTTATTTCATGGTTAAATGATTCCTTTTTCTCTGTAATAATAAAACAGTACCTGTACTTGATCCCAACTAAGATATAATTACCCCTTATTGGGGGCAGAACAGCCCTATTGGGTTTATTTCATGGTTAAATGATTCCTTTTTCTCTGTAATAATAAAACAGTACCTGTACTTGATCCCAACTAAGATATAATTACCCCTTATTGGGGGCAGAACAGCCCTATTGGGTTTATTTCATGGTTAAATGATTCCTTTTTCTCTGTAATAATAAAACAGTACCTGTACTTGATCCCAACTAAGATATAATTACCCCTTATTGGGGGCAGAACAGCCCTATTGGGTTTATTTCATGGTTAAATGATTCCCTTTTCTCTGTAATAATAAAACAGTACCTGTACTTGATCCCAACTAAGATATAATTACCCCTTATTGGGGCAGAACAGCCCTATTGGGTTTATTTCATGGTTAAATGATTCCCTTTTCTCTGTAATAATAAAACAGTACCTGTACTTGATCCCAACTAAGATATAATTAATACTTATTGGATGCAAAACAATCCAATTGGGTTTAATTAATGTTTTATTGATTTTTTAGTAGACTTAAGGTACTGAGATCCAAATTACAGAAAGACCCCTTATCCGGAATACCCTTGGTCCCGAGCATTCTGGATAATGGGTCCCATACCTGTATAATCTATTCTTTTTATTTAGTCATTTTTTTCCCATAAAGAAATAGGAAATGACTAGTGATGAGCGAATTTTTTTGCCAGGCATGGATTCGCAGCGAATTTCCGCATTTCGCCATCGGCGAATTGTTTTGCAAAACTTCCGTGAAAATTCACTGCGAAAAAATGCATTGCGTTGAATTTCTTTTTTTGCACGTCAAATTGGGTGCGGTTGTGCCAAAAATTGGGCACGGTTTCATGAAAAAAAAATGACGGCGACAAAAAAAGACACGTGCGACAAAAAAATCACACGACAAGTGCGTTTTGCTAAATTTACGCCATTTCGCAAATATACTTGCTGTTTCGCGAATTTTATGGCGACGCGAAACAGGACAGATTCGCTCAGCACTAGAAATGACCATGATTAAGGCCAAACGGTTAGAAGCAGGAGGGCCCACTGGGAGTTTTCCTGGTATCCCTGTGGGCCAGTCCAACACCGCTGGATTAGTTTCTTACTAATCCTTACATTCTATGATAATGTTTACTTCCATGTTTGTTACCATTTTATCATTTGTTCTCATTATGGCCCCTTTCATTTCCTAATTGTATATAACAGCGGTCAGCACTGAAAGATTCCACTTTGCGTAGAGGTTAGAGATATCTGACTCAGCTTTGCAGATAAGCAGAATGAACATGATCATACTTCTATTAGTGGTGTCAGAGTAAGATGAATAAATCCTCTGTTCTTCTCTCCCCCCACCATATTGTACATAAGGCTCTGCTTATCTGCACTGCAAGTGTTTATCCTGATAAATGTGCTGCAAATAAGAAAATCAGATTATGGTCGTTTAGCAATAGGACCTGCCAGAGAGTGTAATGTAGGCCCTTAGCTTCTTGTATAACTGAGCAATAAACACCCACATGTTTTGAAATGCAATTTACTTCATTTATATATATAATATGGTAGTAGTAAATACTATTGTACCTCTATGTCTTATTTATGCATTTATATGAGATGGGCTAGTGCTTGGGGTTTACTTTTAAGACGATGAAGTTGTGGAAAGCAAATGGTTTAGGGGAACAAGACCTTAATCCCCACCATTTTTAATTGTATGTCAGCAATCACTATACTTTGACCTTTATCTGCTTAACTGAGCTCAGTATATGGGAATACCATTTCTAAATTGCACTGTTTACATAGCAAATAATTCCCTCTGCCATTTAAACTTGTATTCTTGAACCAACAAATGTATTTGTAGCTGTAATATTGGTGTGTAGGCGCCATCTCAGTGCATTGTGCCTGAGTCTGAGCTTTCAGGCAGCGCTACACATTAGAACTGCTTTCAGCTAACCTATTGTTTCTCCTACTCCTATGTAACTGAAGGAGTCCCAAGCCGGACTTGGATTTCTTACTATTGAGTGCTATTCTGATACCTACTGGGAGCTGCTATCTTGCTCCCTTCCCATTGTTCTGCTGATCGGCTGCTGGGGGTGAGGGGGGGTATCACTCCAACTTGCAGCGCAGCAGTAAAGTGTGCCTGAGTCTGAGCTTTCAGAAGGATCCAGCGCTACACATTAGAACTGCTTTCAGCTAACCTATTGTTTCTCCTACTCCCATGTAACTGGAGGAGTCCCAAGCCGGACTTGGATTTCTTACTATTGAGTGCTATTCTGATACCTACTGGGAGCTGCTATCTTGCTCCCTTCCCATTGTTCTGCTGATCGGCTGCTGGGGGTGAGGGGGGGTATCACTCCAACTTGCAGCGCAGCAGTAAAGTGTGACTGAGTCTGAGCTTTCAGAAGGAGCCAGCGCAACACATTAGAACTGCTTTCAGCTAACCTATTGTTTCTCCTACTCCCATGTAACTGGAGGAGTCCCAAGCCGGACTTGGATTTCTTACTATTGAGTGCTATTCTGATACCTACTGGGAGCTGCTATCTTGCTCCCTTCCCATTGTTCTGCTGATCGCCTGATGGGAGGGGGGGATATCACTCCAAAAGTGTGAAATTCTAAATACACAGTACTTGTATAAAGTTTCTAAATGGCAAAAGTCTCATTGGGAACATCTAAACCATTATCATTAACAAAGAAGAATCACAAAACCTTCTAAAATTAGTGAAAGTCATTAGGATTCCTTGCCACTCTGTTGTTTGGTGGCACAGAAGTGATGAAATAATGTGCGGTTAGGTGGCAATGAATTATGGAGCCACTGCCGAGTGTAAAGACAATGTAATGATAAACTGCACCGGGGAAAGTTGACGTTGAATGAAATCTCTAAAATTAAGTGACAATGAAATAATATTACCCTCCGCTCCAGTCGTCACTAAATTGATTTTTATTGTTATGTGGATCATGAACGCAAGGGGACTTTTTATTCCTTTTCTATTTTGAGGCACGGCAAGCAAAGAATAAAGGACCCAAATCACTAAAGAAATGATATTTTCTGAACTAATTTTCCAGCCCTAACCTCCAGACCCATTGATAGTTGTGAGTTGTTTTTAATATTTATGATTAATGTTAATAGCAGACTGCTAGTGCATTTTGGGTAAAAAATAATGCATCTTTGTTTACAAGAGCTGTCAGGCTAAAAATTCTTTATTTTTAGTGATAAGGAAATCTGTCCTGTTTCGCTTAGCCAAAAAAAAATCACAAAATGAAAAAAAAATTAGCAAAACAGCAAAAAATGGCAAATCACTAGTGATGGGCGAAATGTTTCGCCAGGCATGGATTCGCGGCAAATTTCTGCAGTTTGCCATTGGCGGATTGTTTCGCGAAACAGATGAAAAAATTCGCTGCAGAAAAATTTACCGCACGTCCAAAAATTGTCACCAGCGACAAAAAAGAGTAGTCACAGGCGTCAAAAGAATAGCCACGCGCCGAAATAATAGCCGCGGGCGACAAAAGAATAGCCGTACGACAAAATAATAGCCGCGGGCGACAAAAGAATAGCCGCGTGACAAAATAATAGCCGCGGGTGACAAGAGAATAGTCGCAGGCGACAACATTTTCGCCGTTTCGCGAATTTTTCGGCGAAGCAAAACAGAACAGA
Source organism: Xenopus tropicalis (assembly GCF_000004195.4). Taxonomy (NCBI): domain Eukaryota; kingdom Metazoa; phylum Chordata; class Amphibia; order Anura; family Pipidae; genus Xenopus; species Xenopus tropicalis. The sequence continues at coordinate 14,203,944 of NC_030683.2, read as the reverse complement.
TTCGCTCATCACTACAAATCACGTATATCATGTGATTATTTTGTCAGTGCGACTTTTCTTGACGCGACCGAACCTATTTTGATGCAACTGTGCCCAATTTGATGCAACTGTGCCTATTTTGACGCAACCGCAACAATTTTTTTTGATGCGCAAAGATTTTTTTGGTGGCAAATTTTCTTGGACGTTTCACGTAACAATTCGCCAATTTGTTGTCAGTTGTCAGCATCTTTTTTTGTCGCCCGCGTTTTTGGTGTGACCACTCAAACTGTGCCTTTTTTACTTGAGGCAATGGTAAATGGCCCCTAAAAATGCAGAATGGCAGCTGGTGGAGGCACACTTCTCTACTTTAGAAGGTGAAACAAGACCTCCTAGATGAAGAGTGGTTGCATCAAGGTTCTGATTTACTAAAATAGGTGTCTAAATTAAATAAATGCAGTACTTATAGCAACCAATCAGCAATAAGTTTTGATCAGTCGACTACAGTGGTTCTCAACCTTCCTAATGCCACGACCCTTTAATACAGTTCCTCATGTTGTGGTGACCCCCAACCATAAAATAATTCCTAAGACCATTGGAAATATGTGTTTTCAGATGGTCTTAGGTGACCCCTGTGAAAGGAATAAGGAAAATGTCGCAGTTGTGTCAAAAAAAGTTGCAGTAGTGTCAAAAAACGTTGCGACTCGTGGCAAAAAAAGTTGCGGTTGTGCCAAAGAAAAGTCACGGTCATGTCGAAATAGTCACGCATATCAAAAAAGTTGTGCGATAACTGCATTTTGTTACTTTTTGCCATTTCGTGATTTTTTTTTTTTCAATATTTGGTTTAGCTTTGTTATATACGGGTAGGGAGAGTGGAAAAATCCCAGTAGTTGTGTTGGTTGAGGTAACCTTCTTCAGGTTTTATTCTAATGAAAGGAATCTACAATACGCAGTTTATAGTGACTGTTATAAATGAGCATCATCTTTAAAAAAAATCCCTACGCAGTCGTCCTCTGTAGGACATGGTACTGAGCACTCGTCTGTTTATCATACAATACACAAACCTTCTTGGCATGTTGCATTATATCACAAAACCCTTGCCTATATTTCATGCGGTGATTTTGATGAATATGTTGGCATAGAAAGTGACAGTAAATGGTAGAATTCTGCCATTTGATGGATTTAGACTTTAATTTTTTTGTGCAGTTGGTTTCAAACAACAGACCCTGCAGCTACGGTATTTATCATGCTCCTCGCCGCAGTGGCGTCTCTATTGTGTTATTTCATTTACCGCTGTTTTGCACTGGGTTGTTTGAATGGGGCTCAGTACAGCTAGGAAACGCATTTCAGCCTGATCCCTGATTATTTTATCAAAAATGCTGCCTATGACCAGAACTATAATATATTAATTAGTTCATTGGGTGTATATCTATTTCATGTATACATGTATTTAGAACTCTTTTCCTATGTCTGTTAAGGTCGTAGGATGGCTGTGATTTACGTACACTCAGGGGCAGAATAATCAAAATGTGAGTTTAGAGTTTAATTCATTAAAACCTACATTCTATTCATTCCAATGGGATTTTTAGAAGCGTATTTATCAAATGGTGAGGTCTAGCTTTCACCCATTGATAAATACACTTCTAAAAATTCCACAGGAATGAATAGAACGTGGGTAACATTTTATTTATTAAGCTCTAAGCTCACATTTTGATAAATCTGCCCCTCAGTTATTAGCTGTAAGGGAAAGGAATCAGCCACCCAGTCATACTTCAAATAACCACCATAAACCCTACGGGGCAGATTTATCAAGATGTGAGTTCAGAGCTTAATACATAAAAAGTCACCCACGTTCTATTCATTCCTGTGGGATTTTTAGAAGTGTATTTATCAATGGGTGAAAGCTAGAACTCCTGCAAAAATAGAGAGCTGTGGTTATCTGTAGTGGTGGTCGAATCTGTCCCATTTCACCGCGCCGAAAAATTCCTGAAACTATTGAAAAATTAACAAAAAATTCAAGAATCGTGGGTGTCGCCCCGACTTTTTTGTCAAGCGTTACTTTTTTTTTATGCAACCGCACCCAATTTGACACTGCCATTTTGACGCAACTGCAACTTCTATTGATGCACGACAAATTTTCGCAGAAGTTTTGCCGGTGCCGAAATGCGAATCCGTGCCTGGCGAAAAAATTTGCTCATCACTAGTTATCTACTAATAATAATAAATGCAAAAATTTTTGGTAATGTACATTTGCACATCGTTTATTATACTCTAATATATGGTTAGACAGCCTTAGGTGTTCCAGTGATCAGAAATATCAAATATTAAACACCAATTAGAAATTTCTTTACAACAACATTGAAACATGAACACTATTCCTAAGCGATGGCCGAAGCTGCCAGTGAGCTAATACATACCAACCACTGATGGTGGAGAAGTAGACGAAGAAAGTAGGTTAGCTGTCAACCTTGACAAGCCCCACTGACATTTTTTTTTTTTGTAAGTCTTTATTTTTCATTCTCAATTTTTTATGGGGAAGGAAGAAGGGGAGGGGTGAGGAAAGTGAAAACAAATCAATAAACATTGGCAAATAGTACAGCAGTTCTACTAATGTTTAGTGATGAGCGTATCTGTTCCGTTCCGATTCGCCGAAAAATTTGCGAATCTTTCAAAAGATCTGCGAAACGGCGAAAAATTAGCGAAAAAATGTCGCCCGCGACTATTATTCTGTCGCACGGCTATTATTTTGTCGCCCGCAGCTATTATTTCGTCGCCCATTGCTATTATTTTGTTGCGCGGCTATTATTTTGTCGCCCGCAGCTATTCTTTTGTCGCCCGCGGCTATTCTTTTGTCGCCTGCGGCTATTCTTTTGTCGCCCGCACCCATTATTTTGTCGCCCACGGCTATTATTTTGTCGCCCGCGGCTATTATTTTGTCGCACGGCTATTCTTTTGTCGCCCGCGGCTATTATTTCGTCGCGCGGCTATTCTTTTGACGCCCGTGACAATTTTTGGACGTTTTTGGAATTTTTCTGCAGCGAATTTTTTCATCCGTTTCACGAAACAATCCACCAATGGCGAAACGTGGAAATTCGCTGCGAATCCATGCCTGGCGAAACATTTCGCCCATCACTACTAATGTTCTCTTGTACAGATTTTTGTACCATCATTATTATCATAACAGACATAACATATCAGATTATTGGAGATATCAGGTACTATGGAGAACTGCCTGTAAACTGATGGAAGCCCCACTGAAATTTTTAACCTTAATTCCCAAGAGAACATAAAACTGCTAGCTGGGGCAATGATAGCAAACTGATTCTTGACTTCTTGACATGGGTGGGTAGGGGGTGATTATTAAAGGAAAAGCAATCCTAAAAAGCATCAGCAATGTCCGTTGCCTGTAGTCTATTTGATAAGTGCTGGTTGCCAAGTGACCTGAGGTGCCCGTAACTATAAAGCAAAATAATGAATCCCATGTTTTATAAACCAGCAGCAATTACAGTGACCTTAATATATTCTTCTTTTATCCTTTACCTGCCTGTAGGCCTACATGTCTATAGACCTTCCCAGCGGGTTCAATTTATTTCTCAAGCTATTAAATATTCTCAGGTCTGTATCTTCCGCTTTAAAGAGTTATGTCAGCCGGAGACTTCTATGGCCATTGGGATTTCCATTCTGATTTAGGGGAGTCAATCTCGCTTTGCTTTTGTAGTCGTACAGCCATCTTCCAGGCCTATTTCATATTTTATACATCTTTCAAGGTCTCTTTCTTCTACTAACACATAATATTCCTGGAGCTGGAGTGCCTGCATGGCTATATTAAGGGGTGATTACTTCTACTCTTGCCTGAACCTTTGCAAATGTACATAATACTATGCTTTATTATTGTTTACAGTACATAATACAAGTATAGGACCCGTTATCCAGAATGGGTACTTCGGATAAGGGATCTTTCCATAGTTTGGATCTCCATACCATAAGTCTACTAAAAAATTAATAAAACATTAATCAAACCCAATAGGATTGTTTTGTATCCAATAAGGATTATTCATATCTTAGTTGGGATCAAGTACAGGTACTGTTTTATTATTACAGAGAAAGGGGAATCATTTAACCATTAAATAAACCCAATAGGGCTGTTCTGCCCCCAATAAGGGGTAATTATATCTTAGTTGGGATCAAGTACAGGTACTGTTTTATTATTACAGAGAAAAGGGAATCATTTAACCATTAAATAAACCCAATAGGGCTGTTCTGCCCCAATAAGGGGTAATTATATCTTAGTTGGGATCAAGTACAGGTACTGTTTTATTATTACAGAGAAAAGGGAATCATTTAACCATGAAATAAACCCAATAGGGCTGTTCTGCCCCCAATAAGGGGTAATTATATCTTAGTTGGGATCAAGTACAGGTACTGTTTTATTATTACAGAGAAAAGGGAATCATTTAACCATTAAATAAACCCAATAGGGCTGTTCTGCCCCCAATAAGGGGTAATTATATCTTAGTTGGGATCAAGTACAGATACTGTTTTATTATTACAGAGAAAAGGGAATCATTTAACCATTAAATAAACACAATAGGGCTGTTCTGCCCCCAATAAGGGGTGATTATATCTTAGTTGGGATCAATTACAGGTACTGTTTTATTATTACAGAGAAAAGGGAATCATTTAACCATTAAATAAACCCAATAGGGCTGTTCTGCCCCCAATAAGGGGTAAGTATATCTTAGTTGGGGTCAAGTACAGGTTCTGTTTTATTATTACAGAGAAAAAGGAAATCTGTTTTAGAATTCTAAATTATTGGATTAAAATGGAGTCTATGGGAGATGGGCTTTCCGTAATTCGGAGCTTTCTGGATAATGAGTTTCCGGATAAGGGACCCCATACCTGTACTACAAAGGGGATCAGTATTTTTTGGACACTATATTTTGGTGTCTTAGCTGAAAATAAAAGATGGATCAAATATTAAAGTGATAAGCGTTGCACAGTGTTGGGTCAGGAGTAACATAGACCTCTACACAATACTCCCTCATAATTACACTTACACCTTTTAATCAACACCAAAAAAATGTGCTTCCATTTATTTAAATCCAGTGCCATGTAGCATGCACAAAAATACTCAAAACACCAATTGTCCCCTAGCCTAAAAGAAAATTAAATAGTAAGACAGGCCAAAAAGAATAACTTATTATAGATAAAAATGTTGGATAGGGACTCGGGGCCCTTGTATGAGATGTCCATTATATATTTCATTGTAAGTGCCTTACATTAACAGATACAATGTAGTGCTCAAGATGGCTTATAGGGCACAGCATATACTCAGGTTACAATAAAAAGAGAATATACCAGATGTCCCAGGTGCTAATGAAACTTTCTAACTAATCATTTGCTAGCGGATCTTTCAAGATTTTGTTGGTTTTTTTTTTGTAACTTACATTTTTATTGATATTTTTGTGCACGTTAGAACAGGCATTCAAGGGTCAATAGTAAAAAACATAGTAATACTATCAAGTAGTTTTACCACGTTGACCATATCTCAAGGTACCGGGCAGGCCTGTTTATCAACATTCAATAATTAATCTGGTTGAATAGATATTCTTGGAGTAACAGTAAATCTTAGGATTAAATGTTGCAGCTACCAATAGTAGAGGAAAAAGAGAGAATTTAAGTCCCTCGGAAGGAAAATGATGTGTCATGGTTACAGGTCTTGTATAGGGTATATTTATTCTATGTACTAATGTAGTAATCCCATCTAGACCAGACCTTCTCCCATTGTTTACGGCGGTTGTAGATGTTGGCCGTCATGTGTTCCATCTCCTTCATATCTCTCACCCTTGTATAAGTATATCAGCAAGCTTAGGGGGTAGGGGATTCTTCCATTTTTTAGTAATTGTGAGCCTAGTAGCTAATAGAATAAAGTTTGTCTCTGTTCTGTAGCTTTATTGTCTAAAATTGGCCTACCCACTAGAGCGGTGTAGATAGTCAGTTGAATGTCTTTCAACATGATGTGGGATAGCAGGCCCTCCGTTTCCTTCCATAGAACTGAGATCATGGGGCAGTGCCACATTATATGATTTTGTTCTTTTTATGAATGTTCCTTGGCTCTAGTTACAAAATGTAGTGAATGGCCTTGTAGATTTGTCTACAAGTCTTAACCCTCATGTGAGAAGGTTTTTTTCTCCATTCTCCCATTTATGAAACCATTTGCCTATATACTTCCATAGTGTAGCCTACATGTGTTTCACCCCTACTGAATTTGTCAGTAAGACCTTTTCAGAGTATATTTAAGCCTATTTTTATCAGTTACATACTGTATATATTATTTAGCCAGTCCCACCCATGCCTAAAAAGTTGTCTTTCTTTCCAAATTATTTCCATCCATACCTTAAAAATGATCTTTCTTCCCAAATAATGATATTTTCTAATTCCATTATGGTTCTAACTTTATTTATAAATGTAAGGGTTATTAATTATGAATTATGTCAATGTATTTTGACATAAATCTAATTTTCTGCCTGGTTTAAATTTTGGTGCAATTTTTTTTTTTTTTTTAGAAAAGGTCAAATTCTACATAAAATACACAACACATTCAAGCTAAGCTTAGGACTTATCAATGGTGTACCTTTCTCTCTTGTTTTGTATCTTACAGGAAACCCCTACATTCTCCCTTCAGGTAACCACAACTGGTATCATTATGTTGCGTATTAGGATGTAATGTGTATGTACGGTGTATATAGTTTATTCGATGTAACAGTCTGAATATTTAGTAGTAGTTTCAAGCATACCTGAGAACCTTCTGGTTTTTGGCTGAACTCTTTAGATGTTCCATTGAGCTCAATCATTTGATAGACACTCTGATAGTCTGGAACACTCTAGAACATTGTTCATGGGTATGCTTTTAAAGCTACAGTGTTTTTTTATTTTTAGATTAGCCTTGTTTCTAGGTGAAATATGGGAATTCCATAAACAAAAGAAGACCAGTCTCTATCCAGAATTATTACTGTGGTTGACTGTATAAAATGTCTACATTTGGCTAAAGCAAATTAGGAGAATTAGGGGCACATTTACTAATCCACGAACGTCCGAAAGCGTTCAAATGCGTTTTTTTCGTAATGATTGGTATTTTGGCGACGTTTTCATCGCTGCCGCGTTTTTCCGTATCTTCCGCAACTTTTTCGTCGCCGTTACGACTTTATTGTATATTTTCTGCAACTTTTTCGGCGCCGTCGAGAAAAATTCGGATTGGTTTTCCACCGTTTACAATTGCTCAATACGGAAAAAATCGCGACGGCGACGGAAAAGTTGCGCAAAATATGATAAAGTCGTGACGGCGACAAAAAAGTTGCGGAAAATAAACAATAAAGTCGTAACGGCGTCGATAAAGTCGCAAAATTTTTGTTTCCAATCCGATTTTTTGCCATTCGGGATTCGGATTTGTGGATTAGTAAATGTGCCCCTTAGTGTATTAACTTGTAGAAATGATGTATAAGTTTGAGAATATATATATATATATATAAAATATATAATTATGTCATATACAGGTATAGGACCCGTTATCCAGAATGCTCGGGACCAAGGGTATTCCGGATAAGGGGTCTTTCTGTAATTTGGATCTCCATACCTTAAGTCTACTAAAAAAATCAATAAAATATTAATTAAACCCAACAGGATTGTTTTGCATCCAATAAGGATTAATTATATCTTAGTTGGGATCAAGTACAGGTACTGTTTTATTATTACAGAGAAAAGGGAATCATTTAACCATGAAATAAACCCAATAGGGCTGTTCTGCCCCCAATAAGGGGTAATTATATCTTAGTTGGGATCAAGTACAGGTACTGTTTTATTATTACAGAGAAAAGGGAATCATTTAACCATGAAATAAACCCAATAGGGCTGTTCTGCCCCAATAAGGGGTAATTATATCTTAGTTGGGATCAAGTACAGGTACTGTTTTATTACTACAGAGAAAAAGGAAATCCGTTTTACTATTCAGAATTATTTGATTAAAATGGAGTCTATGGGAGACGGGCTTTCCATAATTCGAAGCTTTCTGGATAATGGGTTTCCAGATAAGGGATCCCATACCTGTACTTGTTTCTACTTCCTTAGGAAATACAATGCAGTTGCTCCAGTAGGCATTAGGTAGCAAACAATTGTACCATAATTACAGATCTGACCTCAAGCTTTTCTGAAGACACGGCTTCGTACATATTTTAGACTTAGCTGAAAATATATCATACTTATAATGTAAATTAATCTTTTTCATGCATTTGACTTCACAGATGTAAGTAATTCAACTAAATGATGAAATTCAAATTTCCTGCACCAAAAGGATGAAAGATAATGTTTAATCCCAGTCCATGTGCAAATCACTGTATGAATAGACCAGAGTCGATTTGTTGTATAACATTTTAGCCAATGAAATGTATTCATCTCTGTCTAATGTTACAGAAGTGGTACAAGATGTACAGTAGATTAGTTCCGCCAGCTCGCTAACAAAGCCTTCCATTTTGAGACGTTCAATTCCTATTAAGTAACATATTTCTATTTTATTTTAGGTAACACAGCTATAGTCTTCATTGAAGTACAGGATGAAAATGACCATGCACCAGTGTTTTCCAAAAAGGTCTACTTGGGCGGAGTTTCGGAAGATGCTAGAATGTTTGCTTCGGTGCTTAAAGTTAAGGTAAATGGAAATTAATTTAAAAAGGAAAAGAGGTTTTAGGGGCACATTTACAGAACCCGATTTTACCATCATCGTTCCCCCGAAAAAATGGAGTTTTTTGAAAATACAGTAACTCACATAATTCGTGATTTATTAATGTTTATTTAACTTTTGTTTGTAAAAAAAGAGATTTGAAAGGTTTGATCAGGTACTATTGAGTCCTATGGAGGCTTAGGGGCATATTCATCAAAGTATGAGTTCGAATCCCGAAATGGGAAAAATTCGGATTGGATACGATAATTTCTGATGATCGCAAATATCACGAAAATGCTTACGGAAAAAATTGGAATAGTCATGATAATATCATATTGGCGATCCAAAAGTCACTAAATTTTCACATCCGAACGATCGTAAACGTCGGGAAAATCTTTCTGACTTTGATCCTTCTGTGCATGATTTTGGAAGCCTCCCATAGGGCTCAATGGCACTCTGCAGCTCCAACCCGGCCCAAGGAAAGTCTCCCATAGGGCTCAATGGCACTCTGCAGCTCCAACCCGGCCCAAGGAAAGTCTCCCATAGGGCTCAATGGCACTCTGCAGCTCCAACCCGGCCCAAGGAAAGTCTCCCATAGGGCTCAATGGCACTCTGCAGCTCCAACCCGGCCCAAGGAAAGTCTCCCATAGGGCCCAATGGCACTCTGCAGCTCCAACCCGGCCCAAGGAAAGTCTCCCATAGGGCTCAATGGCACTCTGCAGCTCCAACCTGGCCCAAGGAAAGTCTCCCATAGGGCTCAATGGCACTCTGCAGCTCAAACCTGTCCCAAGGAAAGCCTCCCATAGGGCTCAATGGCACTCTGCAGCTCCAACCCGGCCCAAGGAAAGTCTCCCATAGGGCTCAATGGTACTCTGCAGCTCCAACCCGGCCCAAGGAAAGTCTCCCATAGGGCTCAATGGTACTCTGCAGCTCCAACCCGGCCCAAGGAAAGTCTCCCATAGAGCTCAATGGCACTCTGCAGCTCCAACCCGGCCCAAGGAAAGTCTCCCATAGGGCTCAGTGGCACTCTGCGGCTCCAACCCGGCCCAAGGAAAGTCTCCCATAGGGCTCAATGGCACTCTGCGGCTCCAACCCGACCCACGGAAAGCCTCCCATAGGGCTCAATGGCACTCTGCGGCTCCAACCCAGCCCAAGGAAAGCCTCCCATAGGGCTCAGTGGCACTCTGCAGCTCCAACCCGGCCCAAGGAAAGCCTCCCATAGGGCTCAATGGCACTCTGCGGCTCCAACCCGGCCCAAGGAAAGTCTCCCATAGGGCTCAATGGCACTCTGCAGCTCCAACCCGGCCCAAGGAAAGTCTCCCATAGGGCTCAATGGCACTCTGCAGCTCCAACCCGGCCCAAGGAAAGTCTCCCATAGGGCTCAATGGCACTCTGCAGCTCCAACCAGGCCCAAGGAAAGTCTCCCATAGGGCTCAATGGCACTCTGCAGCTCCAACCCGGCCCTAGGAAAGCCTCCCATAGAGCTCAATGGCACTCTGCGGCTCCAACCCGGCCCAAGGAAAGCCTCCCATAGGGCTCAATGGCACTCTGCAGCTCCAACCCGGCCCAAGGAAAGCCTCCCATAGGGCTCAATGGCACTCTGCGGCTCCAACCCGGCCCAAGGAAAGTCTCCCATAGGGCTCAATGGCACTCTGCAGCTCCAACCCGGCCCAAGGAAAGTCTCCCATAGGGCTCAATGGCACTCTGCAGCTCCAACCCGGCCCAAGGAAAGTCTCCCATAGGGCTCAATGGCACTCTGCAGCTCCAACCAGGCCCAAGGAAAGTCTCCCATAGGGCTCAATGGCACTCTGCAGCTCCAACCCGGCCCTAGGAAAGCCTCCCATAGAGCTCAATGGCACTCTGCAGCTCCAACCTGGCCCAAGGAAAGTCTCCCATAGGGCTCAATGGCACTCTGCAGGTCCAACCCGGCCCAAGGAAAGCCTCCCATAGAGCTCAATGGCACTCTGCAGCTCCAACCTGGCCCAAGGAAAGTCTCCCATAGAGCTCAATGGCACTCTGCAGCTCCAACCCGGCCCAAGGAAAGTCTCCCATAGGGCTCAATGGCACTCTGCAGCTCCAACCCGGCCCAAGGAAAGTCTCCCATAGGGCTCAATGGCACTCTGCAGCTCCAACCCGGCCCAAGGAAAGCCTCCCATAGAGCTCAATGGCACTCTGCAGCTCCAACCTGGCCCAAGGAAAGTCTCCCATAGGGCTCAATGGCACTCTGCAGCAGGGCCGGGCCAAGGTATTTTGGCACCCTAGACAAAGGCTTCAATCAGCGCCCCCCCCCCCAGTCAGAGCATAGTCACATGTTTTACCCCACGCGATGCCCAGTCAGACCGAACTAATAAATGCTGCTATCATCAAGCCACATAAAATTATCCCCCTCTATTGCGCCCATGTACCAATGCCAGCAGCCATCCTATTGCCCCCCATCTGTACCTGTGCCAGCAGCAGCCAATCCCTTATATTGCCCCCCCATCTGTACTGTACCTGAAGCAACCAATCACTTATATTGACCAATATGTCCCCAACCTGCACATAAAAATATCATATTCTGCCCCCAAACCATATGTACCTGTGCCATCAGCAGCCAAGAATTGCCCCTATCTGTTCCTTCCTGTGCCAGCATGTGTCAGAACTCAGCCGTTTCTCATGCGCTGCTCAGGTACCTCTGCAACGCGCCAGCGCTCCCTGTACTTTGAGTGACGTAACGCGCAGGTGTATGGAGGGGCGCCTATGTGCGTGCGTACGCATACGTCACAGCAGGCATAGCGCTGGCTAAGGGAAGGGTGGGGAGTGCTCCCGGGTCCCAGGCCAGCTACCGATTACAGTAAGCAGTACACAACGTACACACATGCTAGAGGCGGGTTGGAGTGGGCTTCGGGCTGTTTATTAAAGGCCAAGGCTGCCAAGCAAACTAGTTTTAAAAATAAATAAAACTCCCCCTTAAAGTGTGCCCCTTAGTGATTGCGCCCTAGGCAGGCGCCTACTCTGCCTACCCCTAGTTCCGGCCCTGCTCTGCAGGTCCAACCCGGCCCAAGGAAAGCCTCCCATAGAGCTCAATGGCACTCTGCAGCTCCAACCCGGCCCAAGGAAAGTCTCCCATAGGGCTCAATGGCACTCTGCAGCTCCAACCCGGCCCAAGGAAAGTCTCCCATAGGGCTCAATGGCACTCTGCAGCTCCAACCCGGCCCAAGGAAAGTCTCCCATAGGGCTCAATGGCACTCTGCAGCTCCAACCTGGCCCAAGGAAAGTCTCCCATAGGGCTCAATGGCACTCTGCAGCTCCAACCTGGCCCAAGGAAAGCCTCCCATAGAGCTCAATGGCACTCTGCAGCTCCAACCCGGCCCAAGGAAAGTCTCCCATAGGGCTCAATGGCACTCTGCAGGTCCAACCCGGCCCAAGGAAAGCCTCCCATAGGGCTCAATGGCACTCTGCAGCTCCAACCCGGCCCAAGGAAAGTCTCCCATAGGGCTCAATGGCACTCTGCAGCTCCAACCCGGCCCAAGGAAAGTCTCCCATAGAGCTCAATGGCACTCTGCAGCTCCAACCCGGCCCAAGGAAAGTCTCCCATAGGGCTCAATAGCACTCTGCAGCTCCAACCCGGCCCAAGGAAAGTCTCCCATAGAGCTCAATGGCACTCTGCAGCTCCAACCCGGCCCAAGGAAAGCCTCCCATAGAGCTCAATGGCACTCTGCAGCTCCAACCTGGCCCAAGGAAAGTCTCCCATAGAGCTCAATGGCACTCTGCAGCTCCAACCCGGCCCAAGGAAAGCCTCCCATAGAGCTCAATGGCACTCTGCAGCTCCAACCTGGCCCAAAGAAAGTCTCCCATAGAGCTCAATGGCACTCTGCAGCTCCAACCTGGCCCAAGGAAAGTCACCCATAGGGCTCAATGGCACTCTGCAGCTCCAACCCGGCCCAAGGAAAGCCTCCCATAGAGCTCAATGGCACTCTGCAGCTCCAACCCGGCCCAAGGAAAGTCTCCCATAGGGCTCAATGGCACTCTGCAGCTCCAACCTGGCCCAAGGAAAGTCTCCCATAGAGCTCAATGGCACTCTGCAGCTCCAACCCGGCCCAAGGAAAGTCTCCCATAGGGCTCAATGGCACTCTGCAGCTCCAACCCGACCCAAGGAAAGCCTCCCATAGGGCTCAATGGCACTCTGCAGCTCCAACCCGGCCCAAGGAAAGTCTCCCATAGGGCTCAGTGGCACTCTGCGGCTCCAACCCAGCCCAAGGAAAGTCTCCCATAGGGCTCAATGGCACTCTGCAGCTCCAACCTGGCCCAAGGAAAGCCTCCCATAGGGCTCAATGGCACTCTGCGGCTCCAACCCGGCCCAAGGAAAGTCTCCCATAGGGCTCAATGGCACTCTACAGCTCCAACCCGGCCCAAGGAAAGTCTCCCATAGGGCTCAATGGCACTCTGCAGCTCCAACCTGGCCCAAGGAAAGTCTCCCATAGAGCTCAATGGCACCCTGCAGCTCCAACCTGGCCCAAGGAAAGTCTCCCATAGAGCTCAATGGCACTCTGCAGCTCCAACCCGGCCCAAGGAAAGTCTCCCATAGGGCTCAATGGCACTCTGCAGCTCCAACCCGGCCCAAGGAAAGTCTCCCATAGGGCTCAATGGCACTCTGCAGCTCCAACCTAGCCCAAGGAAAGTCACCATACCGAAGCTTGAATGAATCATGGAAATGGAAGTCTGTTTAAACTCGAATTCTTTAGAATGCTTTCAACTCAAACAATTCCGGATTTTCTAATGTAAACTCAAAATTTTCGTACAAACGATTCAAGCATTATCATGACATTTTATAAATACAGCAATGATCGAGTTTAATTCGAATTTATACGACTTTCAAAAAATGAATTTTCATATATGTGCCCCTTACTGTAGTTTTTTTTTATTGTACCAAATGGATAACAACTTGGGGTGCATCTAGCCCTATGGGGCCGATTCACTTAAGGTCATTAACACTTATTACCTACTTTTTTGAGCTAAAAGGCATGAGATAAATAAGTACTGATTCATCAAAGTCATTTTGCATGCGTTACTACACATATCGCATGCGCAAAAAAAACCCGCATTATCGGAAAGCGTTATTTTTATCACATTGAGGTAATTCTCGCATAGAAGTAATACTAACGCATGATTTACAAACGCATATGAAGCGTTAAACGCGCTAAATATCGCAATTGTCTGTGCGAATATTAACCCCTACTTGGGGTAGGCGGTACTTAAAGAAAGTTCGTGAGCTTTTAGCAACACAATATGGACTTTGTAGTCGGATTTTTTCAAGTACGTAGTAGTATTTTTGTAGTCGGATTTTTTCAAGCCTTAGGGGTACATTTACTAATCCTCGAATCCGAATCCCAAATGGGAAAAAAAACGGATTGGAAACGAAAATTTTGCGTTTTTTTTCGTCACCATCACAATTTTTTCGTATTGAGGCAATTGTAAACAGCAGAAAAACCAATCCGAATTTTTCGCGACGGCGATGAAAAAGTCGCAGAAAATATACGATAAAGTCGAAAAAGTCACGCAAAATACGAAAACATCGGTTACGTGCATAATATCGAGCGCTGCGTAATATATCGCTTGAAAATCGATCATCGCCAGATAGAATGCAAAGAACATCACTTCTTAATTATGACAAGTGTTCTTTTAGTGAATCGATCATTAAGTCACAAAAAATAAGAAGTGATAATATTTTTAACGCATGCTATAAATAGCGCTCGTTTTATGGACCTTTAGGGGCACATTTACTAATCCACGAACGTCCAAAAAGCGCCCAAATGCGTTTTTTCCGTATTGAACTGTATTTTTGCAATTCTTTTGTCGCCGTCGTGCCTTTTGCGCAAATTGTTGCAACTTTTTCTTCGCCGTCACAACTTTTTTGCGAATTGTCGCGACTTTTTCGTCTCTGTTGAGAAAAAATCGGATTGGTTTTTCCGCCGTTTACAATTGCTCAATACGAAAAAATTGCGACAGCGACGAAAAAGTCACGCAAAATACAATAAAGTCGTGACGGCACTGAAAATAACGCGACTGATGAAAAAGTCGCAAAATTTTCGTTTCCAATCTGATTTTTTCCCATTCGGGATTCGGATTTGTGGATTAGTAAATGTGCCCCTTAGTGAATCGGCCCCCTATGTCTTCTATTGAACACAGAATAATCTTACATTTTCAAAGATGTTTCTATAGCTACAAAAAAAGTTTGCTTTGGCTTAGGATAGAGGTAAATTTGAGTTTCCTCAGCTGTGGATGGAGCAGTTGGATCTGGGGTCCTGGAAGGACAATGGTGTTAGATATTTTGCTTTAGGTGTATGTATTTACTCTTTCTGAAGTCAGACTAAAGATTCATTAAAAAAAAAACAATTAACGGCATAATTGTATGTCTAAAAGATTTCTAAGTGGGCAAAGAACCGTATTAATAGTGTGATTTGAACCGTTTGTAATTCCATTCACTCTTACATTTAACTTATTTACATTTGATTTCCTTTTAATTAGCTTTCCTCAGTCTGATAACTTATGTGCCATTAATGAGGCCATGGGGAAAAAAAAAAATTACCTTAAAAGCACCGGTTCTGCTCGTGAACCTTTTCTGAATTTTCTGATGTTTTCTAACTACATCTGAGCTTAATAAATCAGAGCGTAAAGGAAACCTGTGGTTTACTGCTTGGAGCTTTTTGGAGCTTTTCTACTTCAAATCCCACGCATTGCAGCTGCAAATGTCTCCGTTTGGGAATTGGGGGGGGAAGCGACTGTGTGTAACAAACCCCTCCCCTTCGTCAGCAGCTTAATTTACGTTCTTTAGATAAGAAGTTTTCGACTATTGCCTAGAGAAATGATAATGGGGGGATAAAATGATTATTATCATCAACTATTCAGAAAGTTGCAACATATTCCAATTGAAAATGCAGTAGAAAATAAAACTATATCCCCAAACAATGTAGGTCTCTATAAAAATATATTGCATAAACAGCTCCTATGTAAAACCCTGCTGCATCTAAATAAACCTTTTTTTTTAAAAAATATATTTTTTATTGTAGTATGTGCTATTGGGTAATCCTAAATAGAAAACTGCCATTTTAAGTACTAAGGGCCGCCCCCTGGGATCATAGGAGTCACAGTGCACACAAACAAGCCAAGGCACACATACATGCTAGGCCCCATCAGCCAATGAATGGACAGAGTTCTGCCTTTTACTCCCACACTACTTCCTGTTACAGTTAGAGCTGCATCACTTCCTGTCAGCTGATCTCTGAGGGAGCACACAGCCAATCACTAAATGGCGGCTCAAGGGAAAGGATGTAAAAGGGCAATATTTACTGATATATATATTCCAGTTTGGGGAGATTCTTTATAAGGTCACTCAACATAATATAAACTATGGGGCTGATTTACTAATCCACGAATCCGAATCCGGAAAACGAACATTTTGCGACTTTTTCGTAGCCGTTACGACTTGCACGAATTGTCGCGACTTTTCCATAGCCATTACAAATTTCGTACATATATTGAATCATCGGAAGCGCATAAAAATAAAAGAACAAAGCCAAAAAAAATATATAGTGCAGATCAATAGAGTAATGAATGATGTTAACACCACATGTGCTTAATGGTATACTGATAGAAACGTGTTGACCCAACTCCGTAGTGAATGGGATATATAGGATGCTCACCAGAACACCATGAACTAGAGCATGTAGGTCCAACCCAACCGGGCAATTGATTGGAGAAGGTCAAATACCTCAATATACATAGAGCAGAAAGGAGGCAAAGATAGTGTAAAAACGTTTAATAATGATATAAAACCCTGCTTAATGCAGGCTACTTACAGTGTAGCTGTGATAAAATGGCAATGAATAAAAAGTCTCAAATAACTCGTAGCTCAACGCGTTTCGCGTGCTCTCTGCACGCTTCCTCAGGAGCAAAAGTAAGTAGCCTTTCTCGTAATTTCGGGGATTTTACGGCAAAGCAAAATGGGACAGATTCGCTCATTACTGCTGATAAAGTGTACAGGTTATGTTGAAAAACAATATTATTTGCACTGGACAGAAAGTGCCCCCCACACATCCAATCTACATGGTCCTATTGCATTTCAAATGTTCACCATGTAAGTAAGTACAGGTATGGGATCCCTTATCTGGAAACCCGTTATCCAGAAAGCTCTGAATTACGGAAAGCCCGTCTCCCATAGACTCCATTTTAATCAAATAATTCAGAATTTTAAAACTGATTTGCTTTTTCTTTGTAATAATAAAACAGTACCTGTACTTGATCCCAACTAAGATATAATTACCCCTTATTGGGGCAGAACAGCCCTATTGGGTTTATTTCATGGTTAAATGATTCCCTTTTCTCTGTAATAATAAAACAGTACCTGTACTTGATCCCAACTAAGATATAATTACCCCTTATTGGGGGCAGAACAGCCCTATTGGGTTTATTTCATGGTTAAATGATTCCCTTTTCTCTGTAATAATAAAACAGTACCTGTACTTGATCCCAACTAAGATATAATTACCCCTTATTGGGGCAGAACAGCCCTATTGGGTTTATTTAATGGTTAAACGATTCCCTTTTCTCTGTAATAATAAAACAGTACCTGTACTTGATCCCAACTAAGATATAATTACCCCTTACTGGGGGCAGAACAGCCCTATTGGGTTTATTTAATGGTTAAACGATTCCCTTTTCTCTGTAATAATAAAACAGTACCTGTACTTGATCCCAACTAAGATATAATTACCCCTTACTGGGGGCAGAACAGCCCTATTGGGTTTATTTAATGGTTAAACGATTCCCTTTTCTCTGTAATAATAAAACAGTACCTGTACTTGATCCCAACTAAGATACAATTACCCCTTATTGGGGGCAGAACAGCCCTATTGGGTTTAATGTTTTATACATTTTCTAGTAGACTTAAGGTATGGAGATCCAAATTACGGAAAGATCCCATATCCGGTATACCCTTGGTCCCGAGCATTCTGGATAACGGGTCCTATACCTGTACTAATTGAATACAATTCAAATCCCAGTTTGTGCTGCATGTACAGACAGTAATACCAAGCGGGAGACTTTAATATGAGCAGTGGCTCAGCTGAAGCAGATAATATAGTTTCTCCCACTCATATTGAGAAAAACAGAAGGGATTTCCTGCTTCTATAGGATATTTTTGTTTCTTGTAGAGAGCATAAGCCGTATTTATCAGCAGGGCGCTACATTCACTTGCCAGTTTAAAGTGGGCCTGTTATTTCAAATTCAATTAGCACATTTCTAATTTGGGCTAGAATTGCTTTCATTGTTTACAAGCAGCCAGTCTTTATGTAATATAAAGAGAATCCATACAAGCCACTCTTTTCATCATTGTAAGTTACTGTACTATTATACAGTATTATAGGTGTTATCTTTATAATGGAATGTAATTCTGTTTTGTCCTCTCATTAAGACTTTTACGTAGGCACAGATCCGTACAGGATTGTCCCATTGATACAAGCATTTGTAGGTTGACTACAAACCACTACACAAAAGGGTATATTTATCATGCTGTGTAAAAGTAGAGGGAAGCATTACCGGTGATGTTGCCCAGGGCAACCAATCAGCAATTAGATTTCAATAGTTAGAAAACCAATGCATCTGATTGGCTGCTATGAGCAACATCACCGGTAATGTTTTACTCTGCTTTTTACACAGCATGATAAATATACGCCTAAGTGTATTTCTGAGATTTTTGAAGTGTCATAACCACCAAAAACCTCAATTTTTTCTTTTTTTTTTTTGCACCATTTAAAGGGATGCTGTCATGATTTTTATGGGGTATTTTTTTATATCTAAATGTTTACATAGCAAATAATTCCCTCTGCCATTTAAACTTTTATTCTTGAACCAACAAATGTATTTGTAGCTGTAATATTGGTGTGTAGGTGCCATCTCAGTGCCTTGTGCCTGAGTCTGAGCTTTCAGCCAGCGCTACACATTAGAACTGCTTTCAGCTAACCTATTGTTTCTCCTACTCCCATGTAACTGGAGGAGTCCCAAGCCGGACTTGGATTTCTTACTATTGAGTGCTATTCTGATTCCTACTGGGAGCTGCTATCTTGCTCCCTTCCCATTGTTCTGCTGATCGGCTGCTGGGGGTGGATATCACTCCAACTTGCAGCGCAGCAGTAAAGTGTGCCTGAGTCTGAGCTTTCAGAAGGAGCCAGCACTACACATTAGAACTGCTTTCAGCTAACCTATTGTTTCTCCTACTCCCATGTAACTGGAGGAGTCCCAAGCCGGACTTGGATTTCTTACTATTGAGTGCTATTCTGATACCTACTGGGAGCTGCTATCTTGCTCCCTTCCCATTGTTCTGCTGATCGGCTGCTGGGAGGGGGGTGGATATCACTCCAACTTGCAGCGCAGCAGTAAAGTGTGACTGAAGTTTATCAGAGCACAGGTCACATGGCTGTGTCACCCTGGGAAATGAAGAATATGGGTATCCCCATGTGAAATATCAAAATTAAATCTAAAAAAAACTATTCATGTTTATGAAAAACAGATTACAATGCAGGAAAAGATAATAGTGGATGAGTATGAATATCCCATGTAAGCCAATGTAAAAAATGCCATATACATTTTTTTTAAGATAGGGTTATGTTACTGTATGCTCATTCTAGGCTAGGAACACATTAGTTCTTTATAAATAATAGATCTAACATTTTTCTTTAGAGTAAGAAATAAAATAATTTCAGCCCAGAATGTCAAGTATGAAAGCACATTCCTATGAAACCTTCATAAGAAAGAGAATTTTCTGCTGAAATTGGGTTACCTGCTTTCTATGGGAAGAACTGACAAGTGGTCTTTTGGTTGCATGAGTTGAATGAATTGGCGTTGTTACATGGCCAACCAATCACTGTTCATGTACAGATCACATGGTAATTATGACATAATTCAGATAAGTATGCAAACGTAACTAAAGGTGACAAAGCACTGTGATCCTTGCAAATTTCATTTTTACCAAAACATAATCATCATTTCCATTGGGGCAGATATTTCTAGTAGAAGTAACTGATTGAGAACAAAGACCAATCAAACATCTGCTGAGCAGAATTTTAGATCACATTTAGCTATTTCTTTGCTGTATTCTTTCATACATCTTCGGTAGCTGAGATGTCGCAGTGATGAGCGAATCTGTCCCATTTCGCTTCGCCGGAAAATTCGCAAAATGACAAGAAAATTCACGAAACGGCAAATAGAAATCGATCAGATCTCGATTGCGCAGGTTTGAAAATTAGTCAAATCGGGGGACCGCATTGACTCGTTGATGCGGTCCCCGAACCGACGTAAGCCTATACCTGTCATCCTATATTCAGCCAAACGACCAAATTAGCCCAATATCGCCCACCCATAGGTGGGGATATCGGGAGAAGATCCGCTCTTAGCGTGTATGGCCGCCTTTAGATATGTGAAGCTGCTCATGGTGGGATCTGAAACACATTTGCGAAATCTAAAATCCCTATGAATAATATAAATGCAAGGTTTCTAGTCAGCCAGACAACTGAGTCTACACTATATATGTAAGGATGACCCACCAAGAGGAAGATCTCATACTTAACAATGTCCAAACCCCTTTATTTCTTACAGACAATTTGAACTTTGCCATAGAGTACGTTCTGCCACAATGTTTTGAAGAACTATTATTTTGTTCCCTGGCCCCATCCTGATTTTGTACATATTTCTATTTTACTTCAACATGCTAAACCAATTTGGACTAGCCCAAACAAGACAGTTGCTGGAACATGGTCCTATACCTGGCACAGTTATTCTTTATACCAGATGGTCCATAGTTTATGATCTTTACTGTGAACATTCTTAGCAGTTAGTCAGTGGTAATACTTACTCTGGGGTCTCTAACCCAGCATGCAATGCAAAAAGATCCATCTTGGAGACCTTCCTATACAGTGAGCTTGACCCCTTGAGTCTCTGTATTGACGAATATGCCTGAAGAAGTAAACGTTCATCTCTAATTGTCTCAGGCTGTTCTAGCCCCCTGAGCCCCATCCATCCCTTTCCTTGAGAGAAGTGCAATAAATCCTAAAATGGTTACCCCCTTTATCCATTGGGGAATAACACCTGACATTCTTGCCAATTGTGGATTCCTACCTCCTATAGCAGTGATCCCCAACCAGTGGCTCAGGGGCAACATGTTGCTCCCCAACCCCTTGGGTGTTGCTCTCAGTGCCCCAAAACCAGGGAGTTATTTTTGAATTCCTGACTTGGGGGCAAGTTTTGGTTGAATAAAAACAAGATTTCCTACCAAATAAAGCCCCCTGTAAGCTGATAGGGTGCATAGAGGCTGCCTAATAGCCAATCACAGCCCTTATTTGGCTCCTCCATTAACTTTTATGGTGCTTGTGTTGCTCTCCAAGTCTTTTTACATTTGACTGTGGCTCACGAGTAAGAAAGATTGGGGATCCCTGTCCTATAGGGTATGTCTACACCTGAATGGAGAACATCTACTTTCTACTCCCCTACTAATTCTATAACCTGATTTATTTTACATATAATAAATGTCAGGTATACACAGTCCAGAAACAAGTTCATCTGGAAAACTTTTGTAATTTATTATTATACAAAGTTTGTAGGTAAAATTATAGGAAGAAAACACATGAAGGAGGTTACCAAACCCACTCCGTAGGAACTAAATTGTAGTGGCTTGGAAATCAGGTTAAACATATGACTGGAACTCATGATTACTTTGCTTTTTATTTGCTTTTTCCGGTTTTCCGAGATATGGTTCCTAAAATGTCAACACTGCAACAACATAAATTGGCTATTTAATTCAACAAAGGCGGCTTCTAAAATAACAATTTATTTTTGGAAAACTGTTACCAAAGTCATTTTGAATTCTGTTGTGTCTGAAAAGAAAGTCTGAAAGTTGCTCAGCGCGAGAGAGTGCATCGGCGAGTGTTCATTTATATTCATCAGTATATATCACTATATATATATACATTGGCTTGCCCAAAATAAAATTAATGTTGTGTTTAATTGGCATTAAATATACAATGTATGATGGGAAGATTTGAAATAGCATTATTATATCTGAGAACATTTTTTCTTGTTTAATATCGCAAAATATGGGGCCATTAAAGGACAAGTAAAGAAACCACTAATTACTTAGTCACCAACTGATTGGCCAAAAGCAACCCTTTCACCAAAGGGGACTGTGGGATGATGCACTACTTCTTTAAAATGAATCATTCCTAGTCATGAGCGAATCTGTCCCGTTTTGCTTCGCCACAAGATTCGTAAAATGGCAAGAAAATTTGTGAAACGCATTTGTCGCGTGATTTTTTTTGTCACCCATGTCTGTTTTTTTGTCGCCTGCATCTATTTTTGTGCAGCTATTTTTTTGGTGCCTGTGTTTTTTCTCTCACCTGCGACCGCGCCCCTTTTTTTTGACGCAACCGTGACCAATTTGTCATGTGACAAAACATTTTGCGTAACAAGTTTTCTTGCGCCAAATTTTCACATAAGTTTTGCAAAACTCTGCGAATCCATGCCTGGCGAAAAAAATTCGCTCATCGCTAATCATCCCAGAATACCGTGCTTCAAAGCATAGCAGCATCATTCCTCCTGTGGTCTGTGAAATCCTATTTGGTGGCTTTGTCTGGACGAATGCACAATACAATATGATGTCCAAGCACAACAGATGAGCCTCTACACTATGGGGCTGATTTACTAATCCACGAATCCGAATCCGAATCCGAATGGGAAAAATTCGGATTGGAAAACGAACATTTTGCTACTTTTTCATATTGAGCGCTCGAAAAAGTTGCAAAATACCGATCATTACGAAAAAAACGCATTCGGACGCTTTTTGGACGTTCGTGGATCAGTAAATGTGCCCCTATGATTTGTCTCAATTAGTGACGAGCGAATCTGTCCAGTTTTGCTGAAGAAACGTCAGGAAAATTCAAAATGCGTTTGTCGCACATGTCTTTTTTTTACATGACTGAACCTATTTTGGCGTGACCGTGCCCAGTTTGATGTGACTGCATCTATTTTGACGTGGAAGTTTGTGCCTGTTTCCCTTCCCCAAAAAAATCAGCGAAATGGCAGGAAAATTCACGAAATGGCTGAAGATTAGTGAAACGCGCTTGTCGCACAACTTTTTTGTTGCAACTGCTCCCATTTTGTCACAACCGTGCCCATTTTTATGCGACCGCGTCTATCTTGACACGAACAAGACTATTTTTCAGCGAACACAGCTTTTTTTTTTATTTTGGCGGCAAATTTTCATGGATGTTTCACGAAACAATTTGTCAGTGGCCAAATGCAAATCCATGCCTGGCGAAAAAAATTGCTCATGACTAGTATTCATTGACGTGAACTGGGAATACTCATCATTTTACTATTACTTGCTTCATAAATATGATATGGTCCTCCATTTTTAATAGTGAGATAATAGGCAATCATCCAGTGTGGTTGCAAATACTGTATATACTCGAGTATAAGCCGATCCGAATATAAGCCGAAGTACCTAATTTTACCTAAGAAAACTGGAAAAACGTATTGACTCGAGTATAAGCCTAGGGTGGGAAATGCAGCAGCTACTGCTAAGTTTCAATAATCAAAATAAATACCGAAAAAATTACATTAATTGAGGCATCAGTGGGGTATAAGTTTTTTAATATTTATTTAAAAGAAAAACAATAAACTAGCTCTGTAAGCGGAAAAGAAGGTCAACAAAAACAATATGAGTACTACCCCACGCTCATTGCACATTGGCAAACTGGCAGCAGACCCAGTCCCGGAGGAGATGTAAGGGGAAATAAGTATTGCTAGTGGGAGCCTAGGCCAGGGCACTAGGGGGTCTGGTTGCGGGGGGCCTAATTTGCACACAAAGGACAGAGGGTGCTAGCCTAGAGGGACCCATGGCACCCGAATCGAGTATAAGCCGAGGGTGACTTTTTCCAGCACAATTTGGGTGCTGAAAAACTAGGCTTATACTCGAGTATATACAGTATTCAAAAAATTGCAACAAAGACAATTATGAAAACTTTCAAAAAGATTAAATAAAATCAATGCAAGCTTTACATGATAGAACCGTGGCCATTCACAAATATATAACCTGAGCTGAAATGATTTGTATTCACCACAGCCATGTCGTGTAGCCGGGGAAATAATGAACTTACACTGCTCTTAGCGAGCATGTCTTCTCTTGTACCGATAAAATGTCAGACCCGAAAAAGCTATTTGAGGTCACTCTAAAATGCAATTTATAGCTGGCTCTCCACCCTGTTACCAAAATGTTATTTATTCATATTTAACGTTAAAACGGTTTAAAAAGTAATTGGTCTGATCCAAATGCATGTAAAGGCCATTACCTATATTAAATGTATTCTCTGCCTGAATGTGAAATGTTAAACAAGCAATGACATTTATCTTTGTTCTTGAGCTGTTATTGCACGTGCTTCACGCGAGGAGTAATATATGTAAATTTCCGGTTAACGCAAGGACTCGATGTTTTGTCTCCCTAATGGAAATGGAATTATTGCCGAAGTGGGCAAGAGGCATTTTTTTTTCTGCTTTTATTGGATCTGCTATTTAATTGATTGGAAACACCGAGCCCATTTTTTTCTTTGTGTGTGTTTGGAAAGATATTCTTTCCTTTGTTTTGTAAACAAGAGAAGCAGAATGTGCTCTGATTTGATTTGCCTGAATGTATGCAGCCGTTCCATTGACAGAAGGCCTCAGGTGATCCAATCTCTAATGGAGTCTTTGCAATTGAAAACATGACATGTGGGGCAGCGAAAAAGAAGAGCCTGCCATTTACAAATTATTTTCTACAATACTAGCAATTCATAGCAACACGGAAAATGATTCTTAACAGTTCAGAAAGTGCCCATACGACTGCCTTGTGTTCAGTTTAATGCAGTGCTTGGTGAAACATGATAATGGAAAGAATATAATGTTTTGTGACTGTGCTAAAATTCCAGCTTTTGGGAATGCATGGGGATTCCCCAGTTCCAATTCTGCCTTCCAATTAGTCTTGAAATTTGATTTATAGAATATTACTGACATTGATAAACCAAATTAAACTTTTCTGTAAGTAATTTTGCTTCCCGTTATCCAGAAAGTTCTGAATTATGGAAAGGCTTTCTCCCATAGACTCCATTACAGGTATAGGACCCATTATCCAGAATGCTCGGGACCAAGGGTATTCCGGATAAGGGGTCTTTCCGTAATTTGGATCTCAATACCTTAAGTCTACTAAAAAATCAATAAAACATTAATTAAACCCAATAGGATTGTTTTGCATCCAATAAGGATTAATTATATCTTAGTTGGGATCAAGTACAGGTACTGTTTTATTATTACAGAGAAAAGGGAATCATTTAACCATTAAATAAACCCAATAGGATTGTTCTGCCCCCAATAAGGGGTAATTATATCTTAGTTGGGATCAAGTACAGGTACTGTTTTATTATTACAGAGAAAAGGGAATCATTTAACCATGAAATAAACCCAATAGGACTGTTCTACCCCCAATAAGGGGTAATTATATCTTAGTTGGGATCAAGTACAGGTACTGTTTTATTATTACAGAGAAAAGGGAATCATTTAACCATGAAATAAACCCAATAGGGCTGTTCTGCCCCCAATAAGGGGTAATTATATCTTAGTTGGGATCAAGTACAGGTACTGTTTTATTATTACAGAGAAAAGGGAATCATTTAACCATTAAATAAACCCAATAGGGCTGTTCTGCCCCCAATAAGGGGTAATTATATCTTAGTTGGGATCAAGTACAGGTACTGTTTTATTATTACAGAGAAAAGGGAATCATTTAACCATTAAATAAACCCAATAGGGCTGTTCTGCCCCCAATAAGGGGTAATTATATCTTAGTTGGGATCAATTACAAGGTTCTGTTTTATTTCTACATAGAAAAAGGAAATCAGTTTTAAAATTCTGAATTATTTGATTAAAATGGAGTCTATGGGAGTCGGGCATTCCGTAATTCGGAGCTTTCTGGATAACAGGTTTCCGGATAAGGGGTCCGATACCTGTATAAGAAAATAATTTTAAATTTTGAAAATGATTTCCTTTTTCTCTGTAATTATCTTGATCCCAACTAAGATAGATCTTCAAAGAATACACCCAATTTAGTAAAGTTTATATATATAGTGTACTAACACAGGTTAATTAAACAATTTATAAAAGGGGTCAAAGTTAAAGACAAAAATCTTTACCTTCACATGCAGTGAAGATCACATAAATATACACACACTCACCGATGCCGAAATTTGGTTCGGGTGCCTGGAGCCCCGAACCCGTAGACCAAGGGGCAAATTCAAATCTCTGAAGAAAGCGGCTCGCAAAGCACCATGGTCAGCCAGAAAACGGACAAAACAGCATGATTAAGTGCGGGTACGCACGAAACGCATCAGGCATTCTGGGTTTTTAAGGATGTAAATAAAGTTTGAGTTTTATCCATTTTCTAGCTGACCATGGTGCTTTGCGAGCCGCTTTCTTCAGAGATCTCTTATGGGAGAGCTAGTGTAGATGGGGCAGTGGGACCAGTAAAGGGTTGTGGGGGAGGAGTGAGGGGGGCATATAGTTTATCAGATAAGGAGCTTCCATTGTTACAAGGGAAACAGACTAATTTTCACCTTAGCTCTAACTGTCCTTTAGCTAATGTAAGCTGTAGAGGAAGAAGTAGTAATCTCCGCTGCATGCTGGCTAATGCGCGTAGCTTGTCGGGAAAAATAGGGGAGCTGCAGGCTATTGCATGTATTGAAAATTATGACTTAATTGGTATCACTGAGACCTGGTGGGATGAAAAATGCGACTGGGCAGTGAATTTAAATGGGTATACGCTTTTTAGGAGGGACAGAGGGATTAAAAAGGGTGGAGGGGTTTGTCTTTATGTAAAGTCAGATTTAAAGCCATGTAATAAAGACATTACCAATGAAAACGTTGAATCTCTTTGGGTAGAAATTTCAGTAGGGCTGAAGGTCACAAAGAAAATGATCATTGGTGTATGCTATAAACCACCCCGTATAGATGAGGGGGATGAGGCCCAGCTACTTTTGCAAATGGAGGAGGCTTCAAAATTGGGTCAAGTTGTTATTATGGGGGACTTTAATTATCCGGACATTGACTGGAGTAATGGGGTGGCTAAGTCAGAAAAAGCTAGTAGGTTTGTAAATATGCTAAATGACAACTTTTTATTTCAGGTGGTTCAAGAACCTACTCGGAATGAGTCTATTTTGGACCTGGTAATATCTAATAATACTGAACTTATCTCTAACATTTGTGTGGGTGAGCATTTGGGGAACAGTGATCACAACATGGTCTCCTTTGAGATAATGCTACAGAGACAGCTCTATAAGGGAGTAACTAAAACGCTCAATTTTAGACGTGCAGACTTTGCCAGTTTAAGGGCATCTCTGCAATGTGTCAACTGGGAAAGGCTTTTCATGGGGTTAGACACAGAAGGAAAATGGAACATCTTTAAAACATTGCTTTGCAGGTATACACAACAGTATATTCCCCTTGTAAGCAAGGAGAGGCATCGCAAAGCAAAACCCTTATGGCTGAATAAAAGAGTTAAGGTCGAGGTTGGTAATAAAAAACGTGCTTTTAAAGCATTCAAGTTAGCTGGGACAGCGGAAACTTTCATCAGGTACAAGGAAGCAAATAAAGCATGCAAAAAAGCTATCAGGCAAGCTAAAATAGAGATGGAAAGGGATATTGCAGCTAGGAGTAAAAAGAATCCAAAATTATTTTTTAATTATGTGAATAGTAAAAAAATGAAGCAAGAAGGGGTGGGAACTTTATTATCACGGGGAGGTACGTTGGTTGATGAGAACGGGGAAAAAGCTGAAATTTTGAACTCTTATTTTTCATCTGTCTATACATCTGAGGAGCCAGATAATGAAGGCTTCCCTTTTAATATACCCAGTGCTAGTAATTTAGCTACTGGCGCGTGGGTCACTCAGGAGGAAATTCAAAAGAGACTTGAACATGTAAAGGTAAACAAAGGTCCAGGACCGGATGGGATTCATCCCAGGGTATTAAATGAGCTGAGTGCTGTGATTGCCAAGCCTCTTCACATAATTTTTCAGGATTCGTTGAGGTTTGGCATGGTGCCGAGAGACTGGCGGATTGCTAATGTGGTGCCGTTATTTAAAAAGGGATCTCGTTCTCAGCCTGAAAACTATAGGCCTGTTAGTCTGACATCAGTAGTAGGAAAGCTTCTGGAAGGGGTAATAAGGGATAGGATAGTTGAATACATTGCAGTTCACAATACTATTAGTTTGTGCCAGCATGGTTTTATGCGTAACAGATCTTGCCAGACTAATTTAGTTGCCTTTTATGAGGAGGTGAGCAGGAACCTTGATGCTGGAATGGCAGTTGATGTCATCTACTTAGATTTTGCTAAAGCGTTTGATACAGTACCGCACAGAAGGTTAATGATCAAATTGAGGAATATTGGCCTAGAACATAATATTTGTAATTGGATAGAAAACTGGCTGAAGGATAGAGTACAAAGAGTGGTGGTAAATGGAACATTTTCTAATTGGGCCAGTGTGGTTAGTGGAGTACCGCAGGGGTCAGTCCTTGGTCCTTTGCTTTTTAACTTGTTTATTAATGACCTGGAGGTGGGCATAGAGAGTACTGTTTCTATTTTTGCTGATGACACTAAATTGTGCAAAACTATAAGTTCCATGCAGGATGCTGCCGCTTTGCAGAGCGATTTGACAAAATTGGAAAACTGGGCAGCAAACTGGAAAATGAGGTTCAATGTTGACAAGTGCAAAGTTATGCACTTTGGTAGGAATAATATAAACGCAAACTATCTACTGAATGGTAGTGTGTTGGGGGCATCCTTAATGGAGAAGGATCTAGGGGTTTTTGTAGATCACAAGTTGTCTAATTCCAGGCAGTGTCATTCTGTGGCTACTACAGCAAATAAAGTGCTGTCTTGTATAAAAAAGGGCATTGACTCAAGGGATGAGAACATATTTTTGCCGCTTTATAGGTCCCTGGTAAGGCCTCACCTTGAGTATGGGGGCAGTTTTGGGCTCCAGTCCTTAAGAAGGATATTAATGAGCTGGAGAGAGTGCAGAGACTGCAACTAAACTGGTAAAGGGGATGGAAGATTTAAGCTATGAGGTTAGACTGTCGAGGTTGGGGTTGTTTTCTCTGGAAAAGAGGCGCTTGCGAGGGGACATGATTACTCTGTACAAGTACATTAGAGGGGACTATAGGCAGTTGGGGGATGTTCTTTTTTCCCATAAAAACAATCAGCGCACCAGAGGTCACCCCTATAGATTAGAGGAACAGAGCTTCCATTTGAAGCAGCGTAGGTGGTTTTTCACGGTGAGGGCAGTGAGGTTGGGGAATGCCCTTCCTAGTGATGTGGTAATGGCAGACTCTGTTAATGCCTTTAAGAGGGGCCTGGATGAGTTTTTGAACAAGCAGAATATCCAAGGCTATTGTGATACTAATATCTACAGTTAGTATTACTGGTTGTATATATATAGTTTATGTATGTGAGTGTATAGATTGGTTAGTATAGGTTGTGTGCTGGGTTTACTCGGATGGGTTGAACTTGATGGACAATGGTCTTTTTTCAACCCTATGTAACTATGTAACTATGTAACTATGTATCCCAACTAAGATAGAATCAATCTTTATTGGAAGCAAAACAATCCTATTGGGTTTATCTAATATTTAAATGATTTTTAGCAGACTTAAGGTTTGGAGATTCAAATAATGGAAAGATCTCTTACCTGGAAAACCCCAGGTCCCAAGCATTTTGGATAATAGGCCCCATACCTGTACTAAATCAATTCACATAATTGTTGGTAATGCACTACCATAAAACCTCATAGATTTTTTTTTACCAGGCATAACTTGCACTTTGCATTATCCCTTCACAAAATAGTAGTTAAGTAACTACAACCTTATACATACCCTCCCCAACAAGGCCAATTAAACCATGAGTAAACTAATTTCACAACCCAACCACAGCTTTCCCATGGGTCAATACCCTCAGAGACTAATCTAATGCCAAATCTGTAGGCAAGGAATTCCATAGACACAGTAGTAGTATAGCATTGTATAGTATAGTACATAGTCGTACAGGGGTCCCCAACCTTTCTTACTTATGAGTCAAATGTAAAAAGACTTGGAGAGCAACACAAGCACCATAAAAGTTCATGGAGGAGCCAAATAAGGGCTGTGATTGGCTATTAGGGGCCTCTATGCACCCTATCAGCTTACAGGGGGCTTTATTTGGTAGGAAATCTTGTTTTTATTCAACCAAAACTTGCCCCCAAGTCTGGAATTAAAAAACTAACTACCTGGTTTGGGGGCACTGAGAGCAACACCCAAGGGGTTGGGGAGCAACATGTTGCCCCTGAGCCACTGGTTGGGGATCACTGTAGTAGTACGTAACCCTTTTTGATAAAGCTTAAATATCCATCCTTGCACTAACTGGGATGGGTAGTGGTACCTATCTGGCATTGCCCTTACATTGTTGGTCAAATCTCTGTTATTTATTGGACATACTCTATTACAATAACTTGGGGTGCCTAACATTTTGGCACCCCCAAGTGATTGTACATTTCCTTCTTTTTTAAAACACTTTACAAAGGTATTTTTCCGATATGATTTATGGATTTCATTGGGAACCTTTAGTTTATAAAGCTCTTGGGGACAGACAAAGAGACAGATATTTGCCAACGTTACATTTAGTTGCTTTCGAAAAATAATTCCAGGTTGTTTTTCTGTGTTCCAAGCCTGTCTTGGATGCTGTCATATACTTGTCTTCCATCTGCTATTGTACAGAAATGCTATTTTTACCTGCTACCACAAATTACTTTTTTTTTGTTCACATAAGCACACTAATAACATAAGTCGGAGAGATGGCATATCTTACATCTTACATAAAACATCTGCAGAACATTAAGAACTGTTTTCCTACAAAGCCAGCTGGGGAATCATTGGCATACACGCTGAAAACATAACATTTGCTATCAGATAGTATCAGTCCTGCTTATCAGATGGGCTTTATAGAAGTAATATACTGTATAAGTATAAACTAGCAAACTGACATATTAAAGTTGTTTTTCAGTAGATGTTTTTCACTGTGATTAATATTTTATTTGCCTTTACGGCTTTGAGCAATTTTTAATGGTTAAAATCCAGAAGTTGAAGTGAAGTAGTGTGAAGTAGTTCTGGCCATTAACTAAGCTCCTGTTGGTGGACTCCTGTACTTGATCCCAACCAACATATAATTACCCCTTATTGGGGGCAGAACAGCCCTATTGGGTTTATTTAATGGTTAAATGATTCCCTTTTCTCTGTAATAATAAAACAGTACCTGTACTTGATCCCAACTAAGATATAATTACCCCTTATTGGGGGCAGAACAGCCCTATTGGGTTTATTTAATGGTTAAATGATTCCCTTTTCTCTGTAATAATAAAACAGTACCTGTACTTGATCCCAACTAAGATATAATTACCCCTTATTGGGGGCAGAACAGCCCTATTGGGTTTATTTCATGGTTAAATGATTCCCTTTTCTCTGTAATAATAAAAAAAGTACCTGTACTTGATCCCAACTAAGATATAATTACCCCTTATTGGGGGCAGAACAGTCCTATTGGGTTTATTTAATGGTTAAATGATTCCCTTTTCTCTGTAATAATAAAAAAGTACCTGTACTTGATCCCAACTAAGATATAATTACCCCTTATTGGGGGCAGAACAGCCCTATTGGGTTTATTTAATGGTTAAATGATTCCATTTTCTCTGTAATAATAAAAAAGTACCTGTACTTGATCCCAACTAAGATATAATTACCCCTTATTGGGGGCAGAACAGCCCTATTGGGTTTATTTAATGGTTAAATGATTCCATTTTCTCTGTAATAATAAAAAAGTACCTGTACTTGATCCCAACTAAGATATAATTACCCCTTATTGGGGCAGAACAGCCCTATTGGGTTTATTTAATGGTTAAATGATTCCATTTTCTCTGTAATAATAAAACAGTACCTGTACTTGATCCCAACTAAGATATAATTACCCCTTATTGGGGCAGAACAGCCCTATTGGGTTTATTTAATGGTTAAATGATTCCCTTTTCTCTGTAATAATAAAACAGTACCTGTACTTGATCCCAAGATATAAGTATTCCTTATTAGAGGCAATACAATTCTTTTGGGCTTTAATTCATGTTTAAATTATTTTTTAAAAGACTTAAGGTATGTAGATCTAATTTATGAAATGACCCCTAATCTGGAAAACCCCAAGTCCCAAGCATTCTGGATAATAGGTCCCAAACCTGTATTAATTTTTCAACATCCATGTAGCTTTGCTCAAAAGTAGTGATGAGCGAATTTTTTCGCCAGGCATTGATTCCCAATGAATTTCTAAATTTCACCATTGGCAAATTGTTTCATGAAACTTCCGCGATAATTTACCGCAAAAACATTTGTCGCACTTCAATAAATGTCAAAATAGGCGCGGTTGCGTCAAAATGGGCACAGTTGCATCAAAATAGGCACAATGGGCACAGTTGCATCAAAATAGGGGCAGTCGCAACAAAAATAGTTGAATGCGACAAACGCGTTTCGCAAATTCACTATTCAAAAGTGTAATAGATCAGATATCATAATCAGTAGCATCAAGCAACTTTTTAAGTACAACAATCAAATGGATAAATAGAGGGGGTGTTCAAATTGACCCTCATTAATGGTGCAATTATGGTGTAAGTAAGCAAGCTCGTTCTGATTATAATTATAGGATGTTTAATTACAAAGTTTTGTGTTGTACATTATTGTAATTTCCTATATTTATTTGTTTTATAGACCACTGATAGAGATACCGGGAACTTCAGCACCAATAATTACAAGCTGGTCATACCACCAATCAAAGACAGCAAAGAAGGTTTTGTCATCGAAATACATTCTGGGATAATTAAAACCGCGATGCTGTTCAAAAACATGAGAAGGTCGTATTTCAAGTTTGATGTGATTGCAACCGATGATTATGGAAAGGGACTGAGCAGCAAAGCAGAAGTTATTGTGAGTATTAGGAGTGTAATTAATGGCTGCTTTGTTAAGACTTGGAAGTAATAAGGATGATGTGTTGGGCAATCAGCACAGAGAAATGCGATTAACTGCAATGAACATAATTGTTTGTTTTATGCAAAGGTCCTCAGCACCCATATCAGTATATTAAGGACATTAAGGGGCACATTTACTAAGCAATTTTGAGATAAAGTCGGGTTTTTTCTTACTCTAGACACTTTTGAGATTTACGAATGGGTTTTTGCCAGAACTCGATTTTTTCATTACTGACCCCCGAAAAATTTGAGTTTTTCGAAAATAACTCCCATTATTCGTGATTAGTGATGGGCAAAATGTTTCGCCAGGCATGGATTCGAGGCATGGATTTGCCGTGTCTCCAAAAATTGTTGCAGTCGACCAAAGAATAGCCGCGGGCCACAAAAGAATAGCCACGGGCCACAAAAGAATAGCCGTGGGCAACAAAAGAATAGCCGCGCGACAAAAGAATAGCCGCGGGCAACAAAAGAGTAGCCGCGCGACAAAAGAATAGCCTCGGGCCACAAAAGAATAGCCGCGGGCGACAATAGAATAGCCGCGGGCCACAAAAGAATAGCCGCGGGTTACAAAAGAATAGCCGCGGGCAACAATTTTTTTTGCCGTGCAACATTTTCGGAACAGATTTGCTCATCACTATTCGTGATTTATTAATGTTCAGTTAACTTTCTTTTGTAAAAAAAACAAAATTCAACAGGTTTGATCTGTCGAGTACCATTGTGTCCTATGGAGGCTTAGAATAGTAGAGGAATAGAATAGTCAGTGGCAGCCTGTCCTTGACACATTCAAGGACAGGTTAATCCCCTCATTGTTTTCAGTTTCGCCCAGCGTCAAGGGGAAATTTTTTTCAACTCAATTTTTTGTTTTTTTCCAAATGGAAAAAAATCAAGATATCTTGGTTATTTATTCGAAAAAGTTTTCCTTATTAGTAAATAAGTGAGCATTATTTGACATGGAAGTTTATTTGATTTAGCAAGACAAACTCGCAAATAAGCCCACAAGCCATTTTGTGTATAAACTACTGCTTCTAAAAATGATTTAAATATATGTGATTAAATAATTTGTCCATATATTGCAACATATTCAAGTTGACCAACTACGTCAAGTCAGGCATGGTCTGGCCAGTCCTACACTCACTCACCCCCGGTCTGGCCAGTCCTACACTCACTCACCCCCGGTCTGGCCAGTCCTACACTCACTCACCCTCGGTCTGGCCAGTCCTACACTCACTCACCCCCGGTCTGGCCTGTCCTACACTCACTCACCCCCGGTCTGGCCTGTCCTACACTCACTCACCCCCGGTCTGGCCTGTCCTACACTCACTCACCCCCGGTCTGGCCTGTCCTACACTCACTCACCCCCGGTCTGGCCTGTCCTACACTCACTCACCCCCGGTCTGGCCTGTCCTACACTCACTCACCCCCGGTCTGGCCCGTCCTACACTCACTCACCCCCGGTCTGGCCCCTCCTACACTCACTCACCCCTGGTCTGGCCAGTCCTACACTCACTCACCCCCGGTCTGGCCAGTCCTACACTCACTCACCCCCGGTCTGGCCAGTCCTACACTCACTCACCCCCGGTCTGACCAGTCCTACACTCACTCACCCCCGGTCTGGCCAGTCCTACACTCACTTTTATCTGGTTAATTAAACATTTTACTATTACATTATGAATTATTAACATTATGTAATAATAATTTAAAATAGTACAATTATTTTACCCGCAACTCCATTCCATAAAATTCCCAAAAGGTTGCTATTTTTATTGGCCACAATTGAGATCAGATGACTGTGGTTGGGTTTGATGGGAGCAACAACATAGATGTGAGCTGACCACTGCTTCTGTATAAACTATAGCAAAGGAGAAAGTTGTGCTGACTAGTGATGAATCGATGAGCGGCAATACGTTTGACGAGTGAGACAATTCTTTTTGCCACACGACTATTTTTTTTACGCTTGCGACAATTTTTGGACGCATGTCAAATTTTTCAGCAGCGAATTTTGTCACCCATTTCGCCAATGGCAAAACATGGATATTCACAGCGAATCCATGATAAGGGCAGCGTCAATTCTGTGGCCCTCTCTGCCAACCCCCTTACCGTCACTATCTCCTTTGCTCCGACCAAGGCATTCACACGACAACCTTTTGGGTAGATAATGGCCGCAGCCCGTTTATTGCAACAGTATCAAATTTGTTTAACAATAACACTCATATCATTAAATAATATAACTCAGTCTCTTGGTAACATAATAACAATAATAACAATAATAACATTAAGCCGCTGAAGGCTGCTTTGTGGCAGCTGTATCTGCCACCCACCGTAAACAGTTCCCTGAGGTTAGAAACCCCTTTCTTTCTCCACCACAGCCCCATTTCCCTCTGACCTATGGCTGTAATCCCTATCCTCAGGCCTAACCTTCCGCCCGGCTCCTCTTGGTTCTGGCCACCCCCCGGCTGTGACTATGTCCCTCTTGTTCCCTGCACCCTATGACCCTCTTTTCTTGCTCCCACAGCTAAGGGAGGGAGGGTGGGAGCTGCTGCAAACAAAATGGCTGCTCACCTCTGCGCTCCTCCCGGTTTGTCTTCGTCCTTCCTTCCGGACTACATCCCCCATAATGCCTCACACTAAACACTCTCCCTGGGCCCTTTCCTAACCTTATCATGGCCCTGTGCCCTCACTCGTGCCTCCCTTATTACGGCGCCCCTTGCCTGACAAATTTTTTTTGCCCATCACGACCCATTTGGATTAGAAGCCAAATTTTCTCTTTTAAAGTCCAAAGCTCTGAAAACACCTTAAGTTTTAACTTGAAAAGCAATTTTGTTTTGTATCCTGACAGCGCATAGTCTGTTCTGTAAGTGATGGCTGCTTGTCAGGGTTATTGATTGCATTACAGAGGTCTGAGCCTTCTATGCTGGGAGTCCAGCTTCCTAGAGGGAGTTTGAAGTCATTCTAATTGAAGTAAAATCCTTGAACCAAAAATTAAGTGTTATTGCTCTCTCTCTTGTGTGTGAGTCTAAATCTTGTTGGGGAATGATATAACAAACAGAAAGTTATTTTATGTTTTGACAATAGTTGAGCAGAACAGGTCCAAACTGTGTGCTATAAACACAGCTTATGTTGTGACATCTTGTGTGTTTTGTTTGCTGTATAAAATCAACACATTGTAATTACCCGTATAGATTCAAAATGGAGAATTATAAACATTAACTCACCCATAAATGATTAAATCAACATAATAAATGATTAATTCATCCGCAGAAAACACCAAAATGTATTCCTCTCTATGTATTAGACTCCTCGTGGTTAGTGATGAGCGGATCTGTCCCATTTTGCTTTGGCAGGAAATTCAATAGAACAACAAAAACAATGAAAAATTAGCAAAATGGCAAAAATGTTGCATGTCAAAAAAAATTTGTTGTGCGCATCAAAAAAGAAAATGACGCACGCAACTTATTTTTGCTGCACAGCATTTTTGTACGTGTGCAATAGTGATGTGCGGGCTGACCCGATACCCACAGCACCCAACTTCAGTACACACTTGCGTGTTGCGGGCGGTTTTGGGCTGAGCTCTTTTGCTCGCCCTCCCTGCCCGTAACCTTACACTGCCAGCAGCTCTCTTCCGGCTTCTCTAATCATAGGTGCACGCTAGTGATGAGCGTATCTGTCCCCTTTCGCTTCGCCATAAAATTTGCAAAACGGCAAAAAATTTGCGAAACGCATTTGCCACACGATTTTTTTGTGGTCTATTTTTTTTCTGCGTTTTTTGACGCAACCATGCCCAATTTTGACACGACCGCATCCAATTTGACACGCCTGCACCCTTTTTTATGTGCCCGTTTTTGACATGACCGTGCCCAATTTGACAAGGAGTGACAAAAAAAATCTGTGCGCTTAATTTTTCCGCTGCAAATTTTCACGGAACTTTTGCAAAACAATTCTCCAATGGCGAAATGCGGAAATTTGCTGCAAATCCATGCCTGGCGAAACAGTTCGTTCATCACTAGTGCACGCCCGAAAGCACCTTTTTATAAAAACGGGTCTATAAAAAGAGGAAGGAAGCCGGGTTGGGTAGGGTTCGTGGTTGGGTAGGGTAGGGTTCGTGGTTGGGTAGGGTTCGGGTTGGGTAGGGTTCGTGGTTGGGTAGGGTTCGTGGTTGGGTAGGGTTCGGGTTGGGTAGGGTTCGTGGTTGGGTAGGGTTCGGGTTGGGTAGGGTTCGGGTTGGGTAGGGTTCGGGTTGGGTAGGGTTCGTGGTTGGGTAGGGTTCGGGTTGGGTAGGGTTCGTGGTTGGGTAGGGTTCGTGGTTGGGTAGGGTTCGTGGTTGGGTAGGGTTCGTGGTTGGGTAGGGTTCGGGTTGGGTAGGGTTCGTGGTTGGGTAGGGTTCGTGGTTGGGTAGGGTTCGGGTTGGGTAGGGTTCGTGGTTGGGTAGGGTTCGTGGTTGGGTAGGGTTCGGGTTGGGTAGGGTTCGTGGTTGGGTAGGGTTCGTGGTTGGGTAGGGTTCGGGTTGGGTAGGGTTCGTGGTTGGGTAGGGTTCGGGTTGGGTAGGGTTCGTGGTTGGGTAGGGTTCGTGGTTGGGTAGGGTTCGGGTTGGGAGCGGCGAGTTAGGGTCAGGTCGAGAAAATCTCATCCCAGACACCACAAGCGTGTAACAATTTTTTTTTATGTGGGTGACATTTTTTTTTGAAGTGGACGACAATTATTTGTCAAGCATTGAACTTTTCTGCGGAAAAATTTGCCACCCGCATAAAAAGATGGTGGAGCATGTAAAAGAATTACACACTGCAAGTTGCGTACATCATTTTTTTTTTTTTGACATACGGGTCTAAAAATTGTTGCGCGCGTCAAAAAAATGACTCTCACAACAATTTCGCAAAATTAAACGGGACAGGTCGCTCATCGCTAGCCAGCAATTTTTGCTAAGGTATATGAGACCTACAGAAGTGGAACCTAAAGACGCCATCTAAAATGGTTTAGAAAATGACCATAAATGAACAAGCTGGATACAGAGGAACATAGTCCTTTATCAAGGTGTGAAAATATTCTCATTAATATTTATAAATATTGGACAATACTCAGGCAAGCAGCATGTTCTATAATTATTTTAAAACGAACACGGATGATTGTGATTTTAATTGGGCACAGCATCACTGCAAGGGGGCATATGGTTGGTTGGGGGCAACAGGATAATCAAGAAATGTTTCCATCTGAAAGAATAATTCTCGCTAGCCCTTTATTTATATAATAGTCATCTGAATATAATGTGCTGAAGCCCAACTGGCAGTATTAATACAGTAATGAACATTTCCTAGGAAGAGATCATTTGTGTATTCTGAAATCCTCCTAACGCTTTGGGTTTGGTCAAAATAGAACAGCGAGATTTTCCCGCTCCGACCGCTTTTCAGGGAAATGAGGAATGATGAGGTTATGGGGCTGCCGACTATTGAGATGAGAAATCATTTATCACATTTTGTGCTAATAGGATGGAGCTCTTGAAGCTCCTATTGATTTTTCTGTTTTTTATATTTGCAGGTTTCCGTGGTCAATCAGTTGGATATGCAAGTTATTGTCTCTAACGTTCCTCCGACGGTTATTGAAGAAAATATAGATGATCTCGTAAGGTAATAAGCTGATTTGCCATCTTTATTATTCCCATCCTTTTGATTAAAAGGGCCCCTATTGGCTTGTGCGTCTTGCTGTACTATACATGGAAGTGCTTTTTGTTTATAGAGATGATTTACATTGTCATGAAAGAAAGCAATCAAACCAACAAACAGAAACCCACGTTCACTAATGTTCTATACGTGCAGAATAACGCACCTCTCGTATGAAGGATAACAGTTGAAGGATGAAAGGCAATGTTTATGCTTGGAAAATATTGAATTTCTTTTTCAGCCATCTAATCTTCCTAACTGGTCCGTGTATTATTTCAGCAGCCTGCTTTCTAATATTGTTAGTTTGTCTTCATTAAAGGGGAACTAAATCCCTCACTGCAAATATTGTTTTGGGTGTCTGAAAGCATGCATAGGGCTGCTGTATATATAAAATGGCACAACAGCCCTAATGTTAGGATCCTCTGATCTCTAATAACTCTTATTGGCTGCTGTACCCTGCTATCCATTCCCTAGGACAGAGGTCCCCAAACTTTTTTACCCATGAGCAACATAGGTAAAAATAAATAAGAAGTTGAAGAGCAACACAAGCATGAAAAGAGTTCCTAGAGGGGTGACCAATAAGGGCTGCGATTGGTTATTTGGTAGCCCCATGTGGGCTGCCAGACTATAGGAGTCTCTTTTTGTCAGGCCACGTGATCTTTATGCCTCCAAGCAAGAGATTTTAAAATGGGCACCTACTTTGAGGCCCACTAGGAACAACATCTAAAATGCCCAATGCCCTAAGAATATTGTATATACATTTATATATAATATCTGTCTCTACAACATCTGGAAATATCACATATAGAAGCAGCAACTGATAAACACATAATAGGCATTTTAAGGGTCATGCATCACAAGTGCAAAAAATGGAAGCGATCCGCCATACTTTTTATACTATGCCCCCTGTCCTACACCTGAAATATTGCTGCAGGACTGCTCCCACATCCTGCTGCTCCAACGTCCTGCTGCTCCAACGTCCTCTATGAATGTAGCACTGTCAATGTTTAGCAAGGTTGTATTCTTGAGGGGCGATGGAGGAGGCCTCGCTTTAAACACCATATTGGTCCTAGTCACTCAAATGTCAGGTTAGGGAGCACTATCAGGCACTGGCTCATATGGAAGCCTGTACCAATGGCCTGCACTATGGCAGGCAGTAAGGACAAAGTGGCTTTATAGCGTGCTGGCAATTTTTTATTTACCTAGTGGCAGATTTCAAGTTCAACGATAAATGGAGATCACAGTTGGGCCCTGGATGCCAGGGTATTTTGAATGAGCACTAAAGGAGGTTCTCTCTTGTGCCCCTTAGTGCTCTTGTAGCTGGTGTCTCTGTAAATGACCCTTCTTATGTTACCTGTCCCGTTTCGCTTTGCAATAAAATTCGCGAAATGGCAGAAAATTCGCAAAATGCACTTGCGCTATTTTTTTGTCGCCCACGGCTAATTTTTTATTGTCACCCGCATCTATTTTTGTTGTCACTCACGTCTAATTTTTTGCCGCCCGCGTTTTTTTTATGCGACTGTGCCCAATTTGACGCGTGACAAACAAAATTTCCGCGCAATTAATTTTTCTGCAGCTAATTTTCACAGAAGTTTGGTGAAACACTTCGCCAATGGCTAGATGCGGAAATTCACTGCGAATCCATGTCTGGCGAAAAAATTCGCTCATCACTAGTTACCTGCTATGCAAAGCAGGCCCTACAATACTACAGGACTCAGCGTAGCTACAAAGAAACTGGCTTCTACAAACTACTCTGAAGCTTCTGAAGATGACCATTTGTTTTTTTTACCCAGAAGGCAGTATTTTCCTACAATTCCAACATCACTGATGCCACAAGAAGGAGGTGTGTCTGACCCAATGGTGGCCAATGTGCCCAAGCAGAAACATGTACAGACACTAATGCATTCTCCACAATAGTAAACTTACCAAAGTGAAATAGTGGCCCAGGTGCTCCAGACCCTCAGCTCAGGGGAGCAGACAAGCCATAATCCCAAATGAAGAAAAAAGATGGGTGTTGGGTAGTGATGGGCAAAATGTTTCGCCAGGCATGGATTCGTGATGATTTTCCACGTTTCGCCATTGGCGGATTGTTTCGCGAAACAGATGAAAAAATTCACTGCGGAACAATTTGCTGAGTATCCAAAAATTGTCACATGCGTAAAAAGAATTGTTGCGAGTAAAAATAAATAGTGGTGGCATTAAAATAAATAGTCGCGGCATCTGGATATTGATACAGGCTGCTCAGGAAACCCTGCAAGCTCTGGGGTTCCATTACATCAGGGTGTGAATGATGTAATGCTCGTACTTTATTCATTTTTGCTTGGCATGAACTGCAGCTGTGGTGGTAAATCGGCCCTAAAAAGTGCTCTACTGGAGAGTTGGTAGGGCAGACTAGTGCAGAAATGTACAAAGCGGAGGATGATTTCAAGGGGACTGGGTTGACTTTTAATGGAGAAAGAAAGGTAAAAACTAAGTAAGCTTTATCAGAAAGGTCTATGTAAATACAGCCATAAGCACTCACAGAAATGCTGCACTGAGTTCTCTGTCAAAAGATTTGTTGTGTCTGTTTTCCTGTGCCAGAGACACGCAGCTCTCTCCTCTCTCCTGCTCCCCCCTCCCTCAAGAATGCTAAGAACTCCCCCCCACTTAGGAATGTGGATCTGAGCCAATCAGCAGGAAGCTGACTCATAGGGGGAGATTTACTAATCTGAATCCCGAAAGGGAAAAATTTGGATTGTAAACGTCTTTTCGTCGCAGTCTCGATTTTATCATATTTTGCGCGTCTATTTCGGCGGAAAAACCAATCCGATTTTTTCGCGACAGTGACGAAAAATTTGCGGAAAATATACGAAAAAGACGCAACGGTGGCGAAAAAGTCGCGGAACATACGAAAAAGTCGTGACGGCGGCGAAAAAATTGCAAAAATACCGATCATTATGAAAAAAATGCATTCGGACACCTTCGGACCGTTCGTGGATTAGTAAATCTGCCCCATAGTCTTACTAACTGAGCATGTTCAATTGGTCTGGGTCTCGGTGCAGGAGTGAAGCATTATGGGAACTTTCTTTACACAGCTCAGTTTTTCTCCCTGTTTGGCTTCTGATCATCTGAACGGAAGAAATATGGGGAGACTTAAGGGCACTATTGGGAGAACTGAAGGTATGCCTGCAGCTTGAGATTAACTCTTTATTAGCCTTTCCTTCTCCTTTAATACAGTCCATGCGTTTTCCATGCAATAAACAGAATTCGTTAGAGAATTCCATGCAAATTCTATTTATCATAATAAATGAATTGCGCTGCTCCACTTATGGAAATGAAAGCAAACAGGCCGGAAATATTATTTCTAAAACGCACCCAGAGGCGGAATTTCACGACTTTCACTCCAACGTCCTCCCGTATCTTTTAATGCCACGGTGTTACAAATATTAAAAATATTTTTCATTCCTTTATCTCTGCCTGGTGTGTCGTCCATTACTTGGGAAAGCCTGGCAAGCCGACGTATTTGTGCATTAAATGTTAATATATGCAATATTCATTAGGTTTAAATGAAGCCACCGGAGAACGTGCTGCCTTATTAATTCACAGAAGGAAAGTTAGTGTGAGGAACTTGGAGAGATGTTCAGACTCAAGTTAGGGTTAGCTTGAATTCCCTCATCACTAACCCCAACCTTTCACTGCAAAACTCTCCCTAACTTCCTTCAGAAAACCTCTTCATCTACCAAAACAATAAGGGGACATCTCTTTTTATGCTAAATATGTGTATGGGAAGTCTGGGATATTTTTTTATCAGTGGCTAAAGTCACAAGTCTTTATATGTTCTCTAATCTACAAAATCTGTTACTGTCATTTTGCCGATTGGTTGAGCCTTAAGGTCCCCATACACATTAAGGTTCGCTTGCTTGGTGAGATCGCCAAGCGAGCGGATCTTCACCCAATATTCCCACCTACGGGTGGGTGATATTGGGGAGCGTGTAGGCTAATTTGATCGCTTGGCCCTGGGGCCAAACGATCGAATTATATTGGCGGCTAGAGATGTAGCAAACTGTTTGCCGGCGAACTAATTCACACGAACATCGGGTGTTCGCAAGTTTGCAAGTTCGCAAACTTTTCGCGTATGTTTGCAATTTGGGTTCGCGTGGCGTTTTTCCGCTGCATTTTTTTCTCGGCCTAAAAACGGCGCACAAGCCACACATGGCGTTTTTTAGCAAATCCCGTTTCCATGGTGCTAATAGCGCGAAATAGCAAAAAACAACGCGTATTTCCGCAAGGTCTGCCAGTTGCCTTTGCGGTTTTACACAACGCTGTGTCAACAAACTATTTTTTAGAGAAATTTTTGCCCTTGATCCCCCTCCTGCATGCCACTGCCCAGGTCGTGGCACCCTTTAAACAACTTTAAAATCAGTTTTCTGGCCAGAAATGGCTTTTCTAGGTTTTCTAAGTTCGCCTTCCCATTGAAGTCTATGGGGTTCGCAAAGTTCGCAAAAGTTCGCACTTTTTTGAGGTTCGCTACATCCCTATTGGCAGCAATGGGGCAGTCGGTTCGGGGACAGCACCAACTGAATTTTCTAACCTGGCCGATCGATATCTGCCCAATTTCAAGCCAGATATCGGTCGGGCAGGCCCCTCGTTTCTGCCCCTACACGGGCCGATAAGATGCCGGATCATTCCAAGGGACCCATATCGGCAGCTACAATCGGCCCGTGTATGGGGACCTTTATCCAACCAGGAGCTCCCAGGCAATTTACAAATAGTAAAGTATAAATTACATACAGTATTTCTTGCTCATATGGTACAATGTAACAACAAGGGGTGCAAATAGGTTTCATACAGGCCCAGTTAAGTGTTCATTTTTAGAAGGTGGGGCCTGATTTTATAAGGTTTCCATGTTTTTAAAACTGTATAGAAAAAACATGTATTCAGGTACCTGTTATCCAGAATGCTCGAGACCTGAGGTTTTCCCTGATAAGGGATTTTTCTGCAATTTAGATCTCCATAACTTAAGTCCGCTAAAAATAATTTCAATATTGAAAAACCCAATAGGCTTGTTTTGTCTCCAATAAGGGGTAATTATATCTTAGTTGGGATCAAGTACAGGTACTGTTTTATTATTACAGAGAAAAGGGAATCAT
This sequence comes from Xenopus tropicalis, assembly GCF_000004195.4. Lineage (NCBI taxonomy): Eukaryota > Metazoa > Chordata > Amphibia > Anura > Pipidae > Xenopus > Xenopus tropicalis. The sequence continues at coordinate 14,160,338 of NC_030683.2, read as the reverse complement.
TTAACCATTAAATAAACCCAATAGGGCTGTTCTGCCCCCAATAAGGGGTAATTATATCTTAGTTGGGATCAAGTACAGGTACTGTTTTATTATTACAGAGAAAAGGGAATCATTTAACCATGAAATAAACCCAATAGGGCTGTTCTGCCCCCAATAAGGGGTAATTATATCTTAGTTGGGATCAAGTACAGGTACTGTTTTATTATTACAGAGAAAAGGGAATTATTTAACCATTAAATAAACAGAATGGGACTGTTCTGCCCCCAATAAGGGGTAATTATATCTTAGTTGGGATCAAATACAGGTACTGTTTTATTATTACAGAGAAAAGGGAATCATTTAACCATTAAATAAACCCAATAGGACTGTTCTGCCCCAATAAGGGTTAATTATATCTTAGTTGGGATCAAATACAGGTACTGTTTTATTATTACAGAGAAATGGGAATCATTTAACCATTAAATAAACCCAATAGGGCTGTTCTGCCCCCAATAAGGGGTAATTATATCTTAGTTGGGATCAAGTACAGGTACTGTTTTATTATTACAGAGAAAAGGGAATCATTTAACCATGAAATAAACCCAATAGGGCTGTTCTGCCCCCAATAAGGGGTAATTATATCTTAGTTGGGATCAAGTACAGGTACTGTTTTATTATTACAGAGAAAAGGAAATCATTTTTAAAAATTTGAATGATTTGCTTATAATAGAGGCTATTTTAAAATACCTGTTGGTACAGTCTACATTCCTACACTAGAGTAGTACACTCGTTGAAAGGAACATATTAATATATATTCCAATTGGGAATAAAGGAGTCTCTTGCTGGATGCAAAATATACATGATAATGGGTAAAAACATGTCATGAAGAACTATGGGTAAAACAATTCATATTTAAAAGTTCTGCAGAGGTTCCTAATTCTTTGTATAAAAACCCCTATGAGTTCTTAGTTTATTTACCAATCGAGATATATATAGTTAATGAATGTGTTATTATTGTGAAGCTATACACACAACTAAAGATTGGCTCAGTAATTGATTCCTTGCAGGGTGGATTTAATTTTAAGAAATATCCCTAGGCAAATGGGCAATTTATCTAGAAGTCTTTGAACTTTCACACAATACTATGATGTCTGAATAAAAGTGTTGCAGCAATTATAGATGCAGTAACAAATCAGGATATTTTCTGAAAACGTTGCTGGTAAGGAAGCCATTAAAATGCCTAATAAATCATTGTGTTTGCTTGTGTAGTGAATATAACATGTTGGTAGGCTTGGAGACTCAGTGCTAATACCGTCTGTCAACTCATCCAGGTCATGATATACAGGGGCCGATTCACTAAAAGTCGATAATGCTTATCGTATGGTTTTTTGCTAGGGATGTAGCGAACCTCAAAAAAAAAGTTCGCGAACCTGTTCGCGAACTTCCGCCGAAAATTGCGAATATTCGCGAACTTTGCGAACCCCATAGACTTCAATGGGAAGGCGAACTTTAAAACCTAGAAAAGCCATTTCTGGCCAGAAAACTGATTTTAAAGTTGTTTAAAGGGTGCCACGACCTGGACAGTGGCATGCAGGAGGGGGATCAAGCAAAAATTTCTCTGAAAAATTGACCCACGCTGTTTTTCGAAATGATCGGTAATTTTGCGACTTTTTCGTAATTTCCGGCGCTTTCGTAAAGTTATCGTAAGTTTTGCGACTTTTTCGGAGCATTCGTAACGTTATCGTAAGTTTTGCGACTTTTTCGGATCTTTCGTAACGTTATCGTAAGTTTTGCGACTTTTTCGGAGCATTCGTAACGTTATCGTAAGTTTTGTGACTTTTTCGGAGCATTCGTAACGTTATCGTAAGTTTTGCGATTTTTTCGGTGCCGGCGAACCCAAATTGCGAACATCACGAAAAGTTCGCGAATTTGCGGACTTGCGAACACCCGATGTTCGCGCGAATTAGTTCGCCGGCGAACAGTTCGCTACATCTCTATTTTTTGCATTATAAAGCACGCAATAATTAAGTCCCGAATCATTTTGCATGCGTTAAGACGCATATCCCATGCGCAGAAAAAAATCGCAATGTGTTATTTACCTCGCATTGTGTTAATTAGCAAATAGTACTAACGCATGATTCACAAACACATATGAAGCGTTAAACAAGCTAAATATCGCATTAGTCTGTGCGAATATTAACCCCTACTTGGTGCAGGCGGTACTTAAAGAAAATTGCGGTTCGTGAGCTTTTGGCAACACAACATGGACTGCTACGTGCGTAATAATGTGCGCTTATATGGCATGTATGGCTAATATGGCGGCAGAAATGATCGCGCATGCGTTAAAATATCGCATAAAATCGGTCATCGTGAGTTAAACAACGCAAAGAACATTGCGTCTTAATTATGACACGTGCCCTTTTAGTGAATCGAGCGTTAAGTCGCAAAAAATAAGAAGCGATACAATTTTTAACGCATGCTATAAATAGCGCTCGTTTTTTTATCGTCCTTTAGTGAATCGGCCCCACAGTATCTAGTAGAATTATGTCTAAAAAAACTGGACTTTTCTGAGTTTTCATGAAAACGTTTCACCACTCATCCGAGTGGCTTCTTTAGTTCAAATGACTGGTAGGGAATTCCCCGGTATTTAAACCCTTGAGGGTAGTAGAGTCACAGACATCCAATCACAATGGTTCCATTGAACTTATTCAGTTAGGTGTTGGCTGAAACTCATAGATGTGTGAAAGTGTGAACTGTTGTGAAACCGCCGGGGTAAGGATGTCAAAGCGGCATTGTATGTTGATGACAAGCGGTGTCGCAGGTCCCCTCCTCTGTCCAGGGATGGTTTTTCCAAATTAAGCACATTACTGTCCTCAAAAGAGTGTCCCTTTTCCTTAAGGTGTAGATAGACTGCTGATTAGTGATGAGCAAATCTGTCCCGTTTCGCTCCGCCAAAAAATTCACGAACCGACTAGAAAATTTGCGAAACAGTGGAAAATCAATGAAACACATTTATTGTGCAACATTTTTGTCGACCGCGTCTTTTTTTGTCTCCTGTGTCCTTTTTGCCGCGCCCAATTTTGAAGAGACTGCACCCGTTTTTGACGGGACTGCGCCCAATTTTTGGGCTTGCAACAAATTTTTCCCCGGTAAATTTTCACTGAAGTTCCACAAAAGAATTCGCCAATGGTGAAATGCAGAAATTTGCTGCGAATGCCTGGGGGAAAAAAATTGCTCACCACTACTGCTGAGTCCTGAGTTCACCCTCCTATGTTGAGCCATTCTCTTAGAGAGGTTGTTTTGTCTCCCCAATGTATAAGTCAGAGCACTCTTCACTACACTGGACAGCATAGACCACATTACTTTTTTCATGTGCTTTGGTGTAGGACCTGTGGGTTGGGACCCCTTTGGGGGTCGAACAAGACCATTGGAAAACACATATTTCTGATTGTCTTAGGAATAATTTTATGGTTGGAGGTCACCACAACATGAGGAACTGTATTATAGGGTTGTGGCATTAGGAAGGTTGAGAACCACTGGTGTAGGGTCTTTAGGGTGCATCAACTTCTGTCTCAGAGTGTTGCTGGGTTTGAAAAGATCTTGAGATCTTTTTGAAATGTCTTCGGGATGCTTGCTAAATTCATTGTAATTGCACAATCAATATGCATCATGAAGTGGTGAAGCTGAATGCATACCTCTGGTTTTGACCAATTACATGAGTCCTATAAAGCGCAACTAGGTAATTTCATGCAAGAGCTTTCACTTCATCATAAGTGGGGGCAGAAATGTGTGTAATGAAAAGCTTTCTTTGCCCTTCAATCTATATTTTATTTCTTTTTACACCCAGATTAATATGACCAAACTCTTAATCAGACTGAGGTCTGAGGTCCAGCACATACTATGTCATTCAACAGAAGTCAGTAGAAGCCAGTCAGTCCAACTGTCTCAAGTCAACCAATACTGGCTTCAATGAACCGTGCTGTCTCATTGGTTTCATCCTGATTGGTTTCATCCTGACTAATAGAATGATTTGATGATAAACCTTTACAAATTTTAAAAATATCAATGGATTGGAGAAATAGCTTTTTTTTTATACTTTATTCTTTCCAGTGATAAAGTGACAATTTCTCACTATGTTAGAGAAACAGTAAAACAGAATTAAGATGTGTGACCCACATTGGCATTATCATCAAAATGAGACTTGTATATAATTATTACAGGTAGACTGACCTTTCTAACCGTGTAGCTAGAAGTAAAGTGATTGATGGTTTTGCGAGAATCTGGCAACCTTGACTTAGGTTAATTTAGTCAAGAACCCTTATATTTAATAGATTTTTTTTTTTCAGTCTCCTTGGATGTAAAATATCCTCAGTAAGTCAATGTAATACGTTTCTCTTAAAACAAGGTGATTTGTCAGTTGAAATTCCGATTACTGAGATATTGGACAAAGCGGGGTACAAGTTGGGCTCTTTGAAATATTCTAAATCATGGAAACATCCTTGTCATATAATTATGGATAGTGATGGGCGAAATGTTTCGCCAGGCATGGATTTGCAGTGAATTTCCGCGTTTCGCCATTGGTGGATTGTTTCGCAAAACGGATGAAAAAATTTGCCGACAAAATAATAGCCACGGGCGACAAAAGAATAGCCGCACGACGAAAGAATAGCCATGGGCGACAAAAGAATAGCCACGTGATGAAAGAATAGCCACGGGCGACAAAAGAATAGCCGCGCGACAAAAGAATAGCCATGGGCGACAAAAGAATAGCCACGTGATGAAAGAATAGCCACGGGCGACAAAAGAATAGCCGCACGACAAAAGAATAGTTGCGGGTGCCAATTTTTTTTTGACGTGCGACATTTCCGCCGTTTCACGAATTTTCCGCCATTTCGCAAATCTTTTGAAAGATTCTCATATTTTTCGGTGAAGCGAAACGGGACAGATTCGCTCATCACTAATTATGGGACATCTAGACATCAAGGAGGAGTCTAGTTTTTAATGGGTGGCACCTAGGGAAGTCTAAGTCCCTGTGGGTTTAATTTGAGAGGAAAGGTTTTATTAGGCACCTTATCCAAACATTAGATAGAATGAACTCCACAACTCCACAAATATCATACAATGTAAACTGAAAAACTGTTAAAAAGAATCAATAAAAATACAAAGACTGAATATAAACACAGAGCATCAGAAGTTAATACTGTAAATATGTAAACCCTTTTTAGTATGGGGCCTATTCATCAACGTACAAGTTTGAATCCCAAATTGGGTAAAATTCAGATTAGATACGATAATTTCTGATGATCGCAAATATCGTAAAAAATATTACGAAAAAATCGTATTAGTCACGATAATATTGTATTGGCAATCCGAAAGTCACAAAATTTTCATATCTGAAGAATCGTAAATGAATTTGATCCTTCTGTGCATGATTTTGGAAGCCTCCCATAGGGCTCAATGGCACTCTACAGCTCCAACCCGGCCCAAGGAAAGTCTCCCATAGGGCTCAATGGCACTCTGCAGCTCCAACCCGGTCCAAGGAAAGTCTCCCATAGGGCTCAATGGCACCCTGCAGCTCCAACCCGGCCCAAGGAAAGTCTCCCATAGGGCTCAATGGCACTCTGCAGCTCCAACCCGGCCCAAGGAAAGTCTCCCATAGGGCTCAATGGCACTCTGCAGCTCCAACCTGGCCCAAGGAAAGTCTCCCATAGGGCTCAATGGCACTCTACAGCTCCAACCTGGCACAAGGAAAGTCTCCCATAGGGCTCAATGGCACTCTGCAGCTCCAACCCGGCCCAAGGAAAGTCTCCCATAGGGCTCAATGGCACTCTGCAGCTCCAACCTGGCACAAGGAAAGTCACAATACCGAAGTTTGAATGAACCTGAAACTTTCGTATTTGGCGTGACAATACGATTTTGTCACAAACTATGAAAAAGTTGCGCAAATATATGAAAAAGTCACAAAAAATATGCACAGTCAGAACAAATACGATTTTTTTGTATTTCGTACCTGTAGTACTATAGTAAATAGGCCCCTATATGTAGTACAGGTATAGGACCCGTTATCCAAAATGCTCGGGACCAAGGGTATTCCAGATAAGGGGTCTTTCCATAATTTGGATCTCCTTACCTAAGTCTGCTAAAAAATCAATAAAACATTAATTAACCCCAGTAGGATTGTTCTGCATCTAATAAGGATTATTTATATCTTAGTTGGGATCAAGTACAGGTACTGTTTTATTATTACAGAGACAAGGGAATCATTTAACCATTAAATAAACCCAATAGGGCTGTTCTGCCCCCAATAAGGGGTAATTATATCTTAGTTGGGATCAAGTACAGGTACTGTTTTATTATTACAGAGAAAAGGGAATCATTTAACCATTAAATAAACCCAATAGGGCTGTTCTGCCCCAATAAGGGGTAATTATATCTTAGTTGGGATCAAGTACAGGTACTGTTTTATTATTACAGAGAAAAGGGAATCATTTAACCATTAAATAAACCCAATAGGGCTGTTCTGCCCCCAATAAGGGGTAATTATATTTTAGTTGGGATCAGTTACAAGGTACTGTTTTATTTTTACTGAGAAAAAGGAAATCAGTTTTAAAATTCTGAATTATTTGATTAAAGTGGAGTCTATGGGAGACGGGCTTTCCGTAATTCGGAGCTTTCTGGATAACAGGTTTCCAGATAAGGGATCCCATACCTGTATAATAGAGAGATTCAAATAATAGGCATTATATGTCAAGAATGCTCATTCTGTGGTCCTTGGTGTTGTTTTGTGATGAGCGAATTTTTTTCGCTAGGCATGGACTTGCAGCAAATTTCTGCATTTCGCCCTTGGCAAATTGTTTTGCGAAAAAAAGTTGTATGCCACAAAATGGTTGCGTGACACCCACGTTTCACAATTTTTTTGCCGCTTCCCAAATTTTTTGTTAGTTTTGTGAATTTTTTGCTGAAGCGAGAGATTCGCTCATCCCTAGTGACGAGTGAAACTGCCTTACTGTCAATGAAAAATTTGCAAAACTTTAAATTGTTACCGAATTGGAGTGGAATTTCTAAATTGTGTTAATAAACAATGTATCTTTATTGTCGTTGGCAGAATAGTGCAGGGGCGTTCCTGCAGGCGCAACTTTTTGTGGAAACTGTTTTGGACTTCAACAGAATGGTACCAGGGTTATAAATAGATGGTCATTAGCGATGAGAGAATTTTTTCACCAGGCATGGATTCGCAGCAAATTCCCGCATTTCGCCATTGGCGAAACTTCCGTAAAAATTTGCCGCAGAAAAATTCGTTGCATGGGATTTTTTTTGTCGTGCGTCAAATTGGGTGCGGTTGCGTCAAATCAGGTGCGATCACGTCAACAAAAAGCGCGGGAGACAAAAAAATAGCCGCAGGGCGACAAAAAAAATCGCGCTACAAATGTGTTTCATGGATTTTTCACAGATTCTCTCATCACTAATGGTCACGATGCACACAGTTAACTTTTTGGTATAAAATAAGCCAAATTATACTTACGTAGAGAAAAAAATGGAATAACCCTGTTTTCTTACTGTTCCGGGGGCCTTTTATTATTCATGGAGATATCTTCAGCAATGTGACATATATATCAGATCCAAATTCATCATATTCCTGCAGAAAAATATTTTTATAGCAGGTGACAGGGCCTGCGGTGGATCTTCCTTTCAGAGTAATAATGCTCTGCAGAGGGAGAAAATTAGTCCTTCATTAAATTTCATGCTCATATCGTATTCCTTTCAGATAAAAAATAAAAGGAATCCTGCAGCTCATCCGACAACCTTCCATTCCTCTTTGACTATGCAGGATCCAAAAATAAGAGAAAAAAAAAAATCATATCATTAAGACTGACTTATTGTTTTATGGAAATGAAATTAAATATCCTTATCAAAGCTCATCTCAAATACGTTGCCAAAAGCTATTATTGAAATGAGATATTTAATCAACTCTGTCCAACGGAAGAAAGTTTTGGAGATCATTACTGGAACTTAAAGAGCAGTTCTCTAGCAAAATCAATAAAACCAATAAATTGAGAAGGAAAATGATTCCATCGAGCACACAGTTTATAAATTCAACCAATGAAAGACAAATAACGAGTACTCAACTAATTGGACAAGAGTTTAGATTTCTCTAAAAAAAAAAAAATTTTTGAAAAATGACGGAATTGCCAACCACGATGCCCACGATAATGAATCTTTGAAAGAAGTCGCCGGATAACTTTCTTCTCATTCTTCAGTGTAAATGTCTGGAAACCAAACTTATACTTTATTTGAATTAAGCGACCGTTTCTATTATTAAACATATTTATTCAAATTATTACATTTTTGAAGAACCTTCTACAGTTTTTGGTAGTCTAGAGGTTGTAAGACTGATTATTTTTTCAACAACTCATACACTTCTAAAATGAAATTTTGACAGCACGCCTTTAAAGGTGCCAATAAATCACAAGTTCTAAGATTTCAAGAAAAGATCTTTATGCCATAAATTACTTTTAACTGACAGTAGAAGGTTCTGCAAGTCCCAAAAGAGTGCCTAATACAGTGATTCCCAACCAGTGGCTCAGGGGTAACATGTTGCTCACCAATCCCCTTGATGTTGCTCCCAGTGGCCTCAAAGTTGGTGCCTATTTTTGAATTTCTGACTTGGAGGCAAGTTTTAGAGACATAAAGACCATGGGGCATATTCATCAAAGTACGAGTTTGAATCCCGAAATGGGAAAAACTCGGAATAAATACAATAATTTATGATGATCGCAAATAAATAAATAAATCGTATTAGTCACGATAACATTGGCGATCCAAAAGTCACAAAATTTTTGTATCTGAACGATCATAAACAGCGGGAAAACCTTTCTATCTTTGATCCTTCCTTTGATTTTGGAAGCCTCCCATAGGGCTCAATGGCACTCTGCAGCTCCAACCTGGCCCAAGGAAAGTCTCCCATAGGGCTCAATGGCACTCTGCAGCTCCAACCCAGCCCAAGGAAAGTCTCCCATAGGGCTCAATGGCACTCTGCAGCTCCAACCCGGCCCAAGGAAAGTCTCCCATAGGGCTCAATGGCACTCTGCAGCTCCAACCTGGCCCAAGGAAAGCCTCCCATAGGGCTCAATGGCACTCTGCAGCTCCAACCCGGCCCAAGGAAAGTCTCCCATAGGGCTCAATGGCACTCTGCAGCTCCAACCCGGCCCAAGGAAAGTCTCCCATAGGGCTCAATGGCACTCTGCAGCTCCAACCCGGCCCAAGGAAAGTCTCCCATAGGGCTCAATGGCACTCTGCAGCTCCAACCCGGCCCAAGGAAAGTCTCCCATAGGGCTCAATGGCACTCTGCAGCTCCAACCCAGCCCAAGGAAAGTCTCCCATAGGGCTCAATGGCACTCTGCAGCTCCAACCCGGCCCAAGGAAAGTCTCCCATAGGGCTCAATGGCACTCTGCAGCTCCAACCCGGCCCAAGGTAAGTCTCCCATAGGGCTCAATGGCACTCTGCAGCTCCAACCCGGCCCAAAGAAAGTCTCCCACAGGGCTCAATGGCACCCTGCAGCTCCAACCTGGCCCAAGGAAAGTCTCCCATAGGACTCAATGGCACTCTGCAGCTCCAACCTGGCCCAAGAAAAGTCACGATACCAAAGCTTGAATGAATTCGAAACTTTCGTACTTGGGGTGACAATATGATTTTGTTGCGTAATTTTTGATGCACAGTACAAAAAAGTCGCTCAAAACAACAACAAAAAAACGGCGAAAATACACAAGGTACGAAAACTTAGAAAAAAATACCATTTTTTTTGGATTCGAAGCTGATTGTACTTTGATAAATAGGCCCACAAGTGTCCTGCTAAACAGAGTCTCTGGTAGGGATGAGAGATTCTGTTCCATTTACTTTGCAAAAAAACTTGCGAAACTACAGGAAAATCCGCAAAGCGGTGAAAAATCCACAAAATGTGTTTGCCGCCGTGACTTTTCTGTCAATCATGTCTATTTTGAAACAACGCCATTTTGACATGACCACAACTTTTTTTGATGCGCAACAAATTTTTCCGTGGGGATTTTTTTCAGAAGGTTCACAAAAAAATTTGCAAAATGTGGAAATTTGCTGTGAATCCATGCCTGGTGGAAAACTTCACTCACCACTAGTCTCTAGTAGTCTGCCAGGCCACATTAGGCTACTAATTAACCAATCTGAGTTCCTATTGGTCACCTACTAGGATAGTTTTTGTGCTGGTGTTGCTCCCCAGCTTTTTTTTAATTGAAATATTGCTCACGGGTAAAAAAAGGCTGGGGATCCCTGGACTAATATAAAGGGACAGAAGCAAGGGAAAAATTGTGGGCTTTCATATTTGGCATTTGCCATGTATTTAACACTATTTGGGCTTTTTTTGCATGAAATTGTACATTTTTGATATTTAACAAGAAAAAAAACATGTAAAACTTCTACGTCTAAAAGCAATTCAAGCTTTTTGGGTTTTTTTTTTTCTAATTTTTTGAGCTTTTCAATCCATTAGAAATCGTGGAAGATTATAAATTTTTATTTTTTATACTGTAATTTTGTTTCAGATTTTCAAATTGTTTAATAAATAAGGTAACAATTTTTTTAAAAAAAAAAATATGAGTTTAGTCAAAGAAGGGGAAAAAAACGAAAATTACACAAATACAAATTTTGATAAATATACCCCCTAAAGTTGTCCATCCATAGACCAACATGAGATCAGCTCCTCCGACGTGAATTAGCAGCTTACTGAGGCCTTTCCAAAGGCTTCCCTGTTAGTGATGAGCAAATCTGTCCCGTTTCATAAAATTTGCGAAATGCGACAGTGCCCAATTTTGACTCGACTGCGCCCTTTTTTTTACACGCCCAATTTGACTCGACCTTTATTTACGCGACCACGGACAATTTGACATGACTGCGCCCACTTTGACACGCAACAAAAAAAATTTCCACACAACAAATTTTTCCGCGGCGAATTTTCACAGAAAACTCGCCAAACAATTCGCCAATGGCAAAATGCGGAAATTCGCTAGAAATCCATGCCTGTCGAAAAAAATTCGCTCATCACTATTCCCTGCCTGATATCTGTCCAAAATATCTTTCTCTGTCCATCAACTCCGATTGCTATTTACTTGTTTAATACATATATCAGTCTTACAATTCAAACAAATTGAAGGCAAAAGGAAATAGTGACAATAGATCTTTTTTAATAGGAAGATGATCTTTTCTATGAAACTGTGTTTCAAATTCAATGGCACCAATTGCTGTGTATATTAAGGTAAATACAAAAAAATAGACTATAATTATATAAACAGGGTCGGAATGGAATTAATCATTCATACAACTTGTCATTGTCATCTCACTCTGTATTCCATTCCGAATGATAAATGCCCAGGATACAAAAAGAAAGTGTAACCTAGAGGTTCTCAGTGTAGGAAACTGCTTGCACCAGCAGATAACAGTCACTTCCCTACAGTAATTAGAACCAGCCCAGTGGGGCAGCAGAACTGGATGCATCTGCAGTTTTGGGAAAATAGACACAAATTATCCTCTCCTGTGTCGTGGTATTTATATTAAATGAATTCCAAGAAAGCAATAAATCAGAATAAAATGGTAAATACTTTATAGATAACCGAATAGAATTTCATTAAATAGATATTTCTCTCAACACATAGGGCAACATTTATTAATTAAACATTATTAATTATTGAGCCCTATGGGAGACTTTCCTTGGGCCGGGTTGGAGCTGCAGAGTGCCATTGAGCCCTATGGGAGACTTTCCTTGGGCCGGGTTGGAGCTGCAGAGTGCCATTGAGCCCTATGGGAGACTTTCCTTGGGCCGGGTTGGAGCTGCAGAGTGCCATTGAGCCCTATGGGAGACTTTCCTTGGGCCGGGTTGGAGCTGCAGAGTGCCATTGAGCCCTAAGGGAGACTTTCCTTGGGCCGGGTTGGAGCTGCAGAGTGCCATTGAGCCCTATGGGAGACTTTCCTTGGGCCGGGTTGGAGCTGCAGAGTGCCATTGAGCCCTATGGGAGACTTTCCTTGGGCCAGGTTGGAGCTGCAGAGTGCCATTGATCCCTATGGGAGACTTTCCTTGGGCCGGGTTGGAGCTGCAGAGTGCCATTGAGCCCTATGGGAGACTTTCCTTGGGCCGGGTTGGAGCTGCAGAGTGCCATTGAGCCCTATGGGAGACTTTCCTTGGGCCGGGTTGGAGCTGCAGAGTGCCATTGAGCCCTGTGGGAGACTTTCCTTGGGCCGGGTTGGAGCTGTAGAGTGCCATTGAGCCCTATGGGAGACTTTCCTTGGACCGGGTTGGAGCTGCAGAGTGCCATTGAGTCCTATGGGAGACTTTCCTTGGACCGGGTTGGAGCTGCAGAGTGCCATTGAGTCCTATGGGAGACTTTCCTTGGACCGGGTTGGAGCTGCAGAGTGCCATTGAGCCCTATGGGAGACTTTCCTTGGGCCGGGTTGGAGCTGCAGAGTGCCATTGAGCCCTATGGGAGGCTTTCCTTGGGCTGGGTTGGAGCTGCAGAGTGCCATTGAGCCCTATGGGAGGCTTTCCTTGGGCTGGGTTGGAGCTGCAGAGTGCCATTGAGCCCTATGGGAGACTTTCCTTGGGACAGGTTGGAGCTGCAGAGTGCCATTGAGCCCTATGGGAGACTTTCCTTGGGCCGGGTTGGAGCTGCAGAGTGCCATTGAGCCCTATGGGAGGCTTTCCTTGGGCTGGGTTGGAGCTGCAGAGTGCCATTGAGCCCTATGGGAGGCTTTCCTTGGGCTGGGTTGGAGCTGCAGAGTGCCATTGAGCCCTATGGAAGACTTTCCTTGGGCCGGGTTGGAGCTGCAGAGTGCCATTGAGCCCTATGGGAGACTTTCCTTTGGCCGGGTTGGAGCTGCAGAGTGCCATTGAGCCCTATGGGAGGCTTTCCTTGGGCCGGGTTGGAGCTGCAGAGTGCCATTGAGCCCTATGGGAGACTTTCCTTTGGCCGGGTTGGAGCTGCAAAGTGCCATTGAGCCCTATGGGAGACTTTCCTTGGGCCAGGTTGGAGCTGCAGAGTGCCATTGAGCCCTATGGGCTCAATCCATTGGTGGATTGTTTCGCGAAACGGATGAAAAAATTTGCCACTGCACGTCCAAAAATTGTCGCGTCAAAATAAAAGTCGCGGGCGACGAAATAATAGGCGCGCAACAAAATAATAGCGCACAACAAAATAATAGCCGCGAAAGGAAAGAATAGCAGCGTCCGACAATTTTTTTTTTTTTGACGTGCGAATTTTCCGCCGTTTGGCGAATCTTTTGAAAGATTTGCGAATTTTTCGGCGAAGCGAAACGGGACAGATTCGCTCATCACTATTCAACATTTATTATTGTCATCATCATCATCACTATAAAAATGGAGGTTATACTTATATGTATTTCCATACACTGTCTTGAATGGAAAGCTTGGACCTTTCTGATTTTTCTGTACTTCAGACTACAATTTCCAGATTTAATATTAGAAGCAATTTTCCTGTTATTTAAGGGATTGGAAAAATGTGCCTTTGACTCTAATATTATATTATTATTAAAGTTTCAAATCACTTTACCCAGCATCAGCTCTCATCTAGCCCTGGCAGTCCCTTTCTGTAGCCCAACTTCCAAAAGCAGTGTAATTTAGAATTCAGACTACCTTAAGGTCATTATTGTTATTTTTTCCTACACACAATTCCTTCTCCTAGGAGGCTACAATAAGGAGATAAATGAAGCGTAGTGCTTCTTTTACAAATAGCTACAAGGAACAGCTACAAGATGACTGAAGTAGAAAACTATAACAAAAATTGAAGAAGTAGTGAGTATTTTGAGCCTAAACCCAACACACAGGGCATGTGAAAATATGATATTTCCAACAAGCCATGAAGAACTGAACATTATTTTATGGGGCAGTTGACCTCTGTGTACTTGACATGCCAGGGCCTATTTTGGACCCCATTTCAGCAAATTACCATTGTAAGTGCGGGCACCAAGCATATCTGGAGCTGACCCCAAGGCATTGCAATACAAATCTGGACCGGGCAGCTGTCCAAGCAGGACTGTATTATAACAAAACAGAAATCAAAGTCTGTGCTTGATGTAAATTACAGGACAGATAGGTGTAACCTGTCTATGTGTTTTACCATACCTGAGTTAGCAGCCCTAGAAGCTCCCTCTGTTTGTTTAAGATAGCAGCTGCCATTCTAGCTTGGTCTCAGTAACATCTGTGTTGCAGCTCTGGCTGATGGTAGCTCAGATTACAGCAGAGAGGGGAAGGGGAGGACAGAAAAGGGAGGGGTAGAAAGGTGCAAGCTGCGCAGTCATGTTGTGCAGTCAAGTCTGATACCGAAGAACATGTTTACACAAAAGGAGACAAGAAATTCTGTGGTTCTTTTGATAGAGGACTCAGTGAAGCTTTTCTGTGAGTGCTTATGGTTGTATTTACAAAGGTATATACCTTTCTGATAAAGCTTTTAACCTTTCCTTCACCTTTAAGGAGCCAGTTGAAACCAGGGGGGGAACCCTAAATTGACCACAACCCTGGACAGTATGTCCAGGGTTCCCACAATCAGTTGCATTAATAGAGATGTAGCGAACTGTTCGCCGGCGAACTAATTCGCACGAAAATCGGGTGTTCGCAAGTTCGCAAGTTCGCGAACTTTTAGCGATGTTCGCAATTTTGGGTTCGCCTTAGCTGCAGCCAAATTTTGACCTCTCACCCCAGAGCCAGCAGATACATGGCAGCCAATCAGGCAGCTCTCCCTCCTGGACCACCCCCGGCCCACTCCCTTCCATATATAAACCGAAGCCCAGCAGCCATTTTACATTCTGCCTGTGTGTGCTTGATGAGTTAGCATAGGGAGAGAGCTGTGCAGGGGTTTGAGGGAAAGTTTAGGTAGCTTTGCTGACTAGTGATCTACTTTCTACTGCTCTGTATGTAGCTGCTGGGGACAGCTGTCCTGCTGATCTCATCTGCTGTAACCAGGGCCGGGCCAAGGTATTTTGGCACCCTAGGCAAAGGCTTCAATCAGCGCCCCCCCCCCAGTCAGAGCATAGTCACATGTTTTACCCCACGCGATGCCCAGTCAGACAGAACTAATAAATGCTGCTATCATCAAGCCACATAAAATTATCCCCCTCTATTGCGCCCATGTACCAATGCCAGCAGCCATCCTATTGCCCCCCATCTGTACCTGTGCCAGCAGCAGCCAATCCCTTATATTGCCCCCCCATCTGTACTGTACCTGAAGCAACCAATCACTTATATTGACCAATATGTCCCCAACCTGCACATAAAAATATCATATTCTGCCCCCAAACCATATGTACCTGTGCCATCAGCAGGCAAGAATTGCCCCTATCTGTTCCTTCCTGTGCCAGCATGTGTCAGAACTCAGCCGTTTCTCATGCGCTGCTCAGGTACCTCTGCAACGCGCCAGCGCTCCCTGTACTTTGAGTGACGTAACGCGCAGGTGTATGGAGGGGCGCCTATGTGCGTGCGTACGCATACGTCACAGCAGGCATAGCGCTGGCTAAGGGAAGGGTGGGGAGTGCTCCCGGGTCCCAGGCCAGCTACCGATTACAGTAAGCGGTACACAACGTACACACATGCTAGAGGCGGGTTGGAGTGGGCTGCGGGCTGTTTATTAAAGGCCAAGGCTGCCAAGCAAACTAGTTTTAAAAATAAATAAAACTCCCCCTTAAAGTGCGCCCCTTAGTGATTGCGCCCTAGGCAGGCGCCTACTCTGCCTACCCCTAGTTCCGGCCCTGGCTGTAACCCAATACGTTACACATAGTAGTGACATTGCATTGCAATAAAATCACTTGAGCAACGTTTTTCCACCAGCAATAATATATTCCGTATCCACTACTGCGGCGTTTTGTCTTTGCGCGTGAACCGGCTGTAACCTTTACACGACTTGATTGGCATGTAGACGCCGGACGTTTTAAAGCAGTTTATTACACAAGTTTAGAAATGTAGTGTGATTTCTGCCCTTCACAGCACAAAACACAACGCTGTGTCAACAACGTATTTTTCAGAGAAATTTTTGCCCTTGATCCCCCTCCGGCATGCCACTGTCCAGGTCGTGGCACCCTTTAATCAACTTTAAAATCAGTTTTCTGGCCAGAAATGGCTTTTCTAGGTTTTAAAGTTCGCCTTCCCATTGAAGTCTATGGGGTTCGCAAAGTTCGCAAAAGTTTGCACTTTTTGGCAGAAGTTCGCAGGTTCGCAAACTTTTTTTGTGAGGTTCGCTACATCTCTATGCATTAATAGGCACACCAGAAGAAGATAGTAAGTAAAAGACAAAAAGTATCCTCATGAGTGTTTGACACAAAGCTACATTACAGCACATAACTGACATTGGTTTCAGATCCTCTTAAGGTACCATTTTCAAGTGATAATTTATCAATATTAAGACACCAGTAGTGATGAGCGAATTTGTCCCGTTTCAATTCGCCGAAAAATTCACAAATCTTTCAAAAGATTCGCCAAACGGCGAAAATGTCACGCGACTATTCTTTTGACCCCAGCGACTATTCTTGTGACAATTTTTGGATGTGTGACTATTCTTTTGATGCCCACGACTATTCTTGCAACAATTTTTGGACACGAGATTATTCTTGCGACAATTTTTTGATACACGACTATTCGTTTGACGCCCGCGACTATTCTTGCGACAATTTTTGGACACACAACTATTCTTTTGTCGCCAGCGACTATTCATGCGACAATTTTTGGACACACGACTATTCTTTTGTCGCCAGCGACTATTCTTGCGGCAATTTTTGAACACATGACTTTTCGTTTGACACCCGCGACTATTCCTGCGACAATTTTTGGACACACGACTATTCGTTTGACGCCCGCGACTATTCTTGCGACAATTTTTGGACACACGACTATTCTTTTGTCGCCAGCGACTATTCATGCGACAATTTTTGGACACACGACTATTCTTTTGTCGCCAGCGACTATTCTTGCGGCAATTTTTGAACACATGACTTTTCGTTTGACACCCGCGACTATTCCTGCGTCAATTTTTGGACACACGACTATTCGTTTGACGCCCGCGACTATTCTTGCGACAATTTTTGGACACACGACTATTCTTTTGTCGCCAGCGACTATTCATGCGACAATTTTTGGACACACGACTATTCTTTTGTCGCCAGCGACTATTCATGCGACAATTTTTGGACACACAACTATTCTTTTGTCGCCAGCGACTATTCATGCGACAATTTTTGGACACACGACTATTCTTTTGTCGCCAGCGACTATTCTTGCGGCAATTTTTGAACACATGACTTTTCGTTTGACACCCGCGACTATTCCTGCGACAATTTTTGGACACACGACTATTCATTTGACGCCCACGACTATTCCTGCGACAATTTTTGGATGTGCGACTATTCTTTTTCCGCTGCAAATTTTTGGATGCGTGACTATTCTTTTGATGCCCACGACTATTCTTGCAACAATTTTTGGACACGAGACTATTCTTTTGTCACCAGCGACTATTCTTGCGACAATTTTTGAACACATGACTATTCGTTTGACGCCCGCGACTATTCTTGCGACAATTTTTGGACACGCGACTATTCTTTTGACGCCCGCGACTATTCTTTTGACGCCCGCGACTATTCTTGCGACAATTTTTGGACACGCGACTATTCTTTTGTCGCCAGCGACTATTCTTTTGACGCCCGCGACTATTCTTGTGACAATTTTTGGACATCTGACTATTCTTTTGTCACCAGCGACTATTCTTGCAACAATTTTTGAACACATGACTATTCGTTTGACGCCCGCGACTATTCTTGCAACAATTTTTGGACACGCGACTATTCTTTTGACGCCCGCGACTATTCTTGCGACAATTTTTGGACACGCGACTATTCTTTTGTCACCAGCGACTATTCTTTTGACGCCCGCGACTATTCTTGCGACAATTTTTGGACACCTGACTATTCTTTTGACACCCGCGACTATTCTTGCGTCAATTTTTGGACGTGCAGTGAATTTTGCTGCGGTGAATTTTTTCATCCACTTCGAGAAACAATCCGCCAATGGCGAATTCACCGCGAATCCATGCCTGGCGAAACATTTCGCCCATAGACACCAGATATTGTTTTATTTACATATTAAAATTCTAATTGTTCCCTAACTAGAATTCTATATTAACTACAACAATTTGTACTTTATTTTTAGATCTACTTCATACTGAATTGTCTGTAATTGTTTACCAGGAACTCTAAGCTTCTTTGTGGCTTTTACTATAATTTGCAGAGTACAGAGCCAAGAATATGTACGATACGTCAATATAAAGGTTAAAGTCAATGGAAGCATGTCTTAGCATCTCTCATTTACATTGCAAATATAGTATTGATGCTTCTCTGGTGTATCCCCTCGCTTATTGTACTCACAGGGAGGAAAAGCCAGAGAGATCCGGCCAGAGCACAGACCAAAATCCCCCAAGACATTGCTTTCACCTTCCGTACTGATTTGTGCAAAATTTGTTTTTACCAACAGGCCATCGAGATTGCTATGGCTACAGTACAAAGCTCATTATATTCGTAGAAGCTCAGTAGACCTTATATTGTATATTTTTTTCTTACCTTTATTAAATGTGATGCCGGTGAAAATGATTTCGTTGTATAAGTTTCAGTTGGATTTGCATGGTAATTGTTTTTACTCCATCCCAGTGGAATTCTATGAGCAGCAGCCGTCTGGTTTTCATATTAGTAGAAAAGCAAAGGGGGTTGCACATTGGAATAGATAGACAGACGATTGCCTTTACATGAATTGGCCAACCAGGCTTCTACAGTTATCTGGATCATTGTTCCATTGTTTGTAACATCTCATGGGATAAATAATGCCACCTGGACTTACATCATACTGCACTTTTTTCTGTTTTGCTTTTTTCACTTCATATATTTGTTGACTATCTTCAAGACATCAAGTGAACAAGTAGAACATATTGCTTCTTGCCTCCTAGTAATGTCTTACAACCTACAGGCCCAAAGTAGAACATATTGCTCCTTATAATCTCTTACAACCTACAGGCCCAAAGTAGAACATATTGCTCCTTGCCTCCTAGTAATCTCTTACAACCTACAGGTCCAAAGTAGAACATATTGCTCCTTGCCTCCTAGTAATCTCTTACAACCTACAGGTCCAAAGTAGAACATATTGCTCCTTGCCTCCTTGTAATCTCTTACAACCTACAGGCACAAAGTAGAACATATTGCTCCTTGCCTCCTAGTATTCTCTTACAACCTACAGGCCCAAAGTAGAACATATTGCTCCTTGCCTCCTTGTAATCTCTTACAACCTACAGGCCCAGGTCCAGGTCTAGCTGAACAGTAAATGCCACCATAGAGGCAGACAGATGTCAAACAGGGTGTGTTCTAGATGTGCTAGATGCACATATGTGCATCTAGCACATCTAGGACACACCCTGTTTGACATCTGTTTGCCTCTATGGTTTTGAACTGATGTGCTGCCTTGAATAGCCAAGACAGAGTTGAAGTCACTCTCACTGGCCATGTTGGAACTTGACATGCTTGTAATTGGCACCCTGGAATAGACTGTATTGGGTAAATGTAGCAAAAGGTTCAGAATTTATTATTGATATAGTAACCCATAACAACCAATAGAGATGTAGCGAACTGTTCGCCGGCGAACTAATTCGCGCGAACATCGGGTGTTCGCAAGTCCGCAAATTCGCGAACTTTTCGTGATGTTCGCAATTTGGGTTCGCTGGCACCGAAAAAATCGCAAAACTTACGATAACGGTACGAATGCTCCGAAAAAATCGCAAAACTTACGATAACGGTACGAAAAAGTCGCAAAACTTACGATAACGTTCCGAATGATCCGAAAAAGTCGCAAAACTTACGATAACGGTACGAATGATCCGAAAAAGTCGCAAAACTTACGATAACGGTACGAATGATCCGAAAAAGTCGCAAAACTTACGATAACGTTACGAAAGCTCCGAAAAAGTCGCAAAACATACGATAACGTTACGAAAGCTCCGAAAAAGTCGCAAAACATACGATAACTTTACGAAAGCGCCGGAAAATACGAAAAAGTCGCAAAATTACCGATCATTTCGAAAAACGGCGTGTGTCAATTTTTCAGAGGTTTTTGCCCTTGATCCCCCTCCTGCATGCCACTGTCCAGGTCGTGGCACCCTTTAAACAACTTTAAAATCAGTTTTCTGGGCAGAAAAAAGTTCGCCTTCCCATTGAAGTCTATGGGGTTCGCAAAGTTCGCGAATATTCGCAATTTTCGGCGGAAGTTCGCGAACAGGTTCGCGAACTTTTTTTTTGAGGTTCGCTACATCCCTAACAACCAAACAGCAAGTAACATTTACTGTTCGGCTAGACCTGGACCTGCAGGTTGTAAGAGATTACAAGGAGGCAAGGAGCAATCATTGTGCAACAGGTACAAGGTGCAGCCAATAAGGACTGTGATTGGTTATTTGGTAGCCACATGTAGACGGGCAGATTATAGAAGGCTCTGTTTGGTCAAAAAACAAATAAGTATATTAGCCTGAAACCAATGCAGAAAGGAGTTACTTGTCAACTCCCAAGCATACTTTTTTTCATGTTAGATATGATATAATTTTTTTTAAATCATGCTTTGCTTTATTTTGTGCTTCAGGATCCTAGAGGGTTATGTACAGGACCAAATCCCTGGTGCAGCAGTGGTGGTGGAATCAATAGGGGCTCGGAGGTACGGTGATGGGTTCTCACAAGAGGATTACACCCAGAGCGACCTAATGATTTATGCTGTAGACCCCAAAACTAACAGAGCGATATCACGGAATGAGCTTTACAAGTAAGTTTCCTATATCATTTATAGAAATAATGATTAAGGTAATATACAGCTGATGTGCAGAAAATCACATTTTGGCACTGTCCACCTCACAGATATGGAAAATTCAGTGTTTTTTGGTAATTGTATTAATGGTGCAAGGAAGTCAATCATTGGCTGAACCGTAGTGCATTCAGGGGAAACCATCGAAACGCCAAGGCAGTTCTTCACTTCTAACCAGGTCACTCCATTAAAATAAATCACTATCATACCCTCTTTCATAAAAATGAGACGTGTGAGTTGATGAGTGGTGTGCCATAGTGCTATTGGTGCACTAAGTAATATTAATAGGCTTAATTAAAATTTAGATGATTTTTTTAGTAGACTTAAATTATGAAGATCCAAATTACTCAAAAATCCCTTATTTGGAAAACCTCATGTCCCAAACATATCCAAATCCCTGGATAACAAGTCCCATACCTCCATACCTGTAATATATACAATTTTCCAGCTGTAACATATAGAATATTATAGAATACATATAGAATATTACACAGGAGCAGGGTGAGTAATCAGGGTGGTAATTTGCTACCCCTGGTAGAGTGACGCCTGAAGGTTTTAACCTTGTCTGCTTTTACAGGAGAAGGAGGGAATGGTTAGGATTCCCTACCCTGTATGTGACCTTCTTCCACTTTCTTGCTTTTCACTACACTCACCCCCTTCCATTTCTCTTCTCTCTGCTTACTATACCTCTCTGGTGGGTTAGACCATTTGGTTTATCTTGGCGTAAACATAGGTACACTGCCGGTCTTATTTTACACTGTACCCTCCGCACTTACACATTTAGTGCAAAGACATGTTGGCTGTTAATTTGTTTTACCAATGGCACCTCTAGGGAGTGTTCTCCTACCCAATCACTACATATCTAAACCAGGTCAAGCACAGTGGATCCAGCACAGAATAAAGCAAGCAAAGTCTTTGTACCATATATGCTAAAGGCAAAAATGTACTATGCACCATAGAGTTAGATTGATGTTGGGCATTAATACTGAAGAACATCACCATGATGTCCCAGCAGGCCACTCCAACACAAATTGCATACTAACTATATTATGAACTTGCGATTATTGGTTGGTTGAATTTCCTGAAGGTGTAATGCTGCTTGCTTATGTCATATACAGGTTTTTGGATGGGAAAGTCCTGGACATCAACAAACAGTTCCAGGATTACATTGGTCAAGGAGGGCGCATTTTGGAAATCCGAACCCCGGACGTCGTAGCCAACGTAAAGAAGCAAGCCCAAGCCGTCGGCTACACAGAGGGAGCATTACTTGCCCTTGCCATTATCATCATTCTCTGTTGCATTCCTGCCATTATGATTGTTATGGTCAGCTACAGACAGTAAGTCATACGTTTGTCTTTTGGGTTCAGAGATATTAGACAAATGCCAATATACAGAGAAATCTCCTATTTATATTTATATATAGGTAGTGATGAGCGAATCTGTCCCGTTTTGCTTCGCCATAAACTTCGGGAAACGGCAAGAAAATTTGCAAAACGACAAAAAATTCGTGAAACGCATTTGTTGCGCGATTTTTTTTGTCGCCCGCGTATATTTTTTTGTCGCCCGCGTATATTTTTTTGTCGCCCACGTATATATTTTTTTGTCGCCTGCTTTTTTACGCGGTTTGACGCGACCACGCCCTTTTTTTAAAAAAAACGTCCGCGTCCTTCTTTGATGTGACCGTGCCAATTTGATGGGTGACAAAAAAAAATTCTGCGCGACAAATTTTTTTACGGTGAATTTTCAAGGAAGTTTCGCAAAACGAACAAAAAAAATTCGCTCATGACTATATATAGGGCTTACCGTATATACTCGAGTATAAGCCGATCCGAATATAACCCGAAGTACTTAGTTTTACCCAAGAAAACTGGAAAAAATTATTAACTCGAGTATAAGCCTAGGGTGGGAAATGCAGCAGCTACTGCTAAGTTCCAATAATCAAAATATATATTTAAAAAAATATATATTTAAAAACATATACCCCACTGATGACTCAGTTAATGTAATTACATTAATTGAGTCATCAGTGGGGTATATGTTTTTAAATATATATTTCAAAGAAAAACAGTTAAACTAGCTCTGTAAGTGGAGAAGAGGGTCAACAAAAACAATATGAGTTGCACGCTCATTGTGCATTGGCAAACTTGCTGCAGAAGCAGTTCTGGAGGACACGTAAGGGGACATAAGTATGGGAGCGGGCCAGGGCACTGGAGGGTCTGGCTGTGGGTGGCCTAATTTGCACACAAAGGACAAAGGGAGGGACCCATGGCACCCGACTCGAGTATAAGCCGAGGGTGACTTTTTCAGCACATTTTGGGTGCTGAAAAACTAGGCTTATACTCGAGTATATACAGTATTTATTCATAATATCAGTGAGGTATGAAATCCATATACCTGAAGAGAAAAGACTCAAAGTTATATTATATTGACCACAGATACCAGGGTTGGATTGGGGGGTGCAGGGCCCACCGGGGCTCCCGCCCCAGAGGCCCTGCAGGTGCCCCCGCCGGCCCGTCCCCTACCCCCCCCAGGGGCCCCCCTTATCCCCCCGCAGGGCCCCCACCTGACGTCCTCCCCAAGCGCGTATAAATTTAACGCGTCAGGTGAGGAACAGTCAGAAGGGGGAGCGCCGGCAAAGGTCGGACTTGGCCGCCGGGGCCCACCGGGATTTTTCCCGGTGTCCCGGCGCCCCCGGTCGACCCTGACAGATAAAATAAGCTAATGAAATACTGTACATGAATCTTTGCTGCAAAGCTAAGAGCAAGACGTACATAATTCCTACTGATTGCACCCCCCCTCTAGCCAATAAAAGGCAAATCACCCGCGCTCCAGTGATCATTAATGTTAGAAACAATATCATGTATATATTTAACTTGCATTGAGTGAGACCAGGCGCGTAAGCATCGTATCCCCTGGAGTTGCCGCAGGCTAGGAATTAAAGGCTATCTGTGCTTAAGCGCAAAGTCAATTTATCAATGGCATTAGCAGTAGATTTCTGTTTTGGATTCATTAGCCGCTACGTGGAAGACATTTCCCAGGTACTCGTATATACAAAGAGGCCCCGTGATGCAGATAGGAATATCTGAATAGCAAGTGCTGTAATGGGGGATTCATCAAAGTCACCTAAGAGACAAGTGCTTGAAATTACCATGCAAATGTTTTTATCTGCTTCTTCGGGGCAAGCGAGCAATGGTTCGGCCTAGCAGCGTCGCTAATAAGCTACTCACAATCTTTATTTCAATGCATAACGTAGACTTCTTAGAGGGAGCACTCTATAAATATTAAAGGGTATCTGTCATTCTCAGAGAAAAATAATAATCATAAACCTAAGGAAAAAACATCTATGGATGATGGGTTTTTTCTTTCTTTCCTGTTCATCCAAGAACAGCACCAAATATGGATCAAACAAATGATACATTTGGTGCAAAGGGTCATAGTAACATAGTAAGTTAGTTTGAAAAAAGACACACACCCATCAAGTTCAACCATAATCCCTATATATAACCTGCCTAACTGCTAGTTGATCCAGAGGAAGGCAAAAAACCCCATCTGAAGCCTCTCTAATTTGCCACAGAGGGGATAAAATTCCTTCCTGACTCCAAGATGGCAATCGGACCAGTCCCTGGTCATGGGGGGAGGAATGTATATACGGCTCATTGGCTGTTACTTACTAAGAAGCAGGGTCAGGTCAGACCTGTGGGACATGCATTTTGGATAAACTATAACTCTTAACAGCACTGACTCCATGGGGTGCAAGTTGTGATTCATAATGGGCTGAATGGCCAAACGATGAACACTCGTTATTTAAAAAGGACATGTAGTTATTATACAGGGTAAAAAGATAATGCTAGTGCTATTAGTATTTATGAGGCAGAGGTGCAGTCACCTCTACCAACCAATCAGTGAGTGACTTTGAGTAGACAGTCGAAAGATCAAAACTACTTTTTGATTAGTTGATGGGGGCACAGTTCTACCTACTTAAACTATTGTTTCAAAGGACGTCACAAGGCAGCCGCTAAGTCTGTGAGTCTTGGGCTAAATTGGTAAAGCGGTGCCAAAAAATTCTAGAAAATGTGGGAACATTTGTGAAACAATGAATTTATGGGGTATATTTATCATGCTGTGTAAAAAGTGGAGTGAAGCAGCTCATAGGAGGCTCATAGCAGCCAATCAGATGCTTTACCTTGGTTTTCTAACTGTTGAAATCGAATGCTGATTGGTTGCCCTGGGCAACATCACCGGTAATGCTTAACTCCACTTTTTACACGGCATGATAAATATACCCCTAATTGTAATCAATTGTCATTTTTCACGACAACTTTCTTAGAGCAAAATACATTGGAGTCTATGGACGCTCTTTCGCTGCAACTTTTTTTTTGCCCATAATATATTGTAGCCAATGGGCATTTTTTATAGCAACATTTTATAGGGGTTTCGCAAAAATATTAGCAAATGGTGAAATCGAATCCAAGTTTCTGGCCAAAGCGAATCGGAATCCCTAAGATCGTGTGACTAGTGATGAGCGAATCTGTCCCGTTTCGCTTTGCTGATAAATTTGCCAAACTTCGCAACGATTTGAAAAAAGCGAAAATTTTGCGAAACGTGGAAATATAGTGCATCCAAAAAATTGTTGCGAAATGCGGTAGAGTGTAAAAAAAAATGTCATGCACAGCAAAAAAATGACGCAGACATCAAAAAAATTGCCATCCGTGACAATTTTTTTGAGGCACGTGACTTCTTTTTGTCATGCGGTGACATTTTTCCGAATTTTTCGCAAAATCATCTGCCAATTGCGAAACGTGGAGATTCCATGCCTGGCGAAAAATTTTGCTCATCACTACATGTAACTTTTTGTCACCTGAACACCGGATTTGGTTCAGTATTTGGCCGAATCTTTCACAAAGGATTTGGGGTTTGGTTGAATTCCACCATTCGGTGCATCCCTATTTGGAAGAAATAATAGGGACTTTATTGTCCCCCCCATTCTCTGCAGTTTAGTGATGTTTTCTCCCTAACCGAGATTGACTAACAATAAAAATACATTGCAATACATGGGAATCTACACTAGGGGGCAGATTTACTAATCCACGAATCTGAATCCCGAAAGGGAAAAAATCGTATTGGAAACGAAAAGTTTGCGATTTTTTTCGTCGCCGTCGAGATCTTTCGTATTTGTTGCGACTTTTCCGTTACTGTTGTGACTTTATCGTATTTTGTGCAACTTTTTCGTCGCCGTCGCGATTTTTTTGTATTGAGTAAATGGCAGCAAAACCAATCCGATTTTTTCGTGACGACGATGAAAAAGTTGCGGAAAATATACGAAAAAGTCGCGACAGCAACGAAAAAGTCGCGACGACGACGAAAAAGTCACAAAAATACAGATCGTTACGAAAAAACACGTTTGGACGCCTTCGGACAGTTCGTGGATTGGTAAATCTCCCCCTAGGTATCATTTCTACAATACTCTTGTATTTATGTGTGTTTTTATTATTTATGACACTGGCTAACACGGTACTACAGTTTTTATTTTCTCCCTAATCTAGAACTTTCTGAGAACTGCACCGTTAACGTTTTTTTTTTTTTGTATAAAGTTTTTAATGGGCTTTGACTCCATTCCTGTATCCCAAATGAATAGATTGGCCCTAACAGCTGCACATAAGTCTTCCAGACACTGGCTGAAGGCTCTCCAAGAAAGCACAATCATTCTCTTTGAAGAGAAGCGGCGGACAAATTCACTTCACTAAGTCCGACCGGGGACCCGATTATGAAAACATATTATTAATCCATCCCCAGAATGCACTGCATGATAAATTCAGCCAAGAGTGTAATTGTACTGTGCTATTACGGAAGGCTTCTTTAATTCGCTTCAAGTAGTTTGAACCATAAAGCTACTGTAATTATAAAAAATGGACGTCTTAATCATTAATAACGGAGCTCTAAGTGTAATCCGGATGATGGACGAAGCCGGAGGAATGCTTAGCATACAGAAGCTTTGTTTATCCGCCGACATCTTCCTTTCTGTGTAATTTATTGCAACAGTCACTTATACAATAGTGATAATGCCTTTGTAAAGGGTATTACATTCATTTTGCTCGTGTGAACATTTCGGTTATTAGAATGTCATTAACTGAATCATTTCGCAGCAGAGATAAATTCACGGCATGACATGGGCAGTATTAGTAACTTTGCTAATATTCTCTTTTTTTTCCCCTTCTCTTTTCTGCCATCGCTGCACGAAACAAGGTTTAAAGAGTAAGTATAGAATTTTTATTACTATGTTGTTTTTTTTGCTTAATACCTTCTGTCTATATTTACTAATGGACTGCTGAGAGAAAGACATTTTCATGAGTATCACTCATGTATTATAAGGGATAATGTACCCCCTACTGTAAATGATAAGGATATTAGCAGTCACTGAGGGGTTCTGTGCCCATATAAAGGCACAAGGCTGCAGGCTGAGTTATACAGGGAACTCTGAGTATCACTCATGTATTATAAGGGATAATGTACCCCCTACTGTAAATGATAAGGATATTAGCAGTCACTGAGGGGTTCTGTGCCCCCCATATAAAGGCACAAGGCTGCAGGCTGAGTTATACAGGGAACTCTGAGTATCACTCATGTATTATAAGGGAAAATGTACCCCCTACTGTAAATGATAAGGATATTAGCAGTCACTGAGGGGTTCTGTGCCCATATAAAGGCACAAGGCTGCAGGCTGAGTTATACAGGGAACTCTGAGTATCACTCATGTATTATAAGGGATAATGTACCCCCTACTGTAAATGATAAGGATATTAGCAGTCACTGAGGGGTTCTGTGCCCATATAAAGGCACAAGGCTGCAGGCTGAGTTATACAGGGAACTCTGAGTATCACTCATGTATTATAAGGGATAATGTACCCCTGCTGTAAATTATAAGGATATTAGAAGTCACAGGCCAGAAAACACTGATTATCAGAAATTTACTATAAAGTGCTGCAAGTTATCAGAATATCATAACTTACGGGGTATATCCATTATGCTAAGTTATTTATGGCTTTTGGGCTATAACTTAATACTTGTAGAAATTTTCACTGGATAGTACATAATTACATTTTGCACGTGAGTGTTAGATGGATTCAACTCCCAGGGACTCTTTCATTTGCCTCAGTGCAGAAACACATAGCAACCAATTATATCTAATTTCAGTATTCCGGCTGAACAAGTCTAACTGCTGATCGGCTGTTGAATAATCTGTCACAGGTTATTAAAAGAGCAACCCCGTTTAATACTAGTAAATGGGTAGCCTTAGTGAACTACAGCGTATGGCTTTTATAGAGATGATAAGACTTTAGTTTGCCTTTTCAAAGGCACCAAATGTAGGACAATTCGAGGTAAATTAGCTATCTGCCAGCCTTTGACAGCCTTCAAATATATAGTTTCTATTGTGGGAGATGGACAAGGTACAGGCATGGGATCCCTTATCTGGAAACCTGTTATCCAGAAAGTTCCATCTCCCATAGACTTCATTATAAGCAAATAATTCTAATTTTTAATAATGATTCCCTTTTCTCTGTAATAATAAAACAGTACCTGTACTTGATCCCAACTAAGATATAATTACCCCTTATTGGGGCAGAACAGTCCTATTGGGTTTATTTAATGGTTAAATGATTCCCTTTTCTCTGTAATAATAAAACAGTACCTGTACTTGATCCCAACTAAGATATAATTACCCCTTATTGGGGCAGAACAGCCCTATTGGGTTTATTTCATGGTTTAATGATTCGCTTTTCTCTGTAATAATAAAACAGTACCTGTACTTGATCCCAACTAAGATATAATTACCCCTTATTGGGGGCAGAACAGCCCTATTGGGTTTATTTAATGGTTAAATGATTCCCTTTTCTCTGTAATAATAAAACAGTACCTGTACTTGATCCCAACTAAGATATAATTACCCCTTATTGGGGGCAGAACAGCCCTATTGGGTTTATTTAATGGTTAAATGATTCCCTTTTCTCTGTAATAATAAAACAGTACCTGTACTTGATCCCAACTAAGATATAATTACCCCTTATTGGGGGCAGAACAGCCCTATTGGGTTTATTTAATGGTTAAATGATTCCCTTTTCTCTGTAATAATAAAACAGTACCTGTACTTGATCCCAACTAAGATATAATTACCCCTTATTGGGGGCAGAACAAGCCAATTATTTAAATGATTTTTAGCAGACTTAGGTTAGGGAGATCCAAATTGGGGAAAGTTCCTTTATCTGGAAAACCCCAGGTCCCGAGCATTCTGGATAATAGGTGCTTTTACTTACTAATTAATAATCAGAATAGTAAATAAATAGTTCCCGTTGTTGCCAAGCCGTCGGCTGATTGTACAGGCCCAGATAAGTAACAATTACAGGTTAATGTTAGAGAAAAGCTTTGTGTTCAGTGGATTCAGCAGAATGTGGCGTTAGCCGATTTGCGAGGAACAAAATAAATCCTGAGTTGGGCTTTTTTCCAGCTGTATCAGAACAAATTCATTACCAGCCCCCTGTTAGGAGGGAATAATGCAGTTAAACAGGTGCAGTACGGCTCGCGAGCCATTCATCAAAATATTCATGTGTCTTCCGCCACCGTCCTTGCTGCGGAATTGAAAATCCCAGACATTATCGGTTTTTCATATTTACGTCAAATATGGTGGAAATTGAAATTACGCTTCGTAAATGAGCAGCAGTACAATGGGCTAATTGAACATACATGCCCGGTGTGATCTTTGGATTAGCAGCTCTTTTGCTCCGGGCCATGCAGGCACATTCCCTTTAATCATCTTTAATTGACACTATCATTACAGGATAAAGTTTGTATAAGCGCATGAAAACAATGTGTAATGTTGAGTAACATAGAGCAGAATTGTAGGGAAAATAGAGCAAGTTAAGTCTCATTCGTTCTGCCACAAATAGCAGCAGTTCCATCATGCTTTATGGCTGTGTCTTTGTAATAGAACACTGCCTGGCTGAGACTTCATCCTTCAGTGGTAGGAGCAGCAACAATAGTTAAACTGTTTGCTCCACCAAAGGGGCCCCCTGTACCCCCTTATGGATATAGTTGCCTTCCCTGGAAGTTATGT
Organism: Xenopus tropicalis; assembly: GCF_000004195.4. Classification (NCBI taxonomy): domain Eukaryota; kingdom Metazoa; phylum Chordata; class Amphibia; order Anura; family Pipidae; genus Xenopus; species Xenopus tropicalis. The sequence goes on along the minus strand of NC_030683.2, from coordinate 14,130,356 downwards.
ATGTATGTATATCTTTATTTATAAAGCGCTACTTATGTACGCAGCGCTGTACAGTAGATATACATTAATACAAACAGGGGTATTAAAATAGATAAATACAAAGTATTACAATAAGCACAAATACAAGATATAGTTGTAATAAGTTAAGAGTCAAAGACACAAGAGGAAGGAGGTCCCTGCCCCGTAGAGCTTACAATCTATATGGGAGGGTAATTTACAGACACAAGTAGGCAAATATAAGTGCTGTAGGAATGGAGGGCTTTGAAGGTTAGGAGAAGGAGTTTGTAAGATATTCTTTGTTTAATAGGGAGCCATGATAAGGACTTTAGCAGGGGAAGGGCCTGAACTCTCCTGGATGAGAGGAGGCGAATTCTAAGGTCCCTGGGCCTTCAGATAGGCTTCCACTGAGCATGCTCCTGGCTGGGAATAACTATCCAGGAGCAAGAACCTTATTCAGTTGAGGCAGAAAATGGTGGCCACCAACCCTACAGATTTAGGGATGTTACAGGGTCCTAGGGACCTTTCAGTGAAAAATTCTCTAATTCAGGTGGGAAAAGGTGAGACTTTTTGGAGAAACGCAGACAGTTTAAAGGGAGAAGATGTTTTTCTCCCCTTACAAATGTTACAGGACTTAAGGTGGCCATACACAGGCTGATAAAAGCTGCCAATGGACTGTGTTGGCAGTTTATAGCACCATGAAAACAATCGGGCAAGAAGAAAAGGGAATATTTAAGCATTAAATAAACCCAATAGGGCTGTTCTGCCCCCAGTAAGGGGTAATTATATCTTAGTTGGGATCAAGTACAGGTACTGTTTTATTATTACAGAGAAAAGGGAATCATTCAACCATGAAATAAACCCAATAGGTCTGTTCTGCCCCCAATAAGGGGTAATTATATCTTAGTTGGGATCAAGTACAGGTACTGTTTTATTATTACAGAGAAAAGGGAATCATTTAACCATTAAATAAACCCAATAGGGCTGTTCTGCCCCCAATAAGGGGTAATTATATCTTAGTTGGGATCAAGTACAGGTACTGTTTTATTATTACAGAGAAAAGGGAATCATTTAACCATGAAATAAACCCAATAGGGCTGTTCTGCCCCCAATAAGGGGTAATTATATCTTAGTTGGGATCAAGTACAGGTACTTACAGAGAAAAGGAAAAAATTAGAATTGTCTGCTTAAAGTCTATGAGAGATGGTCTTTCTGTAATTCAGACCTTTCTGGATATTGGGTCCCTGTATAAAAGAACCTTACTTTTAGTATCATTCATGAAGGAGCAAACACAACCAGCTAATGCTCACTGCAAATATTACATCTTACATTTTTCTACCATAAATTTAGATTATTGACCCACTTGAAGACCATAACATTGATAACATCGTAGAATCAATAATTAAAGACCGTTAGAAGCTGAGTAAAGATTTGTATTGCCCAAGAGACTATCATAACATGAATTATCTATTAATATCTGAGGGTAAGTGGGCAGAGGTCATTCACCCTTGAGATGATATTAACAGGCGCTGTTAGCTGTAATCTCCATGGAGCAGCATTTAGCCAGAGGAACAGTACATTTAATATTAATTCTCTAAGCTTTCCATCTCCTGGGATTGTACCTGGATTCTAAAAACATTTAAAAAATGGAATCGGGAATGTAAGTGCTGTGTTCTCCTTCTAACTAGGCTTTATTTCAGGCTAACACCTCTTTCTTTGCAATGGGCAGATGTTAGGTCATAACCATCTATGTTCCACACCAAGGACCATTTTCCTGCAGGTCTATCTAAAGCCCCTTGACTATGCAACACCAATCAGGACCTGAGGGTTAAGAGATATAAGAGATCATGCCTAGGAGAGATATAATGCCCAAATGATTTCTCATACCCTGTAAATATAAACAACACCAAAGTAATTTGAGCATATGGCTAATGTCTGGTCTAGGGAAGCCTAAAGCAGTAAGGGGTTTGCCTTCTCAAATGACATGGTTTTCTATGATCATACCATCAACAGATTGTATGAAGGCATTTTTTTCACTTAAATATCTACAGTAAGTTGGCAACTTTGGCAACACACACTCATTGGCTGGCAATTCTATTCCATAGGTGATTGGTCAGACCCCTTCAATCAGTGGGAGAATGTATATTTCAGCTTGAAATGACTCAAGCAAGTGATAATGCAAACAGTTTAGGTCTAAACCAGTGGTTCTCAACCTTCCTAATGCCCCAACCATAAAATTATTCCTAAGACCATCGGAAATATGTGTTTTCCGATGGTCTTAGGCGACCCCTGTGAAAGGGTCGTTCGACCCCCAAAGGGGTCCCGACCTACAGGTTGAGAACCGCTGGTCTAAACCCTGGGAAATAAGGTTACCCTATACATCAGGGGTCCCCAAACTTTCCTACTTGTGAGCCACAGTCAAATGTAAAAAGACTTTGGGAGAAACACAAGCACCATAAAAGTTCATGGAGGAACCAAATAAGGGCTGTGATTGGCTATTAGGGGCCTCTATGCACCCTATCAGCTTACAGGGGGCTTTATTTGGTAGGAAATCTTGTTTTTTTAATAAGTCTTAAATAGTTCAAATATATACAGTAAGTTGGCAACTTTGGCAACACACGCTCAATGGCTGGCAATTCTATTCCATGGGTGATTGGTCATACCCCTTCAATCAGTGAGAGAATGTATATTTCAGCTTGAAATGACTCAAGCAAGTGATAATGGAGATGGTATAGGTTTAAACCCTAGGAAATAAGGTTATCCTAAATATCAGGGGTCCCCAAACTTTCTTACTTGTGAGCCACAGTCAAATGTAAAAAGACTTGGGAAGCAACACAAGCACCATAAAAGTTCATGGAGGAGCCAAATAAGGGCTGTGATTGGCTATTAGGCAGCCGCTATGCACCCTATCAGCTTACAGGGGGCTTTATTTGGTAGGAAATCTTGTTTTTATTCAACCAAAACTTGCCCCCAAGTCAGGAATTCAGAAATAACTACCTGGTTTGGGGGCACTGAGAGCAACATCCAAGGGGTTGGGGAGCAACATGTTGCCCCGGAGCCACTGGTTGGGGATCAAATGCTCTTTAGAAATGAATTTTTCCTCCATATAGATTTCACATCATGACAATATCTGTATCATTTAATTTTAGCATTGTCTCGATGTCTTCTAATTCCATGTTTCCCATTACTACAGCCGACAAGCTGAGTGTGCAAAGACAGCAAGGATCCAGATGGCATTACCAGCAGGCAAACAGTCAACCCCAGCAGCCAATAATCTGTATGAAGAGTTGGGCGGCAGCACTATGTAAGTACAGAATATTCATTCTTTCCCTTGGAAATACAATACTGGGAGTTATCTCTGGAAAACCTAAGAGTAGATGTGGGTGCCTCGTTCTGCAACACTGTACAGATCTTTGCAGACCTTGTCCTGTTAAATACGGAAGTATCCAAGCAAGTAATACTGTAGCTTAAAGTCCTTCACACAATTTTCTCCAACAACGATCTTAAAAAAATAACATGGGAAAAAAAAGTGTCCAAACATAATTTTTCGGTGGCTGAACTCTATGGAAGACAAATGATAAATCGTTTCAGGTTTCCTACATGGAACGGTTTATAAATTACCACGATTACATGGTTTGAGGCTATGTCGTTCGTTCCGTTGCTTCGGGATGTTGCCTCATTGCTGAAATCCAAATGTGATGTGATATCTTGTATAAGTAGGAAATATTTTCTTGCATTTTGGAATCGGTAAATAGAACTTTTTATAGGTCTTATCTTGTTTGATCTGAGGTACAATAGAAATAAAAGGGTATGGGAACACCCCAACTTCAAAATGGAATGCTCTAATTCAGCGGTTCTTAACCTGTGGGTCGGGACCCCTTTGAGGGTGGAACGACCATTTCTCAGGGGTCGCCCATGACAATGGCAGCGTCAGTGTTATGCCCTCTCCATACCACCCCACAGCTACCCTTCAAATTACCAACTCCACACTTTTGTTGGGTTGAAAAGGCCGCAGTCAGTTTATTCACCAACCATGACAATCATGGCATCATTCAATAACATCATGTAACCATAACATGCTAACATCATTGAATCACTTTACAACTAATAACATTAAGCCACTGAAGGCTGCAATTTAGTGGGAGCTATTCTTGCCCCCACCCACATTCAGGTCCCTGAGGTTCGCCATCCCCTTTAATCTGGCCACCGGAGAATGGCCAAAACTCCCTAGCCTCAGGCCTAACCTTCTGCCTTTGTCCTAGCCGCGACTGACTCCTTTCCCATCCTTCCTTAAACTTCCCTTTTCCCTCCTTTGATTTAGGGCGGGATGGTGGGAGATGCTAAGGTAAAATGGTGTCTTCTCTTTTAGTCCCTCCTCCGCTAAAGGCTAACCCCCACTCCCCTTGGCCAATCAGGTTACTAATACCTTTCCCATGACTTCACTACCCACCCATTTCTCGGGCTTTTTCCTAGCATTGTCATGGCTCCCTCCCCTCGACCGTTCCTTGCTCAGTACTGGGGCCTCTAGACCAGGGACCCCCAGCCTTTCTTACTCGTGAGCCACAGTCAAATGTAAAAAGACCTGGGGGGCAACACAAGCACCATAAAAGTTCATGGAGGTGCCAAATAAGGGCCGTGATTGGCTATTAGGCAGCCTCTATGCACCCTATCAGCTTACAGGGGGCTTTATTTGGTAGGAAATCTTGTTTTTATTCAACCAAAACTTGCCCCAAAGTCAGGAATTCAAAAATAACTACCTGGTTTGGGGGCTCTAAGAGCAACATCCAAGGGGTTGGGGAGCAACATGTTGCCCCCGAGCCACTAGTTGGGGATCGCTGTTCTAGACCATCGGAAAACACATATTTCCTAGAGAACCACTGATCTAATTGTATTAGGGCTCCAAAGAAGATATTTTTGCAAAGTTTTTCCACCTCCATCATGAATAAAACTGACTTCGCTGACTGAAGAAAATCACAGCTAGAAGATAACTTTTAGCTTTGATATCAGAAAATAACCCATGTTGCCCAGAGCGGGAAAAGGCTGCAAATGAAAAGCTTGTTAAATACAACCTCGCGGGCTGATTGTATGCTTATAAAGAGATCACTAGGCTCAAAGGGCAGATTGTTACTGAGTGTAGAATCGGGAATGAGCAGAAACACCTCTATTAAGTGTAAAAAAATCTAAAATATGGATTCAGCTGTTTCTAATCTCTGAATTTACTGTATTGAAAATTGCTCCAGCTTTTAGTGGATATTATCATCTTCTAAAGGAAAATGATTTGTTATCTCGGAATTATATTTTAGAATATTGTGGTTGCCGTGATGGGCGTTCCCCCTCAAGCTTTTGGAGGATTTAGCATCTTCTGAAGGAAAATCATTTATTATTTTGGGATTATATTTATGAGCACTGAGGTTTGCATAATGGGAGTCCCCCCTCGAGCTTTTACAGGATAGTATCACCTAATCATTTATTAGCGAGGGGTTATATGTTATAACATTAATGTTTCCATAATGGGGGATCATCCTCTGCACCATCCCTTCATCTTTACGTGCTGCACTCAAGAGGATACTAGTAATAAGCAAAATTATTTGGCAGGCATGGATTTGGATCAAATTTCCGTGTTTCGCCATCGATGGATCATTTCACAAAATGGGCGACAAAATTCCCTTTGTAAAATTCTGCACGTGACAAAAAATTGTCACCCACATCAAAAAAAAAATTGTTGCATGTGTACAAAAAACCACACTCCCAAAAATGTCATGCTCACCAATTTCTTTGACAAAAGCGCCAATTTTTTTTTTTTAAGTGATGCATTTTTGCTGTTTTGCAAATTTTTTTCACCGTTTTGTGAAACGGGGCAGATTGGCTCATCACTAGAGGATACCTTTAGTAAGTTGGGTGGAGCTACAATGAAACCACAAGTATATCTGTTAGTACCAGAAAAATATTATATATTTGTTGAGCTAATTATCAACTCATACATTTTAAAGGCATTTCCAAAATTAATTAAAGTAATTAATACAAAGCAGTGATGAGCAAATCTCTCCCATTTTGCTTTGCCAAGCAAATGTTGACTTTTTTTACGTGTGCAACTTTTTGGATGTAACGTGACATTTTTAATATGACTGCGTTTGTGCAACTTTTTTCTCACTCTGCAAATTTTTTCGACTCCAAATTTTTATGCCCATTACACAAAAAAAACGCCAGTGGTGGGAATTTCGCAGCGAAACCATGCCTGGCAAAAACTTTTGCTCATTACTCATACTAAGCCACAGATTTAATGCCCCATGATTTGTTTCAAATAAAAAGCAGGGTTGATTCATTAGTATTGATGAGCGACTTTGTCTCATTTTGCTTTGCCGAAAATTTTTGAATCCTTAAAAAGATTTGCGAAACGGCAAAAATGTTGCGCAACAAAAAAAATATTGACAACATTTTTTTTGACACGCACGATAATTTTTTTTTAACACGGGTGTTAATTTTTTGACACGGGCGACATTTTTTGGAGGCACAGCAATTTTTTCTGTGGCAAAAAAATACTCCAATGGTGAAACACGGAAATTCTCCGTGAATCCATGCCTGCGAATTATTTCACCTATTACTATTCTCCTGTGACAATTTTTTGACACACAGCAAATTTTTCTGCGGCAAATTTTGATGCCCATTTTGCGGAAAAATGGGAAACATTGAAATTCGCCTCAAATCCATGCCTGCCGAATTATTTTGCCCATCACTATTCATTAGTTATCTTCCAGATTATCAAGTCTACATGAACTTTCACATAGATAGTTTTAATGCAATGCTTAGTGATGAGTGAATTTTTTCGCCAGGCACGGATTTGCAGCAAAGGTCTGCAGTTCGCCATTGGCGAATTGTTTTGTGCAACTTCCGATAAACATAAAAAAAAGTAAAAATGGACGCGGTTTCATCAAAATAGGCGTGGTTGAGTCAAAAAAGTTGCTTGCAGCAAAATAGTCACGCAACACCCATGTTTTGGGAATTTTCTGCTGTTTCGAGAATTTTTCCGTCATTTTGCGCATTTTTCGGCAAAGCAAAACAGATAGACCGATAGACAGATTACCTCATCACTATTGTGGATTTCCCGTGGCTCAACATTTAGGTAAAGTGTTAGAGCTTAGCATTGCCATTGAGCTCTAACAGGACATAGCTAGTGATGAGCGAATCTGTCCCGTTTTGCCATAAAATTCGAGAAGACTGGCAAAAGCATTTGTTGCATGATTTTTTTTTTGTCGTCCGCGTTTTTTTTTGTCGCCCGCGCTTTTTGACGCAACCACACCCTTCCTTTTACGAGATCGCGACCAATTTGTCGCGCAACAAAATTTTTTTCACGTGCAATGAATTTTTCCGTGACGAATTTTCACTGAAGTTTCGCGAAACAATTCACCTATACGGAAATGCGGAAATTCACTGCGAATCCATGCCTGGCAAAAAAAAATTCGCTCATAGCACATAATGCAGTGCTGCTGAAAGAATGGAAACAACTAAATGCGAGTCAAAGGGGCCAATCAGGTTACAGTACTGTCAGAAGTAATTGGTTGTTTTCAGAGTAAGTCCTACTGTACATTATTGGTGCTACTGTGCTTTCTTTATGGGACTGTCTACATTTTTCCATTCATTTCTTTCTTGATATATTCTGTATAGTGCACCCTACAGCTTTATAATACCCAGACGCCATAAACAGTCTTTAAAATATATCCTTGTGATGTCATCCGTTATAATCCATGCTTAGTGAGGTCACGAGTGTCAGGGCTCGGTGAAACTTACATGTATTTTCATGTAAAATATGAGGATATTGGAAGTCAATTCAGAGTTTCTGACCTGTATAAAAGCCCTCGGCCGAGGTTCTTGAGTCTTTACATGTTCCGACTTCTAATATTGTTATATATTCCAATAGGATGTGCATTATTTTATATACAGACAAAGGTGTATTCTTCCTTTTCCGATTCTATTTTTTCTTACATCGTGTTGGCTGAACTTGTGAGAAATATAACAAGATTTATATAACCTTCTGCTTCCTGCTCCATTAAAAAAAAGAAAGAAATATATTGCTTTTATACCTTTCTGGCAGATGTAATGATACATAATGAGCGAGAGCAAGTTCTTTTTTTTTCCCCCTCAAGTGATATCCTAAAGTGCCACATTTGGATCCGAACACCTGGCAGTTAAAAGAACAGAAATATCCGATGTTTTCATCTAGCGTTTTAAATTGCCCCGCAGGCTCCGTAGGTCACAACCTTCGATTCAGGGTGCCGGGTTAGCAACTCGGCTGAGCCGAAACGAATGCGGAGAAATCAAAACGGTAGGAAAGGAAAGGAAGAAGCTAATTGCACATCATTATCTTTATAAATAGACAAAGCAAAACTATAGGAAGTCTCTTTAAGGTAAAAGTATCTGTTAGAGATTCTAATCTGAATTTTAAAAATGACCCACATTTCCATGTCGCAACAAGGTATCTGGGAAATCTATTGTTAATTTCCAGTTCTTTGTCGACAGACATTTAAATCCAATGGGATCCATTTTCATCTTTATCCGTGTCTCTGGCAGCAGAGGAGTTAATGGAGGCATGGATAGCAGAAGGAAGGGGAGATGATACTCTCTAGCAATTGTCCATTGCTAGATTAGAACGTTATGTAGGTATAGAAGCGGCCATTATGGGAGTTTTTAAGCCCCCCTCCCCCTTGGCAGTTTAACCTTTGGTCAGGGCCCCCTTAGCTCAAAGGATAAAGATTAGTGATGAGCGAATTCGTCCCATTTAAAAAAATGTAAAATCCAGAAACGGCAAGAAAATTCGCAAAAAGGGCGAAAAATTCACTAAACACACAGGGTTTTTTTGTCGTCTGTGTCTTTTTTGTCACAAGCGCTTTTTTGACGTGACTGCGCCCAAATTTGACGCGACTGTGCCTTTCTAATAAGTGCCCGCGCCTGATTTGACGCAACCGCGCCCAATTTGACGCACCACAAAAAAATGATTTATTATTTATTTATTTATAAATAAATTTATTAATAAATAAAATATTTATTAAATGTATTTATTACTTCATTTATATTTTTTATTATTATTATTACTTGTTGAGATCACGTAGAAGTCAATGGCCGATGTCTCTTCCCTTCCCCGGAGGATCCTTCTTGCTTCACAACTTGGTTTTTGCATTGACGCTGTTGACAGTTCACAAAAAGTAGAGGTTTCAGTGCGACAATTTGAAAAAGTCGCTGTTTCACGACTTTTGTTGTGATCTTTTCTCGCATGTATTCATGGAAATAAGTTTATGTAGATTTTTAAAACGAAAACAATGAGAAAGTTAGTAAAAATGCCCCTTATTGTATCAATTTGTTAGTAAATGATGTACCCTTATGTACATAGCTGTCAAAAATGCTGGAACTTTAGAAATGAATGTAATGATAATAATAATAATAATAATAGCAGGCTAAACAATGTAACAGAACCTTATGAAAGGGACACTCCAGCTTATTTTCAATCTTCTCCTTTCCGTTTTGGGCAATGGAAGTATTAAGACTTGAATCTATCATTATTTTCCTTATTGTTTCTGTTATATCTAAAACCATATGTTTCTTGTATTAATTTTTTATTCTCTTTTATTTTTATTCTTTCTTCGACTTCTGCATGCACAGGTTTCAGTAAGTAAACTTCCATTAGAATAAATGAGTAGAATTCTACTGCAGTATGTAGCGTATTTGCCCTGCTTCCTGTTTCCTTTATGTGAGTTTACAGCTTAATACATAAAAACTCAGCCTCATTCTATTCATTCCTATGGCATTTTAAGAAGCGTATATATCAATTGGTGAACTCTAATTTTCACCCATTAATATATTACACTTCTAAATATCCCATAGGATTGAATTGAACGTGGCTCACCCATGTTCTATTCATTCCAATAGGATTTTAGAAGTGTATTTATCAAATGGGCGTTCTAACTTTCACCTACTGATAAATATGTTTCTAAAAATCCCATTGGAATGAATAGAAAGTGGGGGAGTTTGTATGGTTAAGCTCTAAATTCAGATTTTAAATAAATCCGCCCCTTAATATGATTGGTTCTTTCCAAAGTCTATGGGGCAGATTGATCAAAATGTGAGTTTAGAGCTTAATACAAAAAAACTCAACCATGTTTTATTCATTTCCTGTGGAAACGTGGGTGTATTTGTATGCACAGGTATCGGACCCCCTATCCAGAAACCTGTTATCCAGAAGGCTCTGAATTATGGAAAGCCTGTCTCCCAGATCAAATAATTCAGAATTTTAAAACTGATTTCCTTTTTCTCTGTAATAATAAAACTGTACCTTTAAATTGATCCCAACTAAGATATAATTACCCCTTATTGGGGGCAGAACAGCCCTATTGGGTTTATTTCATGGTTAAATGATTCCCTTTTCTCTGTAATAATAAAACAGTACCTGTACTTGATCCCAACTAAGATATAATTACCCCTTATTGGGGTAGAACAGCCCTATTGGGTTTATTTAATGGTTAAATGATTCCCTTTTCTCTGTAATAATAAAACAGTACCTGTACTTGATCCCAACTAAGATATAATTACCCCTTATTGGGGGCAGAACAGCCCTATTGGGTTTATTTCATGGTTAAATGATTCCCTTTTCTCTGTAATAATAAAACAGTACCTGTACTTGATCCCAACTAAGATATAATTACCCCTTATTGGGGGCAGAACAGCCCTATTGGGTTTATTTCATGGTTAAATGATTCCCTTTTCTCTGTAATAATAAAACAGTACCTGTACTTGATCCCAACTAAGATATAATTACCCCTTATTGGGGGCAGAACAGCCCTATTGGGTTTATTTCATGGTTAAATGATTCCCTTTTTCTCTGTAAAAATAAAACAGTACCTGTACTTGATCCCAACTAAGATATAATTACCCCTTATTGGGGACAGAACAGCCCTATTGGGTTTATTTAATGGTTAAATGATTCCATTTTCTCTGTAATAATAAAACTGTACCTTCAAATTGATCCCAACTAAGATTTAATTAATCCTTATTGGATGCAAAACAATCCTGTTGGGTTTAATTAATGTTTTATTGATTTTTTAGTAGATTTAAGGTATGGAGATCCAAATTACGGAAGGCCCCCTTATCTGGGATACCCTTTGGTCCCGAGTATTCTGGATAACAGGTCCTATACCTGTATTAAACTCTAAACTCACATTTTGATCAATCTGCCCCATATATAATATCATATCAATGCCCATTCATAATATTTTATTTACATGCGTTTCTGTGAGAAGGTTCCACAAAACTAAAATCTTAGAAATAATAATAATAATCTTAAAAAAGGATTGTCTAAGAGAAATGTTTTCTTTATCTTGATCCAGTCCTAATGATCTATTTTCCAGCAGAATTCTAATTACAGCACCGGCAGTATCTTTATACGCCAGGTCTTGAGCAGCACATAGATACTCTTCAATATATTGATGGGTTTTTTTTTTCCCGTTGCTCTGAAACTGCCTATAAATGGCAAACGAGCGTATGAAAAAACATGAACATGTCATTGAAATTCAGCTTCTTCCCAAGAGGGTTCATTTACGACCAATCAAGGGAAGAATGTCTGGGCCCAGAACACAAGATTATACATCCATTTGTTGACCCCTGTGACCCACTCACGCGAGTTCTGTCGCAGTATGCTTAACGGAGCTTAGCATGTAACGATTCTGCCCTTATTGTTATTAGATATCTGTCAGCAGGACAGCAACTGTACATGGGACTAGATAGCAACTGGAACACTCCCTGTTAGGATACAATATACAGTATATTCACCCATCAGACATCTGAACTGACCATTGCATGTTATTCTTTATTTATGTAATTGAGGATGATGTTTTGCTATTGATTACAGTTAACAATAGTTTTAAGCATCATTCAGATGTTATTTTGTTCATTGTGATCATGAACGGCCAAACCTTGGATTCTGATTAGTGATGGGCGAAATGTTTCACCAGGCATGGATTTGTGGCGAATTTCTGTGTTTCGCCATTGGCGGATTGTTTCGCGAAACGGATGAAAAAATTTGCCGTGGAAAAATTCACCGTGCATCCAAAAATTGTCGCCCGCGACAAAACAATAGCCGGGGGCGACAAAAGAATAGTCGCACGTCAAAAAAGAATAGTCGCGGGCGACAAAAGAATAGCCGCGGGCGACAAAAGAATAGCCTTGCAACAAAAGAATAGCCGCGGGTGACAAAAGAATAGCCGCGAGTGACAAAAGAATAGCCATGCGACAAAAGAATAGCCACGCGACAAAAGAATAGCCACGCGACAAAAGAATAGCCGCGGGCGAAACAAAAGAATACTCGTGGGCGACAAAAGAATAGTTGCGGGCATCAAAAGAATAGTCGCGGGCATCAAAAGAATAGCCGTGGGCAACAAAAGAATAGCCATGGGCGACAAAAGAATAGCCAGGCGACAAAACAATAGCCGCGGGCGAAACAAAAGAATAGTCGCGGGTGACAAAAGAATAGCCATGCGACAAAAGAATAGCCACGCGACAAAAGAATAGCCGCGGGCGAAACAAAAGAATAGTCGTGGGCGAGAAAGGAATAGTTGCGGGCATCAAAAGGATAGAGATGTAGCGAACCTCACAAAAAAGTTTGCGAACCCGTTCGCGAACTTCTGCCAAAAAATGCGAACTTTTGCGAACTTTGCGAACCCCATAGACTTCAATGGGAAGGCGAACTTTAAAACCTAGAAAAGCCATTTCTGGCCAGAAAACTGATTTTAAAGTTGTTTAAAGGGTGCCACGACCTGGACAGTGGCATGCAGGAGGGGGGTCAAGGGAAAAATTTCTCTGAAAAATAGGTTGTTGACACAGAGTTGCGTTTTGTGCTGTAAAGGGCAGAAATCACACTACATTTCTAAACTTGTGTAATAAACTGCTTTTACAAGGACTATTGGGTTACAGCAGATGAGATCAGCAGGACAGCTGTCCCCAGCAGCTACATACAGAGCAGTAGAAAGTAGATTACTAGTCAGCAAAGCTACCTAAACTGTCCCTCAAACCCCTGCACAGCTCTCTCCCTATGCTAACTCATCAAGCACACACAGGCAGAATGTAAAATGGCTGCTGGGCTTCGGTTTATATATGGAAGGGAGTGGTCCGGGGGTGGTCCAGGAGGGAGAGCTGCCTGATTGGCTGCCATGTATCTGCTGGCTCTGGGGTGAGAGGTCAAAATTTGGCTCCAGCTAAGGCGAACCCAAAATTGCGAACATCGCTAAAAGTTCGCGAACTTGCGAACTTGCGAACACCCGATTTTCGTGCGAATTAGTTCGCCGGCAAACAGTTCGCTACATCTCTACAAAAGAATAGTCGCGGGCATCAAAAGAATAGCCGCGGGCAACAAAAGAATAGCCACGGGCGACAAAAGAATAGCCAGGCGAAACAAAAGAATAGTCGCGGGCGGCAATTTTTTTTTACGTGCAACATTTTCGCTGTTTCGTGAATTTTTCGCCGTTTCACGAATCTTTTGAAAGATTCATGAATCGGGACAGATTCACTCATCACTAATTCTGATGACCAACATAGGTGCCAAAAGTTATAGCTCATCAATGTAAAACAATTGAGACCTACTTTTTTTTTTTTTTTTTTATAAAGAGTTAGTAGGGACACCAACAAAAACCTACAGTATCCATCCATCCGTCTATTGTATCTGTAACTTCATTATAAATGATTTTTTAACTAATATTAATTTCCTTATTTGATCATTTGCTTTCTCTTTAATTAATAAAAGACATTTCCACTAATGAGATAAATACTTGACCAGAAATTCTCCTGCCTTAGTGAACCTAACCCCCCCAAGTGAGTACAGGTATGGGACCCATAATCCAGAATGCTCGGGACCTGGGTTTTCCGGATAAGACTTTTTTCCATAATTCGGATCTTCTACCTAAAGTATGCTAAAATCATTATTTAAACAGTAATTAAACCCAATGGGATTGTTCTGCCCCCAATAAGGGGTAATTATATCTTAGTTGGGATCAAGTACAGGTACTGTTTTATTATTACAGAGAAAAGGGAATCATTTAACCATTAAATAAACCCAATAGGACTGTTCTGCCCCCAATAAGGGGTAATTATATCTTAGTTGGGATCAAGTACAGGTACTGTTTTATTATTACAGAGAAAAGGGAATCATTTAACCATGAAATAAACCCAATAGGGCTGTTCTGCCCCCAATAAGGGGTAATTATATCTTAGTTGGGATCAAGTACAGGTACTGTTTTATTATTACAGAGAAAAGGGAATCATTTAACCATTAAATAAACCCAATAGGGCTGTTCTGACCCCAATAAGGGGTAATTATATCTTAGTTGGGATCAAGTACAGGTACTGTTTTATTATTACAGAGAAAAGGGAATCATTTAACCATTAAATAAACCCAATAGGGCTGTTCTGCCCCCAATAAGGGGTAATTATATCTTAGTTGGGATCAAGTACAGGTACTGTTTTATTATTACAGAGAAAAGGGAATCATTTAACCATTAAATAAACCCAATAGGGCTGTTCTGCCCCCAATAAGGGGTAATTATATCTTAGTTGGGATCAAGTACAGGTACTGTTTTATTATTACAGAGAAAAGGGAATCATTTAACCATTAAATAAACCCAATAGGGCTGTTCTGCCCCCAATAAGGGGTAATTATATCTTAGTTGGGATCAAGTACAGGTACTGTTTTATTATTACAGAGAGAAAGGAAACCATTTTTAAAAATTAGAATTATTCTAAAAATTAGAATTATTTCATTAAAATGGAGTCTATGGGAGATGGCCTTTCTGTAATTCGGAACTTTCTGGATAATGGGTTTCCGGATAAGGGGTCAGATACCTGTACTTTTTTGGAAAGGTAAAATCCTGGGAAAGCAAATGTGACGAAAGTCTGAAAATCTTGTTCTTATGTACCTTCTCTTCCTCTCCCCCGACCCCTCGCTTTCTCTTTGTTGCTCTCTTTTTTCTCTCCATTGCATTCTCATTCTCTTTCCTTCTCTATTTTATATACATATAGGCTTCTCTTGTTCCAAGCATGTTATCCAAAATTTTTGATAAAAACCATAGCTAAAATAAGAGTTGCTTTTATTTGAAAGGGCATGCCCAAATCCCATTGTCCCAATGAACTTCTCACTTTTACAGCAGCTTGCACTCTTTCTGATTCTCAAAATCATAGACTTCCTAAATGGAGTCCAAAATGGAAGTTCTAGTTTTAGCTGAGAACTTAGTACAGCTTTGATTACATTGGGTTTGAGGTCAGCCCTGCCTTTGAATTCATCACTGGGTTGTATGATAGTCAGAAGTCAGAAGGGTGGTTGTTTTTTTACTTAATATTAATGTTTAATACAGCTGTCTCAATGCTTTAACCTAAGAATGCTGGGAGTTTTAGTCAAGAAGCTTCACTGCACACTGGATAGCTGTATCAGGCACTGAGAGGTCCTATGAGAGTTTAGGGAATAAAATTCTCTACATACCTACAGAAAGCAACTCTTGTTTTTTTTTATGGTTGATGTTTCTATTTCCTTAGTTCATTAGCAAAATAATGTTCCATTTTCACCCTTTTTTTTCTTACATTTGATTGTCTTCTTTTCTTTCAAGTCTTTTTCTTCTCTATCATTTTCATCAAAGCAGGGGAAAAAAGTCAGTTTTGCAAGAAGGCGACCGGCAAAGACTGATAAGTAATTTGGCATCACGTGCAATCGAAGCCCACAAGCTTTCTGGTCCCAGTGGATATCTAAACAATAAACTTCCCAAGTCGGCCAGTAACATTACCTTTCTCTCTGACACCAATCCACTCACAACTCAAAACCCATTGTACATTGAAGGCTCAGGTCAATGTAATGATAGCATTGAGCTAGCGTGGAGAAGTAGATTTGCCCTTGGCAAACCAGGAAGAAAATCTCTCAAAGATTCATTGTTAAACTCCGAGGGCATTCATCGTGCTTGGACTCTGCCAACGTGCTTCTCTAAAAGGCACGCTTATGATATCCTTAACAGTCCTGTTATAATGGACCCGATCCAGGGCCAACATAAAAGGACACAGCAGCAGAGTGAACCGAGCGAAAATTCACACAAAACTGATTGCCCTAGGCCATTGGAGAATGTTAAAACTAACAAATTAAGTGTAAAAGAGCAGGCCAGACAGTTTGAACAAAATGCCTTGCAGGAAGTAAAGCAAGTCAAAGCTGAAAATAAAGAACTGTATTCAGTGAAAGATGTTGAGTTTTATCAGGGTTCCACAAAGTCTACATCACAAGCCAGTATCTCATGCCACAGATTTCCTCCATCTTCATCTCTCCAGCGTTTGTGTGAGGTTCCTGCAACTGACCCTTCCATCTTTCCATCAATCATTATTACTCCCTCAGACCACTGTGATGACATTTCTCCTCCACCAACTCGAAAACCAACACCTCCTAGTGAAAAGAAACATCTAGCACCCGGTCAAGTATATCTAAGCAATGAACATGATCCGATGCTGGAAGACCCTATTCCAGATCCACCAAATATTCCCCCTCCCCTTCCACCACTTCCCCATTCAGTATCCTGTTCACAGCTTCTTTTACCTCCTATGCCATCCCCCTCTGATAATTTTATGCCTCCACCCCCACCTTTCTTTCCAGCACCATCACGTCCACCTTCTCTTCCAGAAGAACCCCTTGAAATACCTTCACCTTCTCCCACACCTCCTCCATTAGATACTCCATCACCTGCGCCACAATCTCAACCAACTCCTTTAGCACCTCCACCTCCACCATTTCTCCAAGACCTTCTCACCTCTAGCAGTTTACGTAATCCTTTATTTCATATAGCTCCTTCCGATTTGTCTGCTGCAAAGGACAAACTATCTCCTATCAGAACATCACCATCCGAATCCACTCAACCAGATCCTGGCCCACGCAGAGAGCTAAAGGGAATCCTCAAACATATTCACAACTTAGCCGAGATTGAAAAATCCGTAGCTAACATGTACAATAAAATTGACAAAACAAATATTACGTCAAAACAAATTCCAAAATCCCGATCTTTTACAACAACCCCAGAAAATCAGATTTCAGAGACTGCACCCGAGTATGCAAAACAAAATGGAAACTTGAGTTGTGTTGTCGAGGAGCTCGAAAAGCGCTTTCCTTCACAATCCACAGCACTGTAAAATTAGACTTTGATTTTTTTTTTCTGTTTTCTAAACACCTTATTTAAAATAAGGAGAGACTGGGGAAGAGAACAACCATCATGTGCATTCAGACATAAAAATCAATGTTTTACAGGGCACACTCTGTTGCCAAACTTATATAGCATCAAAGGCAAAAAAAGTACAGAGGATGCAGACAAAATAGTTGAAAAAATGTTAAATCTTGAGAGAGATTTAAAGGGGACCTGTCACCCAGGCATCAGATGCTGTATAATAAAAGTGCTTTGCAAGTTAAAGGAGAAGGAAAGGCTAATAAAGAGTTAATCTCAAGCTGCAGGCATACCTTCAGTTCTCTCAATAGTGCCCTTAAGTCTCCCCATATTTCTCCCGTTCAGATGATCAGAAGCCAAACAGGAAGAAAAAACGCTGAGCTGTGTAAAGAAAGTTCCCATAATGCCTCACTCCTGCACCTAGACTGGTTTACATGCTCAGTTAGTTAGACTATGGGGCTGATATACTAATCCATGAATCCGAATCCGAATGAGAAAAATTCGGATTGGAAAACGAACATTTTGCGACTTTTTCGTATTTTTTGCGATTTTTTTCGTCGCCGTTACGACTTTTCCATAAATTGTCGCGACTTTTTCGTAACCGGTACGACTTTCGTGAATTGTCGCGACTTTTTCATTGCCATTATGACTTGTGTGAATTGTCGCGACTTTTTCATAGCAACTTTCGTATTGAGAGCTCGAAAAAGTCGCGACAATTCGCGCAAAAAGTCGCAAAGTACCGATCATTACGAAAAAAACGCATTCGGGCGCTTTTCGGACGTTCGTGGATTAGTAAATGTGCCCCTATGAGTCCGCTTCCTGCTGATTGGCTCAGATCCACATTCCTAAGGGGGCGGAGTGAGTTCTTAGCATTCTTGAGGGAGGGGAAGCAGGAGGGGGGAGAGGACAGAGAGCCTGTATCTTTTGACAGAGGACTCAGTGCAGCTTTCTGTGAGTGCTTATGGCTGTATTTCTGATAAAGCTTACTCAGTTTTTACCTTTCCTTCACAATTAAAGATGAAAAGCAAATACTATTTTGAATGAAAACATCCATACCTGCTATAAATGTATTTAAAAATCGGAGCTGTCAGCCATATACTGCCTGTCCCGCCTCTATACCTAAGGCATGGAGGCGGGGCAATCAATTAGTTTCACTTTCTATTCAGCACTTCCTAGATATCACTGAACTCACTATCTATAACTGTGTAGCCTATGCATGGGCATTAGGTCCCCTGTTCTGGTAAATGCACAGGATTTTAGGGTAATACAAAACTTGCCTTAATAACAGTGCCCACAAGATGGCGCCTGCCTGATTGCTGTGAATGGAAATTCCAAGACTGAAGGAAACGAGATTAAAATAAGTTATATAGGGGCACATTTACAAAAGCACGAACGCTCCGAGCGTATTTTCACCAATTTTTTCGGGCGTCCGCACGTAAAGGTTTTACCGCTGTTTACAATTGTTCGGGACTTTCAGATCGCCAATACGATATTATCGTGACTAATACGATTTTTTCGTAAGCATTTTCGTGATATTTGCGATCTTCCAAAATTTTCGTTTCCAATACGATTTTTTTCCCATTCGTGATTCGGATTCGTGGATTAGTAAATGTGCCCCATAGTGTAAGTAAAGGTGTTTAATTTAATTTTTGCTCAATTAACATGAAAGAAAAGGATTAGAAAATATTTTTTAGGGTGGCAGGTCCCCTTTAATTCAGCATGGTTATTTACATTAGGTTTAGTCACTGAGAGTCATTTTATCACAGACACTTTCACAAAATGAAAATAACTATTATGGGATCCGTGATCCAGAAACGTGTTAACCAGAAAGTTCTGAATTAGGGCAGATACTGTTTCTGCTGTTTGATTTTATTACAAGTTATTAATATATTCATTCAATGGAAATGAAAAATGTTAAATATAGAGGTGACACATGATTTAAAAAAAAAAAAAAAATGGTTGTATTGTTTACTGTTTTATAAAAAGAACATGTTCGATTTTCAATAAATGCCGAACAGTCTTGTTGGCCATATATGAGCCATCTTAGAAGATGGGAAAATAAGTAAACCCTTAAAAGTATAAGTCTTCTTTGGTTGTTCTGCTTGG
Organism: Xenopus tropicalis; assembly: GCF_000004195.4. Lineage (NCBI taxonomy): Eukaryota > Metazoa > Chordata > Amphibia > Anura > Pipidae > Xenopus > Xenopus tropicalis. The sequence continues at coordinate 14,111,040 of NC_030683.2, read as the reverse complement.
GAAACAGTAGAAGACATCAGATAAGTCTTGCCTGTTCCTTCTAAGCAAAGTAAGAAGACTTTTATGTCTTGACGTTTTCTTCTGACTGTCAGCCGGTTGGCAGAATGTTGTGATTGCCAGTTTCCTTTAGGTGACCCTTATGTCAGTGTCTTTTGCTTTAAAAACCCAGTGGGTAAGCATTAGCCAATAGGATAAACCCATGTAAATGGGATTTTTCTAGGAACCTTAAGGAATTTTTTCCCAGAAACCCTTTGACTTATTTGCATACGTATGAGGAAGTCTCCTCAACCCATTTAACTTGTTCGTGTATCCCCATTCCTGGCTCTACCTAAGCTGATCAGAAAACCCTGCACTACACTGATGAGCCCCAAGAAGGCCGAAACCGGTCTGTAGTTGGGAATCTGATCAGCTATTATCCCGGCTTCTGCTTTAAAAACCCAGTGGGTGAGCTTTAGCCTATAGGAAAAACCCATGTAAATGGAAATTTGTTCCCAGAATCCCTTTGACTTATTTGCATACGTATGAGGCGGTCTCCTCAACCCTCTTAACTTGTTTGTGAATCCCCACTCCTGGCTCTACCTAAGCTGATCAGAAAACCCTGCACTACACTGATGAGCCCCAAGAAGGGAGAAACCGGTCTGTAGTTGGGAATCTGATCAGCTATTATCCTGGCTTTTGCTTTAAAACCCAGTGGGTGAGCTTTAGCCTATAGGATTTCTCTAGGAGCCTTAAGGAATTTGTTCCCAGAATCCCTTTGACTTTTATGTCTTTTTGTACTGTCCCATTTAAGAATACAGTAGACAGTACAGGAACACGAGGCAGGGTGAAGGATCCAGAGAGGAAAGGAGAATGGACCTACAAATTGGGCTTCACTTTATGGAATGGAAAACATATGCTTGGTATTGTTTTCTATAGTTAAGAGTAAACTTAAGGATTTATTTAATTTTTTTCATTACCAGCCACTCTTCATCTCTCTTTGGGTTCTTGGATGAGAGTGTTTATGACACTAGAGTAGGAATATGGAGAAGATTGAGAAGCTTTGGGCCAGACAATTAGAAAGCAATGTCTAGTGTGAAACTGAAACTTCAAGCTGATCAGTACTACCTTCCAGGGGCGGGCCAAGCCGACCGGGCGCCGTAGGCAACCCGGTCGGCCAACTCCGCCCACCTCCCTGCCCCCCCCCCCGAATGGCGCATTCGCGCCAAAGCACAGGAGGCGGTACAGGGGGGCGGTGCGATTCAATCGGTCATTGCCTCCACCGCTAATGATAATCGGCGGAGGCAATGACAAAGTAGAACTAGGGGTAGGCAGAAGAGGCAGCTGCCTAGGGCGCAACGATTTAGGGGCGCCAGGCAGCCTCTCCTGCCTACCCCTAGTGCTACTTTGTCATTGCCTCCGCCGCTTCGATCGGTCATTGCCTCCACCGCTAATGATAAGCGGCGGAGGCAATGACAAAGTAACACTAGGGGTAGGCAGGAGAGGCTGCCTGGCGCCCCTCAATCGTTGCACCCCAGGCAGCTGCCTCTTCTGCCTACCCCTAGTTCCGGCCCTGCTACCTTCCAAGGAACTAGCGAGAACAAGCCAAGGGGAAATATTCCAATTCTGAAAAAAAAAGAGAAAAAAAAGAAAGCCAAGTGGACCTATAAAGGAAAAGTATTGAAAGTATTGAAATATATGTATAGTCCATATGTACAGAAGCTCATAGCTGCTGCATCATATAACACGCAATATGACAGCCATTCTGCAAGATATTGCAATATATTATTAAGTATATGTAGCCCACTTTTTAAACGTTGGTGGCACTACCTGCTGTTTTACTTTAGTTTGGCGCTACAGGAGTCCTGAGCCCCCGCTTACTATGGGGGTTTACAGGGATTTCTCCCTTTAATGGCGTGCCTCCACCCAGGGATGGTCTTGTGGAACTATAATCCACCCTCTGGGAAACGATCAGGATGCTATGCCCCTTCTGGGACCCACGTACTCCTGGTGTAATGTACCCCACCCTGGGGTTATACCTTACCAGCTTGGTAGTGGTCCTCTGGGCTTGATAGATCTCACAACACAGTAGTATAAGTGAATCAGATGCAACGGTTTATTCAAGGCAGACACCTCTCCAGGAGTGGCATATCATTTATACACATGGCAGGGCATATCTCCTTACTTCTCATTGAGAACCTTTTCCTGTTGGACTACCCCACGGTACTCTCGCATGTGCTCCCATCTAGGTGCTCCCATCTAGGTGCTCCCCTCGGTACTCTTGGCAGAGACACTCCATCCTAGAGTTCTCCCGGTAGTTACACTAGGACGTTACACCACAGGGACCCACACCGGTACTCTCGCTAGGCACCCTCAGATCCGGCCTCCTGGACTAGCGGTGACTTGTTCCACCTACCTAGCCACTTTGTGCCCTACACTCCAGCAGATGTAATGCTGGGGGGTCTTAACCCCGCTACCACTCCTGGAGGGGCAATATCTGCCCATTCTAACTTAGTGTCCTATATGGCACTCCTAGAGTGTCCTATTAATTGAACTGTCTATCTATTAACTGGGCCAGGGAAACTCCTATACCCAGAAGCTATCCCAGCCTAAGATTCCCTAGCACATGGCTGCAACTCTTTATATGGGCCTATGCACCACCCTGTGGCCATAACCCGAACTACAGGTATACTCCCTGTTAACTATTTAGAACCCAGTCATCCCAGTGTCCCTGTTTACTAGGGGTGTCTGTCCTAAGGGCCTATTTTTGGTAAACCCCTACATATATATATTAACTTGTTTACTATGAAAAAAAGGCAGTTCATGTTGTAAAATAAAAGGCTTTCTGTCACTGTACAAGGATATTGAAGTCATTTGAAAGTGCTATGACCTTTATATGGCCATGAAACTCTTCGGTGGCTTCTACATCCTTACGTTTTTACAATCAGGGTTCATAATTCCATTTATATCTCCCTATAAATTGACATGCTATTACCAGGGTCAGGCTCAAACACAAGCCTAGGAATGTCCATAATCTTCCATCAAAGATGAACATTTACTTTTTGGCATATGACGACCGTCGTCTTAATTCAGCGCCCCGGGGCTAAATCAAGTAAAAGAGACAATTTCATCGTGCTTTTTACATTTAGCACAGATCATTTATTCAGTGGAATTTCCATACCTGGTGGCTTTTGTTTTATGCTAAGAAAATGGGATAAATCTGTTGGAATGAATCGTAAAATGTTTAAGCGCCGCCATTAAAAATGATCATATGCATGTCGCACCACCGAGGAAATGACAGCGGCCGCCATAGATAAAGTATGTTGTAAGTCAGCAAAAGGTTGGAATTTATGAACTAATGCCTTTTTTTTTTTAACTCGACCAAGTATGATGTATTAATAGACCCACAATTTATAGACTTTCTTTCATGTTCATTACTTTCCGATGCCTTCAGCATTAAGTTGAAGGGCCGCTAAAGGTGAAATGAAGTTTATTTTATATGGATCACGGTGACATCCGTTCGCACGTTTGCAAATCTTCCCACGCGTTGTTGGAATATGTAAGCCGCTGGCAATAGTGTCTGCTTTAGGTACAGGATGACAGAGGGCTATGCAGAGACTTTCCCATTAGGAGAGACAAATGAGAAAGTAAAACATGTTGGGCCATCTTGGAACTTGCTGAATAGTTATTATACTAGCCATAGTTAGCGATGAGCGAATCTGTGCCGTTTCGCTTCGCCATAAAATTCGTCGAAACGGCAAAAAATTAGCGAAACACATTTGTCACGTGATTTTTTTTGTCGCCCGTGTCTTTTTTTGTCACCTGCGGCTATTAATGTCGCCTGCATCTATTTTTTTGACGCGACCATGCCCATTTTGACATGACCGTGGCCTTTTTTACGTGACCACGCCCATTGTAACGTGGCCATGCCCAATTTGATGCGCAACAAAAAAAATCTGTGCGACAAATTTTTCCACGGCAAATTTTCATGGAAGTTTCGCAAAACAATTTGCCACTGACGAAATGCGGAAATTTCCTGCGAATGCATGCCTGGTGAAAAAATTTGCTCATCTTTAGCCATAGTATTATTTAGGTGGACCTATATATGGTGTCCATCATAGCTTTACCTTCTAAAGCAGGGATCCCCAACCTTTTATATGTATGAGCCACATTCAAGTGGAAAAAGTGTTAGGGAGCAACACAAGCATAAAAAAAGTTCCGGGGCTGCAAAATAAGAGCTATGAATGGCTATTTGGTAGCCCTTATGTGGACTGGAAGCCTATATATAAGTCTCAGTTTGCCATTGCACTGGGTTTTTATGCAACCAAAAATTGCCTCTAGCCAGGAATTTGAAAATAAGCACCTGTTTTGAGGTCACTGGGAGCAACATCCAAGGATGGAAGTCAGATACCCTAAGAACATGTTTACAAAAAAGGAGACAAGAAATCCTGTGTTTCTTTTGATAGAGGCCTCAGTGCAGCATTATATTATATATGGATAGCTCCTTTTTTGTACTGGGTTTAATTCAAAGGATATTAAACTGTAGAAGTATACAGAAAAAGAGGTAGGCATCGTAAAAACTTGCAGCAGAACCTGAGAGTTGTTGGTTCAACCTCCTAAGTCAGATGATAACCATGTCACCACCCCCTTACAACCCACACAGGGAAATTTAAGATATTGAGAAATCCAAGAGCACTCAGTAGACTGCACTCACTTTATTGACAAAAGAGCACATAAACACAAGCCTTGACTTTCACAACATAGTTCATGCTCTACAACAACAACAACAAAAAGCAATGGAGTGTAGTGATGGGCAAATGTTTCGGCAGGCATGGATTCACGACTAATTTCCGAGTTTCGCCATTAGCGGATTGTTTCACAAAACGGATGAAAAAAATTGCCGTGGAAAAATTCGCCACGCGCCCAAAAATTGTCACAAGAATAGTCGCTCTTCCAAAAATTGTCGCAAGAATAGTTGTGGGCATCAAAATTGTCGCAAGAATAATCGCAGGCATCAAAAGAATAGTCGCACGTCCGAAATTGTCGCAAGGATAGTCGCGCGTCCAAAATTAGTCACAAGAAAAGTCACGGGCGTCAAAAGAATAATTGCACGTCCAAAATTTGTCACAAGAATAGTCACGGGCGTCAAAAGAATAGTCGCACATCCAAAATTTGTCACAAGAATAGTCGCGGGCGTCAAAAGAATAGTCGCACGTCCAAAATTTGTCACAAGAATAGTCGCGGGCGTCAAAAGAATAGTCGCGCGTCCAAAATTTGTCACAAGAATAGTCGCGGGCGTCAAAAGAATAGTCGCGCGTCCAAAATTTGTCACAAGAATAGTCGCGGGCGTCAAAAGAATAGTCGCGCGTCCAGAATTTGTCACAAGAATAGTCGCGGGCATCAAAAGAATAGTCGCGCGTCCATAATTTGTCACAAGAATAGTCGCGGGCGTCAAAAGAATAGTTGCACGTCCAGAATTTGTCACAAGAATAGTTGCGGGCGTCAAAAGAATAGTCGCGCGTCCAAAATTTGTCACATGAATAGTCGCGGGCGTCAAAAGAATAGTTGCACGTCCAAAATTTGTCACAAGAATAGTCGCAGGCATCAAAAAAATAGTCACGCGTCCAGAATTTGTCACAAGAATAGTCGCGGGCGTCAAAAGAATAGTTGCACGTCCAAAATTGTTGCAGGAATAGTCGCAGGCGTCAAATGAATAGTCGCGCGTCAAAAGAAAAGTCGCGTGCAACAATTTTTTTGCGTTTTGCGAATCTTTTGAAAGATTCGCAAATTTATTGGCGAAGCGAAACGGGACAGATTCGCTCATCACTAATGGAGAGCTCCCTTCCCCTTGAGGCCCTTATGCCTCTAGTAAAGGGAAACTAGTATGTATATGCTTATATTGACCTGACTTCACATGAGACTTGCAAAGAGTTAACCTCTAGTGAAAGTGCTAAAGAAAGAAAGAAATCTAAAAAAAACCAAACAAATAAAATACTTTATAATGTATATGATACAAATAAACCTGCATATAAAGCAGTACAATCTTGTAAAGTCACCATATAAAGTGTAACGTTGATCTGAGATCCTGCAGGGATAGATTCAGTGTATAGATATTGTAGCTTTAGTTTGTATCATTTCCCATCTAGACATCTTCCTCATCTCCTTGCCCCCAGCTTATCATCTTCTGGTCGAACGCCCGTGACAGGCTTTGAGGCAGATAGATTACAAAACTATCTTCCCCTTCTACAGTTATTAACAAATTTCGTGGATGTCATCTTTGGTCTAGAAATTATTAAAAAAGTACGGTCTGTTTGTCAGAAACTGTAATATTGCTTCCGGGCAGAACCCCCTCCGTGTTCAGTTTGTCTTGTTGCACTACACACCAGCTTTTATATTTCCAACTCAATTGTCTCCATACAAAATGATGGAAAACGTACAGCTCCTCACCCTGTTTGTATATATAAAATAGTTATACAGGTATAGGATCCCTTATCCGGAAACCCGTTATCCAGAAAGCTCCGAATTACGGAAAGTCCGTCTCCCATAGACTCCATTTTAATCAAATCATTTAGAATTTTAAAACGGATTTCCTTTTTCTCTGTAATAATAAAACAGTACCTGTACTTGATCCCAACTAAGATATAATTACCCCTTATTGGGGCAGAACAGCCCTATTGGGTTTATTTCATGGTTAAATAATTCCCTTTTCTCTGTAATAATAAAACAGTACCTGTACTTGATCCCAACTAAGATATAATTACCCCTTATTGGGGCAGAACAGCCCTATTGGGTTTATTCCATGGTTAAATGATTCCATTTTCTCTGTAATAATAAAACAGTACCTGTACTTGATCCCAACTAAGATATAATTACCCCTTATTGGGGGCAGAACAGCCCTATTGGGTTTATTTAATGGTTAAATGATTCCCTTTTCTCTGTAATAATAAAACAGTACCTGTACTTGATCCCAACTAAGATATAATTACCCCTTATTGGGGGCAGAACAGCCCTATTGGGTTTATTTAATGGTTAAATGATTCCCTTTTCTCTGTAATAATAAAACAGTACCTGTACTTGATCCCAACTAAGATATAATTACCCCTTATTGGGGCAGAACAGTCCTATTGGGTTTATTTAATGGTTAAATGATTCCCTTTTCTCTGTAATAATAAAACAGTACCTGTACTTGATCCCAACTAAGATATAATTACCCCTTATTGGGGGCAGAACAGTCCTGTTGGGTTTAATTAATGTTTTATTGTTTTTTTAGTAGACTTAAGGTATGGAGATCCAAATTACGGAAAGACCCCTTGTCCGGAATACCCTTGGTCCCGAGCATTCTGGATAATGGGTCCTATACCTGTATATATATTTTTTTGGGGTTGAATTGTCTCTGTTCTTCTTTAGCTATAGCTAAGTCTACAGGAGATCAAGGACTGATCTTTTGCAAGTGCATTGTATGTTGATTCTTTGTCTTTTGAAGATACCACCAAACATTAACCCCCATTGTAACATGAACACAAAGGATACACCACACCACAGGGATATGTGAATTAACCTATGCAGTCACAATACATAACCTTTTTATTTTATATTTCAAACAATTAAACAAGAGAAAAACAAAGTAAAGAAGAAAGAGAGAAAGGGGAGGGGGTAGCAGTTCTGGTTGTACAGGATTACTAGTTATCCATATTCCCTAACTTTATAGGTCCAGCCACGTGCCCCATACGGCGTTACATTTCTACAATACATAACCTTTAACACAGGGGTCCCCAACCTTTTTCACCCATGAGCCACATACAAATGTAAAGAGAGTTGGGGAGCAACACAAACATGTAAACATCCCTGGGCTGTTTGTGGCTCTTTGGTAGCCCCTAAATGGACTGGCAGGAGGTTCAACTGGTTTTTATGCAATCAAAACTTGCCTCCAAGCCTGTAATTCAAAAATAAACACCTGCTTTGAGGCCACTGGGAGCAACATTATTTATTATTATTATTATTATTATTAACATTTATTTATAAAGCGCCAACATATCCCGCAGCGCTGTACAATAAGTGGGTTCCATACATTGGACATACAGAGTAACATATAAAGCAACCAATAACCGATACAAGAGGTGAAGGGAGCCCTGCCCAAAAGAGCTTACAATCTACAAGGAGAAAGGGCTGAGACACAAGGTGTGGGAATGGGCATGACCAGAGTTGTGAGGGGTGGGGTACAGGGTATTTTTAAACTAGATTAGGGTAAGCTTCTCTAAATAAATGTGTTTTTGGAGATCTCTTGAAGGCAGAGAGATTGGGAGAAAGTCTGACAGTTTGCGGGAGTGAATTCCAGAGAAGGGGGGCAGCCCTTGCAAAGTCTTGAATGCGAGCGTGTGAGGGGGGAATGAGAGAGGAGTTGAGGAGCAGGTCAGTAGGGGGTGTAACAAGCGGGTTGGATGGTACCTAGAGATGAGTTCAGAGATGTAGGGTGGGGCAGAGTTAGGAACTGCTTTGTATGTGAGAGAGTCATTAGTTTGAATTTTATCCTGGATAGTAGGGGAAGCCAGTGCAGGGATTGGCAGAGTGGCATGGCAGAGGGATTGGCAGAGTGGCACGGCAGGGGAGGAGCGGTTGGAGAGGTGTATGAGCCGGGCAGCAGTATTCATTAAGGACTGGAGAGGGGACAGTCTTTGGAGGGGAAGGCCAATTAATAGGAAGTTACATTAGTCCAGGCGAGATATTATAAGAGAGTGGATAAGAATTTTGGCAGCATCTTGGGTGATAAATGATTGGATTTTGGAGATATTTCTTAGGTGAAAGTGACATGATTTGATAAGTGACTGGATATGAGGAGTGAAGGACAGGGCAGAGTCGAGGATAACCCCAAGGCACCGGGCCTGGGAAGATGGGGTGATGGTAGAGTTGTTAAACGTTATAGATACCTCGGGAACAATGTGGGCGTTGGATGGGGGACATCCGAGGGTTTGGTGAGCAACATGTTGGTCCTGAGGAACTGGTTGGGGATCACTACTCTAACAGACTCAAACTAGCCTTTATCTACAATGGGATCTTCTTAAAACTGGGTTTCCAACAAAAGCAATGATCCAACAGGTCAAAACAAAACCTTTAATTATCAAATCTGGGTTGAGGGTTAGCAGTGTCTGTTTAGGAAAGCAGAGCCATACCTATTAGACCAGGAATGTTAAATGCAGGTCTTTGCCCAGTTTGTACATCCAGGTTGAAGGCTAAATTGGTCTGATCATTATGACCTTTGCCGGTGTAGACAAGCTATTAGAATTGTGATGTCCTCCATTTTGGGATTCTTGACTCAAAATCCTTTAGAGCCACATAAGGTTGGTGACCTGAAGCAGCTTTTACCCTACAGAGGTTTGAGCTAAAATCCAAAACCTTTAACCTACTATATGATTACAATCAAGCCAGAGCCATTCTGAGAAGAAAGAACCAATTTTCCTTTAATCTAACCACCGATCAGATGGCAGCTACGATTGGGCAAACACTTGTTTGTGTTAATCAATGTAACGAAGGGTTTCTGATCAGCTGAATTAAAGATAATGTATAGGCTTCACTCAGGCGTTATTTTTATTTCTTCTTCTTTGTAGGGGAAAACAACCTTACTTGTAAATTACTGGCATTTGCTCCAGATTTGATAAGAATGCAGCTGAATGCCAGTCTCAGACTAGTAAAAACAGGCAATTGCTATATAGAGCTGGGAAATGAATTATGCATGTTTTAGATTTTACGTGTGATTGGCTGAATGTGAAGTTATTCTGAGGAGCCTTTATAGGAAAGGTTTTTCTTCTGTTTAATGTTATTATTTATATTTACCTAGTGGTAAATTGATTTCTTGCTCACTGATAGCAAGAAACAACCAAAATTATCCTATGTATAGGCTGTTAGTAACCCTTTATGTTGTCCACTATACTTCACTAAGCATCTTATGTGCAGATAGGCCTGTTACAAACAATTAACACTTTTGGGGATTTATATGCTGTGCGTGGACCTGTTGGAACCTCGTGGACATTTCTTGCTTTATTTCATTTTTCTATCACCTAAGAAACATTTCACAGGAAGAGATGAAGTCTCTGGGGCCATCAGCTGGCTGTTCTGTACAACCAATTTACACTTTAATCCAATAGTATTATGCTTTTATCAAATGATAACCCTGATTACTCCCATTGACATGTGTAGTCTTCGCCCAACTGGAATTGGCACCATGACCCACACATTTTTTCCATGTGGTGTGGTCCTTCAGCACCTGTGTGTGTGGTCAAACTTAATCAAACTCAAACCTAATAAAAATAATCAGATAACACGCTCTAGTTTAGAAAAAATCATACAAATTTGGAAGGTTAGGCAACATTTTACAGTTCTTACACAGTCCATGGCCTTAATAAATTCAGAATGAGTAGCTCTAGATCACCGTGGATACCCTTTATTTGCTATATGGTGTCATCAGTTACCAAAATTACGTTCTGAACATTTACATTTTACATGTGGACAGTCATCTATCTAGAGCAGCGGATCTCAACCTGTGGGTCAGGACCCCTTCACAGGGGTCACCTAAGACCATTGGAAAACACATATTTCCGACGATCTTAGGAATAATTTTATGGTTGGGGGTCACCACAACATGAGGAACTGTATTAAAGGGTCACGGCATTAGGAAGGTTGAGAACCACTGATCTAGAATAACTCTCTGCTTTGTATCCAGTCATCTATCTAGAACAGCGGTTCTCGACCTGTGGGTCAGGACCCCTTTGGGGGTCGAACGACCCTTTCACAGGGGTCGCCTAAGACCATTGGAAAACTCATATTTCCGATGGTCTTAGGAATAATTTTATGGTTGGGGGTCACCACAACATGAGGAACTGTATTAAAGGGTCTAGGCATTAGGGAGGTTGAGAACTACTGATCTAGAATAACTCTCTGCTTTGCATCCCGATCCATAAGAACCTGCCTACCCAACTAACCAATCAATCAGGGAAAGTGCTACAGAAAGTTGTGACTTCATCAGGCCGTGTGAAATATATCATTAGATCCACAGAGCAGCAACGGTGGAAGTCCTATAGCTGGGATTACCATTCTGTATTGAAAAATAAATATTATTTAATTATTTACCAAGAGTTATGTTTCAAACAGGTTCTTCTCTTACTCAAGATAGTGAGTATCTGGTTTAGCAAGGGCAGGGTGGGAATAAGCGGCAGTGAGGATGACAAGTATCCCAGGAATAATACTATACACTAAACTCACATTCCCCTATGGTTGACTTCTTTTCATCCATCCTGTTGGTGGAGATAATTGTGATTTTGCTAAACAAAATGGAGAGGGAATATCATATTCAGCATGTTCTCTTTCACAAATAAGTTGGTTGGAGATGGAATCAGGTTCTTATCAAACCCAAGTATTGAATTATTTATAAAGTACATGAAAGCTACACGCACCGCTGTGCGCTCCTTCCGTGTTACTGTATGTGCAATAGCGCAACGCACACACAATCAGGCCGCCAATCGCCGGGGAAGATTTATTGGCACGCAAAGTATTTCCTGTTTTGTGCTGTCAAAGTTCAGGGTTTAAGTTCTCATAAATATTTAATGTATAATCTCCATTGCAATGTCGCAGAATTATTGAGTTATTGTTGGCACAAAAGGTTTTTTTTTTAATGCATTCAAGGGGACTGTATTTTTCTCAGGCATTTCATGGCTATCCGGAATGGGTCTCGTAAAGAAAAGAAAAGCTGAAACATAAAAAAAAAAAGTCTTATAATTTATGTTTTCGTTTTTAGAGAATAAAAAAAAGAGAGATTCAGAACATGTTGTTTTATTTGAATGTGCTCCTGCTTAAGGTTACAAGCTCTGAACAATAAAATAAATATCGAAGGCAACTATTTTACAAGCTGGAAATGTTTCACTTTATATATATGTACGGCTCACAAAACTGATAATAGCTAATCATATAATAATGAAACTGGGGGTTTCTAGGTTCATATCTGCTTTAGCAATTCATTTATTTACAATAGGAATAAAAACCTTAGACAATAGATTCAGTCAGGGTCGGACTGGGCCACTGGGGCCCCGGAAAAAACCCAGTGGGCCCCTGCAGCCCAGACCATATCCCTGTAGGCACTCCCCCAGCCTCCAGTGTCCCTCCCCTAAAGTGTTAAGAGTAAGTTTCACTTATGCGCGGCTGGATGGTGGGGGGTGCGGTGGGGACCCCTGGGGGGGGGGCGGGTCTCCTGGGGTAGTAGCCCTGGTGGGCCCTGCACCCCCCAGTCCGACCCTAGATCTAGTCTCCCCACTCAGTCTCTTCAATCTTCTGGTTTCTTTTCTTTACATACTATAATTGGTTCTAGCTTATTTAGCCTATGTGTTCCCCTACAGCAGGGATCCCCAACCTTTCTTACTCGTGAACCACAGTCAAATATAAAAAGACTTGAAGAGCAACACAAGCACCATAAAAGTTCATGGAGGAGCCAAATAAGGGCTGTGATTGGCTATTAGGGGCCTCTATGCACCCTATCAGCTTACAGGGGCTTTATTGGTAGGAAATCTTGTTTTTATTCAACCAAAACTTGCCCCCAAGTCAGGAATTCAAAAATAACTCCCTGGTTTGGGGGCACTGAGTGCAACATCCAAGGGGTTGGGGAGCAACATGTTGAGCCACTGGTTGGGGATCACTGGCCTACAGAAATAAGGACTCACCATGAAATAGACTATATGGTTAAAAGCAGGGGGGGGCCTTTGACATTTGGACCCACCAGGAGTTTTCCCGGTATCCTGTTGGGCCAGTCCAACAGTATATAATATATAGAAGTGTCTTGTTTCAAACAAATACGTATAATATACTCAAGAGCCATGAATATTCTGTAAATTATATCCTTAATAACAGTGTTTGGTGATGTCATTGGTTATAATCAAGCGCTTAGTGGTCACATGACTCTCTGAAACCTGTATTATAATAAATAATGTGCTCCCTATTGTAAAATATAAGGATATTAGAAGTCACCTCAGAGTTCCATGACCTGTATAAAAGCACTTGGCCTTCGACCTTCTACTTTTATATGGTCACAGAACTCCTTGTTGTCTTATACAACTTGTTGTACATTATTCACTATATTAACTACATATGTATATAAATTGAATCACACTTCTACAATTTATTATTTATTTTTTTTTAGTTTTCAAGATATTAGCTGTTTTGAATCTGCTACTATAATGAATTTTTAAGCAACAGTGCTACCTGCTGGTCATTTTGGCTACAATTAGCTTAAACTCTTGAGATGTTGCTCAGACAAGACTGTAGCCCAGGGATCCCCAACCTTTCATACCTGTAAGCAATACTCAAATGGGAAAAGTGTTGGGGAGCAACATAAGCATGAAAAAATTCAAATTTGTACTGCCAAATAAGAGCTATGATAGCTATTTAGTAGCCCCTATGTGGACTGGTAGTCTACAGGAGGCTCTGTTTGGCAGTACACCTTATTTTTATGCACCCTAAACTTGCCTCCAAGCCAGGATTCCAAAAATGAACACTTGTTTTGGGGCCACTGGGAGCAACATCCAAGGGGTTGGTGAGCAACGTGTTACCCCCGAGCCACTGGTTGGGGATCACTGCTGTAGCCAGTCGTCCGAAATGGCCAACAGGTGATACTATTCCATCATATTCATTATATAAGCTGTTTAAAAACTGCTAATATATTGAAAACTAAAAAAAAAATCACTCACTGACTAATTTTATGTTTGTTTTGATGGTTTATATTTCCTACTGCTCGTATTATATTGTACTAATAATATATTTCCTGTATCTTTTTCTGACCACAGGCGTGGATATGCTCATCAGGAGGTAAGATTTATGTTATTATATGTTATTGCTTTGTAGTAATTGTACTATAATTCTCAGCATTACCCATAAATCCATTGGTCTTTGAATAATTATCAGACTTTTGGTTTCACAACAACTAGCCTGACTTTGTTCTGCTAACAATTCATTAGGTGATAGATGGAACACTGTATCCTAGGCATCCATACATTAGATGGCAAACATAACATTATTTGTCAATATGAAGATAGTAGAAGCCATTGAAATGCTATTCAAGAACATTGGAATGATCTGAATAAGCACTCAGTGACTATAGGGCCATTTAACTGACAAGCTATTATACAAATTCACTGGCTGTTAGATGGATAGATGGATAGATAGATAGATAGATAGATAGATAGATAGTGAAGGAAAGTGCCCTAGAGATGTGCAATCATTATAATTGTGCTGAGAAGGTACATAAGGGAAAGCTAATATGCAGCACAATATATAGCCATGATCAAAATCAGAGATGGTATCTAACTTGGAAGGAAATCGTTAGCCTCACATCTTCAGAATCAGCCAAACGGAATAAAATATTAATATAGACTATACATTTATATTATTGAATAAAAAAAGAAAAGACATCTATCTATCTATCTATCATCTATCATCTATCTATCTATCTATCTATCATCTATCTATCTATCTATCTATCTATCTATCTATCTATCATCTATCATCTATCATCTATCTATCTATCATCTATCTATCTATCTATCTATCTATCTATCTATCTATCTATCTATCTATCTATCTATCTATCATCTATCTATCATCTATCTATCTATCATCTATCTATCTATCTATCTATCTATCCATCTATCATCTATCTATCTATCTATCTATCATCTATGTATCTATCATCTATCCATCTATCATCTATCTATCTATCTATCTATCTATCTATCTATCTATCATCTATCTATCTATCTATCTATCAATCTATCTATCTATCTATCTATCTATCTATCTATCTATCTATCAATCATCTATCTATCTATCTATCTATCTATCTATCTATCATCTATCTACCTGACACATATATCTATCTATCATCTAAAGGCAATTTAAGACTATTATCAAAAAGCCTTGATGATTTCCTGTTGGATCACCTTATCAGCCGTTATTCCTTTAGTAGAACACCTTGCGGTGAATCAGAGATGATCAAATAACAAAGTCAGTTTGTTTAATATGCAACGTCATAAACAAAACCCCTAAAAGCATTTTTCAGATGTTGCTTTATGAACTAGGAACAAGGACTTTATTTTTTGGAATGTGCTACAATTACTGTTGGCAAATATTTCACCCTGCTATCTTCTCTCTCTCTCCCTCCCTCCTTGCTCTTTTCTCCTTTTTCTGCCTTCTCTTCCGTTCCTCCGTTCCTTTCGCTGACAACAGCAGCAACAATTACTGAGACCTTCTCTTCTAAAACCTGAGGTATCCACTTTCCTATCTCCACTTGTTCTGTTAATGTGAATACTGACCTCGTGCATATCAGTCACATACCAAACCCATGATAAGTGCTTCATTAATACATTTCAACAGTCCATTTTGTGGAGGCCACTTTGATACTTAATAGGAGAGAATTTCTATCACAATAGTAACCATCAGTATGCCGCAGTAATGGCTGGGTCTTTAGGACCCAGGCTCTATAGTCTGTTCAGACCCATGTAAAGAGTGAAATATATTCTTTTAAAGAAGTGTTTGAATAGTATTTTTCCTCCTTTGTCTCTTGGGGGACAGAGGCATGGTGTCTTTAGTAAAGCATCAAGAGATAGAGCACTAGAGACAACAAAAGGACAATGTCCGTCACTAGTGCCCTCGCCCCTCAAGGCATTGACGCAGTTGGTTTTACAGACCTGGCAGACATTATTAAAAAATACAATGGGCAGAGGAGTGCTTCTGGTGGATAAGAATGAAGGATAGGGAAGAAGGAGTAAGTCTTCCTTACCCCAGAAGTCAGGCTTGAGTCCTCCTACTTTGCATCTATGGTGATACATTTGGAACAAGTTGTCACATTTATATGTCATAGCTTTGTTTACAAATTGAGTTGTTTCCTCCTGCAATGATTGACATGGTGCCAGAAACAAGTTACCATGTGGTTCCACAAAGGGAACCCAGAAAGTGTAGAGAAACATATATAAATGCAAGTACCCTTGTGAATTTGGACTCAATTTAGCATTTCAGTGAATTAATAAAACAGTACCTGTACTTGATCCCAACTAAGATATAATTACCCCTTATTGGGGGCAGAACAGCCCTATTGGGTTTATTTCATGGTTAAATGATTCCCTTTTCTCTGTAATAATAAAACAGTACCTGTACTTGATCCCAACTAAGATATAATTACCCCTTATTGGGGGCAGAACAATCCTATTGGGTTTATTTAATGGTTAAATGATTCCCTTTTCTCTGTAATAATAAAACAGTACCTGTACTTGATCCCAACTAAGATATAATTACCCCTTATTGGGGGCAGAACAGCCCTATTGGGTTTATTTAATGGTTAAATGATTCCCTTTTCTCTGTAATAATAAAACAGTACCTGTAATTGATCCCAACTAAGATATAATTACCCCTTATTGGGGGCAGAACAGTCCTATTGGGTTTATTTAATGGTTAAATGATTCCCTTTTCTCTGTAATAATAAAACAGTACCTGTACTTGATCCCAACTAAGATATAATTACCCCTTATTGGGGGCAGAACAGCCCTATTGGGTTTATTTCATGGTTAAATGATTCCCTTTTCTCTGTAATAATAAAACAGTACCTGTACTTGATCCCAACTAAGATATAATTACCCCTTATTGGGGGCAGAACAGCCCTATTGGGTTTATTTCATGGTTAAATGATTCCCTTTTCTCTGTAATAATAAAACAGTACCTGTACTTGATCCCAACTAAGATATAATTACCCCTTATTTGGGGCAGAACAGCCCTATTGGGTTTATTTAATGGTTAAATGATTCCTTTTTCTCTGTAATAATAAAACAGTACCTGTACTTGATCCCAACTAAGATATAATTACCCCTTATTGGGGCAGAACAGCCCTATTGGGTTTATTTAATGGTTAAATGATTCCCTTTTCTCTGTAATAATAAAACAGTACCTGTACTTGATCCCAACTAAGATATAATTACCCCTTATTGGAGGCAAAACAAGCCTATTGGGTTTATTCAATATTTGAATGCTTTATAGCAAACTTAAGTTATGGAGATCCAAATTACAGAAAGATCCCATATTTGGAAACCCCAGGTCCCCAGCATTCTGGATTACAGGTCCCATACCTGTACAAGAATATCTTTAGCAAATAAGGGTTCACATCCATCTCTCTAATTGACCTTCAAGCTGGACTTCCTACTAGGAGAACAATTCTTACACCGAATGGCCTTTTGTTTGCCCCACCCCAACAAGATATTAGTTCCATTTAATGGGGCAACCCGACAGTTTGTGAAACGCTGCCTTATAGGCCTCTACATGGCAGTTAGTAGTAGGAAGAGTGGAGGGATTGCAGGTATACTAGAGCAAAAAGCTGTAGGACATGATGGTGCCAGTGGCACCTAATACTGTCGTTTCATCATTTTGTGGCCTTCCAGGTGTTGTTGAAGTACAATATATAGAAACATCTGATTTGCCTACTTTGCAACTTTCTACCCTTTTTTTTTTTCAACGTTATCCTTTAGTGTAAGTGCTAGAGCCTCTATGAGCAATGTTTACAAAACTGCCCAAGTATCCAGCCTTCAGAACAAATCATATTGATTTTCTCCACCAAGATAAACTTTTGGGTATTGATTTAACAATGATAAACTGGAAAAGGATATAGTATCGCTGGACTGTTGTATCTCCAGCACGAGAATGCTTAAATAACACAAACAAATGGACTGCGGGATTCTACAGGCTCTAATTCATAACGAGAACATGGAACATGAATCAGCCTTTATGGCAATATTACCTGCTGCAAAAGCATTTTTAAAATGATTTATGTCACTTCTTTCTGCTCCAACCTAAAAAGCCAAAGATACTTGAAACCGAGGGCTCAACTGTATAACCAAGAAGGGACCAATGACGCCCTTTTGTTTCATCTATAAATCTTTATTTAATGGGTTATTGTTATGTTTAAGCTTCTTTTCTTTCTCAAAAGGAACTGTCTATGGAGTCGGGGATTGATCCTGGTCAGGAATATTATGGACAAGACTACTATAGCTATGAGCATGGGTACGTCAAGTAAAAATCATCCATATCCGGTACTGTTTACTTGGCACTCAGTTTACCCACAATTCATTTTCCATTTTTGAATATTAAATTCAATATTAAAAAGTATAACCTATTTAAAAGTCAGTGGGACTCACTTATTAGTGCAGTGTATGATGCATGTAGACATCCCCTTCCATCCTCTAACTTGTACATCATTTAGACCAGGGGTCCTCAATCTTTTTAAGCCTCAGACTGTTGGGAGGCCAGACTATAGTCCTCAAACTACGCCACCCCCTCCAGCTCCAGCTCCCTGCTGTGGGGCCAAACTACAGCCCACTCTTGCGTCCTCCCTCTCCCTGCTGCATCCTCCCACTCCCCTCTGCGTCCTCTATCTCCCAGCCCCCCCGCTCCATTGGTCCTCCTTCTCTCCGCTCCACGCTGTATCCTCCCTCTCCCCGCTTCCTCCCTCCAGCTTCCCAATGTGTCCACTCTCTCCCAGCTCCCCCGCTCCCGTTGCATCCTTTCTCTTCCAGCTCCTCCGCTCCATCCCCCCTCTCTCTCCCCGCTTCCCCACTACCCGCTGTGTCCTGCCTCTCCCAGCTCCCCCACTCCCCACTGCGTCCTCTCTCTTCCAGCTCCTCCACTCCATCTGCCCTCCCTCTCCCCGCTTCCCCCCTCCCACTCCCCGCTGTGTCCTGCCTCTCCCAGCACCCCCGTTTCCCGCTCCTGCTGCATCCTTTCTCTTCCAGCTCCTCCGCTCCATCCGTCCTCCCTCTCCCCGCTTCCCCCCTCCCACTCCCGCTGTGTCCTGCCTTTCCCAGCTCCCCCGCTCCCCACTGCATCCTCTCTCTTTCAGCTCCCCCACTCCATCTGTCCTCCCTCTCCAATCTCCCCCCCTTCTGCTCCCCGCTGCCAGGGGTTGGGAGTCAAATCTGGCCCGCAGGCCGTAGTTTGAGTATCCCTGATTAAGACACTTGAATTAGGGAAGTCCGGTGGGTGCAGGGCATAATGGAGCCTTTTGCTGACTACCTTGTGCCCTACCAACGTTCCACTCCTCATCTAGAACCAAATTCTCCACTGCCCTGCTAGGTACAGAGGACAGTGAGACCCTAAGGGTTGCGCTTTTCTACCCTTACCCTTGGTTCAAAGTAAAGGCCTAATAGTAATTATAATGTCTCCACCAGTTTAGTGTGTGGCCCACAATGATACATTTAGATCAGCTCTAAGACCTTCCTGACGTATACTGGGATCTGAACTTGACATTATCAGAGTTCTGCATATTTTTGCTAAAAGTACACATAATGTAGATTCATTCTCTTAGTCCCATGACACAGACCCACATTATACTTTTGATTGCAGGTATGAATTGCCACAGTATGGAAGTCGCCGCCGATTACTGTCACCAGCTGGAATGTATGAAGACTATGGGGAAGTGGTGATGGAGAATGATGGAGGATATTACTACACCCCACATGGGCCTGGTACTGAAGGCGATGTAAGTAACACTACTATGTATCCTGATACACACAAGCCGTAATCAATACAACTTCATTTACATTTGCTCCATATTTAAGAAGAACATTGTCTGAGATCATTTGAACCTATTGAATTTATAAAACTGGTTCATACCTAATGTAGTAATATAGAGAAATATTGTTCCTTCATTCTATGTATGAATCCATTGGATGGCTGGTTCATAGTTTGCTACTCCAGTGTAATCTTTAAATATTTAAAAAGTGGAAAGAACAATCTAACAGCAGTAAGTAGGCTCATTTATCAAAGATTAATCTGTGCTCAATAAAGGGCCACTCTACCATATAATTTGATGAATTTTCCTTAGAAGTGGGGTATATCTTCTCTGGCTTAGTTTTATGATGTCTCTGTTAGACATACCACACTATTAAACGATGCCCCTCATCCCTAGGCCACAGTATATGCTAGCTTGAGATGATTACACAATTAAGAGCTAAGGGTGGTAATAAGGAGAGCCTTCCTTTATATGAAACAATGGCTCCTTAGGCCAAAATTTGTAATTTTACATTAAATACTAAATAACTCCAATTGCCCGTATGATATATACATAGAGATATGCTTTTTTTACTAAATAAGTTTATTTATTTCCATAATTTCAGAGAAGAATTCCACCCCGAGTCCCTTCCAGGAGAGGGAGAGGACAGGGGCCAGGTGTCCCCAAGGGGAGAGGCCGACCTGGATCCCCTAGAGCTAGCATGCAAGGTGTAGGTAGGGCCAGCCAGGGGAAGAAAAAGCTTAAAGCAGTTATGCAACTAAGCCGACTGGCAGTTAGTGCTCAAAAGTCTTCTGAGCCTGCTGATGGTTTGCATTCTCCATGGAAAAAAGCAAGAATATTTCCAATGATCCTTAAAAAGGTGAAAAGCAGTGGAAAAGAATATGCAAAGCTGGTCTCCGCACGTCAAACTGATGAAGATAGCATGGTTATTAAAGGGAGTTATTTCCAAAAGTCAGCTGATGGACCCCCTGCAGCAAGAAAGTTTGACCGTGCCATCAAACGGATCACTGTTGCCAGAAAACTTCAAGGAGGCAGAAGATCACAGAGCTCCTCTGCCAAAACGTCCATAGCTGAAAGTGAACGAGATGAAGATGAATCTGATGTAAGCGAGTCTGAAAGGGATGATAGTAAATCTGGGGTGTCCATTACTGTCACAGCAGAAAGTGAATCTGAAAAAAGTGAAAGTTCAGAGGAGGAGGAGGAGAAGGCTTCAACATTTTCAGATGAATCTTCAGTAAAAGGTAGTAGTGCTCCTTCTCAAGCAGGAGATAAAGATTATTTGAAAGTGACCCTTAGTCGAGATGAAGATAATGAAAGTACAGTAGATTCAGATGAGGAAAGAGATGAAAGTGATGAATCAGGTGATGAAACTCAGTCTACTTCAAAGTCAATTGCTAGTAAACCGGATGAAACAGAAGAAGAGAGTTCTGAAGATGAAGATGCTAAAAAGTCGGAAATATCTGAAACTCAGTCCACTTCAAGGTCAGTTGTTAGTAAACAAGATGAGACGGAAGAAGAGAGTTCTGAAGATGAAGATGCTAAAAAGTCAGAAATATCTGACTCCCAAGGAGGTGCTTCAGAATCAGAGGCAGAAGAATCAGAAGCAAAATCATCCAAGAAAAGTTCTGAGAGAGAGTCTACAAGTAGCAGGCGTGCCAGTGACATTTCCAGTGTCGTTAGTGGAAAGAGTGACGAGGTGAGTGGAAAGAGTGACGAGGTGAGTGGAAAGAGTGACGAGGTGAGTGGAGGTTCGTCTAGAGCAAGTGATAGAAGTGGTTCAAAATCCAGTTACGGGTCCAAGAAATCGGCCGTCGATAGTGAAATAAAAAGTACAATAGAAGAAGCCTCAGAGGAAGACTCAGGGTCAGAAGAAGAAGATGAAGAAGAGAAGGATGAAAAAAGTAAAGCAAGCGACACAGAGAGCCAACAGGAAACAGATGACAATATGAGTCGTACTTCTGCATCAAGAAAATCTGTGGACAGTCGAGTGAGTCAAAGTAATGAAGAAAGTAACGATGATGACAGTGATAAAGATGAAAACGAAGAAAGTAATAATCATTCTACAGTTAGCCGTGAAGCAGATAGCACCAGTAAGCAAAGTGCTAGTATTTCACCCAGTCAAGAAGAAGACAATGTATCGGAAGCCTCTCAGGAGTCTGATGCACAGAATTCCAGTGGCAGCGTAAGAAGTAACACCCTTAGCAAAAAACTCTCATCTGACCAATCGGATGCTCACGACACCGGCCGGGGTTCCAGCTCTAATTCCGATGCCTCCGACTCAGAAGCAGCTGGTGACTCCACCTCATTCTGAACATACTGGGAAGGTATCTACCCTGCATTACGGAGTGGTTTTGTTTGCGGTGCCCTCTGCGTGGTTTTATCTACAATCTTTCTTGCTTTGACTTTCTCGTTGATATAATCTTTTTTCCTGATTCCAGACTATCTTCATTTTACCGAGGTTTAATGACCTATTATAATCATACTTTTTTTTTCCCTGTTCATTCTTGGGTAATACAGTTAGAAGAAGGAAAAGGTTAGGAACAACATGTAGCCACAAAACCAGAAGGTTCACAGGTAGCCAATAAAAGCACTAGAACATTTATAGTCAACAGCAATAGAAACAATATCATGATAAAAGTGCAAAGATCTACAGATTTTGATGTCTGACCACCAAATACGCAACTATTAAGGTCCCCATACACGGGCCGATTCTAGCTGGCGATACTGGTCCCTTAGACCGATTTGGCAGCTAATCGGCCCGTGTAGGGGCACCAACGACGGGCCTGCCCAACTGTTATCTGGCCTGAAATCGTCCAGATATCAATTGGGCAGGTTAAAAAATCTAGTCAGATCGGGGACCGCATCGGCTCGTTGATGTGGTCCCCAAACCAACTTTGCCTATTCAAGGGTCTGTTACTAACCCCAAAATTAATTAACTAAACAATCACCTCTAAGCTTATTAATAACACCCTAGCCCTATAGTATGTCCATAAGGGTCCCTGTAGGAAGGCTTTGCATACATTGCACTACTTGGACCTTGAGTTTGGCAGTGTCCAGGGGACAACCATATGCTACCCCTATGCCTGGCATTTTCATATGCAGTCGATTATTGCGCAAAGTCCTTAAGAACTTATATATATCTTTAGATGGTCATCAAAGAGTGGTTTGGGACCATCACTCCCAATGCCCAGTCGCATAAGTACAATAGGATCCTCCAGAGAGCTTAGTCAGTGCAATAAGGTGTTGGCTTTACTGAAAGATGCAGAGCACTACGCGTTTCGAGGCCACCAGAGGAAGGACCTTTGTGTGCTATGATTCTCTCAAATAAGCCAGCACTTTCTTGCATTGACTAAGCTCTCCAGTGAATTCTATTGTATCCTTGCCATACCCAGCCACGTACCAGTAACAGCAATAATGCACAAAAAACAAGGTAATTTAGTCTTGTTTCATGCTCTTCACTGGTAGTATACAGAATTATTCAGGCGCAATGAGTGCCTGAGCCATAGAGCTTACTGTCTAAAGTTGTACTTATATATCCAAGGCCACAAGTAGTTGATACTGAAATCATCTTCAGAAAAACCCCAGTGGGTGAGCTTTAGCCTATAGGATAAACCCTTGTAAATGGGATTTTCTTGGAGCTTGTTTGGAATTTATTCCCAGAATTTATTTTGTTTATTTGTTCAGCTTCAGGAAAGAAACTCAGGTCTCCGTAACTCATAGTTACTTTATAATGGAACCATTCCTTTATTCTGTACAACGTTATACATTAAGATTTATAAATTCCCTGTGCACTGCATTTCTGTATTGTGTGCTTTCCCCTCAGGGAAGTTAAAGGGGTAGTGAACTCCTAGTGAAAGAAAGTGTATTTCTTAGTATGTTTCCAGTGCACATTAATTACAAATGCAATGGCACATTGCCATTGCATTTGGCAATGGTCCTGACCATGTACCATGTACAATTATTATTATTATTATTAACATTTATTTATAAAGCGCCAACATATCCCGCAGCGCTGTACAATAAGTGGGTTCCATACACTGGACATACAGAGTAACATATAAAGCAATCAGTAACCGATACAGGAGGTGAAGAGAGCCCTGCCCAAAAGAGCTTACAATCTACAATGTTACAGAAGTCGGCTCTCCCCAAGCCAGGACTCCACTTCCCATAGATCAGCAGTGTAACGCACAATATTGCCAGAGATGTATTGTGTATTCTACTGAAGAAACTCGTAACTCGTAAGCGTTAAATATGTGTTCCCCTTCAATATTATTGGTTTGCTAAGACTGGGTATATAGTGACACCTACTGGGTTAATAGAGAGAAGCAGCAATCAAACGTAAAATACAGATCTCAGTAGGATTAATGTTTGGGCACCCTCATGTTAGGGTGCTGAAGGACAGATTCATACCCAGGGCCGGGAACTAGGGGTAGGCAGAAGAGGCAGCTGCCTAGGGCGCAACGATTGAGGGGTGCCAGGCAGCCTCTCCTGCCTACCCCTAGTTCTACTTTGTCATTGCCTCCGCCGCTTATCATTAGCGGTGGAGGCAATGACCCGATCGAATCACAGCACAGGAGGTGGTGCAGGGGGGCGGTGTGATTCGATTGGTCATTGCCTCCACCGCTAATGATTAGCGGGGAGGTGGGCGGAGTTGGCCGACCAGGTTGCCTGGGGCGCCCGGTTGGCTTGGCCCGCCCCTGTTCACATCCCTGCCCTGTAGTTAATGGATCCCTTTCTAGTAGTTAGATGCCAGCCACCAACAAAGCCATTCCTACTCCATACTGTAAACCTTTTTATCCATACTGAATGCGCTGTTTAATTCCTATAATAAGTGTCTTGTAATTAAATTAACAAAGTAATAAATGCTAATATATTACACTAGCAACGTGGCCATATTGGGGCTCTTATACTAACAATGGACACATTTCCCCTATGCAGTCACCAACAGAAACCAATCAGTGAATTGGTTGTGTTCAGTCTAGAGCAGGAAGCAAGTGAAAGCAAATCTCTGATTGGTTGTTATTGGTTACTACACCGGGGTACTTTCTCACAATGTTGTTGCGAGCCCCACTGTGTACAATCAGATCTGAATGGTACCAGTACTTACCGATGAACATCATCCTAGAACGTTCTAGTCATGCCACCCAAATGGGATCTAGTAACCAGATTGCTTTGGACTTGAGGTTTTCTGAATAAAGGGGTTGGAGGGAGAGGATCATTTTCTTTAAACAAATGCTTTGTGAATACAAACAATGCCCAATGAGAAATTGCTGGTTAGGAGGTCTCAAACATGAGTGCTGCGTTTCTAATTAGGGTTGCCACCTTTCCCCCGCTGATAGCTGGGCAGATCGGTGGGCTATTATATCATGGGTTAGGACAGTGTCATGAGGGTTGGAGAGGTGACATCACAGGGCAGGGCTATGATGCAGCGATCAGCAATTGGCTGATCACTGCGTCAATCTAGGAAAGTTCTGCCCAGTTTTCTGAATTATTAAAACCGAGCAGACAGTTTTGGCCCAGACAGCCCTTCTTAACACTGGGCCAAAACCGGATGGGTGGCAACCCTATCTCTAATTCTGCTTAAACATCTTGCTTCTACTCAATACATTCTATCTCTGCTGACAAAACACTACATTCTTCAGGCCTCTCTATGCTGCATGATTGACGTGATACTTGTTTGCATGACCCCATAATCCTGTGTTTTTCTTTTGGGTGAGATCTTCTGACTGGTTTAGTTTCCTTCACCATGAGCAGAGCTAGTCCTGGCGGTGGAGGTGCCTACAGAATGTCAAATTGTTCAATCATCAGAATGACAATGCCATCATGGGTCATGGAACATACGTGTGCTATATACTGTACATTTATAAATACTGTCTGGCTAAAACCTGCCTATTTATTGGCATCAGCAGGCCTTTATTCCTCCTAGTTTTATTGGTTATTTGATAGCCCCAATGGTCCTAGGCAGCCCAAACTCACAGTACAAGGGTAACAGCACATTACATTTTACAAGTATAGGAGCCATTATCTGGAAACCCGTTATCCAGAAAGCTCTGAATTACAGAAAGCCTGTCTCCCATTTTAATCAAATAATTCAGAATTTTAAACTGATTCCCTTTTCTCTGTAATAATAAAACAGTACCTGTACTTGATCCCAACTAAGTTATAATTACCCCTTATTGGGGGCAGAACAGCCCTATTGGGTTTATTAATGGTTAAATGATTCCCTTTTCTCTGTAATAATAAAACAGTACCTGTACTTGATCCCAACTAAGAAATAATTACCCCTTATTGGGGGCAGAACAGCCCTATTGGGTTTATTTAATGGTTAAATGATTCCCTTTTCTCTGTAATAATAAAACAGTACCTGTACTTGATCCCAACTAAGATATAATTACCCCTTATTGGGGGCAGAACAGCCCTATTGGGTTTATTTCATGGTTAAATGATTCCCTTTTCTCTGTAATAATAAAACAGTACCTGTACTTGATCCCAACTAAGATATAATTACCCCTTATTGGGGGCAGAACAGCCCTATTGGGTTTATTTCATGGTTAAATGATTCCCTTTTCTCTGTAATAATAAAACAGTACCTGTACTTGATCCCAACTAAGATATAATTACCCCTTATTGGGGGCAGAACAGTCCTATTGGGTTTATTTAATGGTTAAATGATTCCCTTTTCTCTGTAATAATAAAACAGTACCTGTACTTGATCCCAACTAAGATATAATTACCCCTTATTGGGGGCAGAACAGCCCTATTGGGTTTATTTAATGGTTAAATGATTCCCTTTTCTCTGTAATAATAAAACAGTACCTGTACTTGATCCCAACTAAGATATAATTACCCCTTATTGGGGGCAGAACAGCCCTATTGGGTTTATTTCATGGTTAAATGATTCCCTTTCCAGAACATTGGCAGCGTTGTTGTACTCCTTTCGGATATAAACCATGCTTGTAATTCCTTGATCAGTATCTTAAATTGTTACTTGTCTGCAAGTCAAATAGCTGCTCTTCTCAAATATTTAATAAAGGCGTTTTTAAATTAGATTTACTCACAAATACAAATCCGCTTGCTTTTTCTAAAAAAAAAAAATAATGTGTAAAGCACTGATCTGTCAACGGCGGCATTTCAGCGGCAAATTAATTTACTCTAATCGTTGAAATATTTAAACACGGTAAACTAAATTGAGTTTAAATTAAAAGCATGTATCTGTCAGTGTAATAGTTGCCAAACATCATTTTAAGGACACAATAATTCATCAGCCCCCAGCGCAACGCGGTGCCCTCGGCGCTTAATTCGATATTAATATTAAAGGTGTCGGAAACATTGTTAACAACCGGGGGCCCGCGAGAGTGATGTCACCTCTTCGGCGGAGTATGGAGTCATTATGCAAAGTGTAGGAAATGAATCAGTTTAATTATATATATTGCAGATATTACACTGATTGCTGATTTAATAATAATATCCTGCAAACAACTCATCAAAATTCCAGCGTCTGAAATTAAAAAAAAAAAAAATCATTGAACTGTAAATTCCCAGTCCTGACAACTGCCGGAAAGTTTAACAAAAAGTTTTATTTCAGGTACAGGTACTGTTTTATTATTACAGAGAAAAGGGAATCATTTAACCATTAAATAAACCCAATAGGGCTGTTCTGCCCCAATAAGGGGTAATTATATCTTAGTTGGGATCAAGTACAGGTACTGTTTTATTATTACAGAGAAAAGGGAATCATTTAACCATTAAATAAACCCAATAGGGCTGTTCTGCCCCAATAAGGGGTAATTATATCTTAGTTGGGATCAAGTACAGGTACTGTTTTATTATTACAGAGAAAAGGGAATCATTTAACCATGAAATAAACCCAATAGGGCTGTTCTGCCCCCAATAAGGGGTAATTATATCTTAGTTGGGATCAAGTACAGATACTGTTTTATTATTACAGAGAAAAGGGAATCATTTAACCATTAAATAAACCCAATAGGGCTGTTCTGCCCCAATAAGGGGTAATTATATCTTAGTTGGGATCAAGTACAGGTACTGTTTTATTATTACAGAGAAAAGGGAATCATTTAACTATTAAATAAACCCA
This sequence comes from Xenopus tropicalis, assembly GCF_000004195.4. Classification (NCBI taxonomy): domain Eukaryota; kingdom Metazoa; phylum Chordata; class Amphibia; order Anura; family Pipidae; genus Xenopus; species Xenopus tropicalis. Next base: position 14,083,387 of record NC_030683.2, on the reverse strand, counting down.
TTAGGGCTGTTCTGCCCCAATAAGGGGTAATTATATCTTAGTTGGGATCAAGTACAGGTACTGTTTTATTATTACAGAGAAAAGGGAATCATTTAACCATTAAATAAACCCAATAGGGCTGTTCTGCCCCAATAAGGGGTAATTATATCTTAATTGGGATCAAGTACAGGTACTGTTTTATTATTACAGAGAAAAGGGAATCATTTAACCATTAAATAAACCCAATAGGGCTGTTCTGCCCCCAATAAGGGGTAATTATATCTTAGTTGGGATCAAGTACAGGTACTGTTTTATTATTACAGAGAAAAGGGAATCATTTAACCATTAAATAAACCCAATAGGGCTGTTCTGCCCCCAATAAGGGGTAATTATATCTTAGTTGGGATCAAGTACAGGTACTGTTTTATTATTACAGAGAAAAGGGAATCATTTAACCATTAAATAAACCCAATAGGGCTGTTATGCCCCCAATAAGGGGTAATTATATCTTAGTTGGGATCAAGTACAGGTACTGTTTTATTATTACAGAGAAAAGGGAATCATTTAACCATTAAATAAACCCAATAGGACTGTTCTGCCCCCAATAAGGGGTAACTATATCTTAGTTGATTATTAATTATTTGATTAAAATGGAGTCTATGGGAGACAGGCTTTCCATAATTCAGAGCTTTCTGGATAACGGGTTTCCAGATAAGGAATCCCATGCCTGTACTACAAATGGTTGCTAGAATTGCTCCAATATTATAGATAAAAAAAAAACACTGCACCTTAGTAAAGACCCAGGGAGTTAAGGTGCTTCTTAGTGCAAATGTTAGAAACCACAGGCTGCCGAAGTAGAGTAGGGAATTATCTGAGTCTGATAGAAAGAATGATCTACATAAAAGAGCAAAGAAGCCTTGTGTTGATCATAAAATGCCCAGAGTTGATCAAGTTGATGTTATGATTCATAGTGAAGTCTGTGTTATGGCAAACAAGCCAGAATAGTAGAGAAGGGCGACAAGAGCTGCATATATTATGGACGGCAGAGAAGGTCATTGCTGAAACTACAAAAATCATTAACTAATTAAATTGGAAATTTGTTTCCAGATTCAGTTCCCCATTTCCCTACAGAACTTAATGGAGTTTTCCATGAGTTTTTCTCATCTAATTGAATCTGACCCAATATTCTCTTTTGTCAAAATAAACCAAATGATGTGAAGGGACAAATTAAACATTCATCCTCGGTGAGGACCTCTACTGTTCTAACTGCTCTTCACTAGTGATGAGCGAATCTGTTCTGTTCCGCGAAAATGTTGTGCGGCAAAAAAAAACTGTCGCCCGCGGCTATTATTTTGTTGCACAGCTATTATTTTGTCGCCCGCGGCTATTATTTTTTCGCACGGCTATTATTTTGTCGCACAGCTATTATTTTGTCGCTTGTGGCTATTATTTTGTCGCCCGCGGCTATTATTTTGTCGCACAGCTATTATTTTGTCGCCCGCGGCTATTATTTTTGTCGCACGGCTATTATTTTGTCGCCTGTGGCTATTATTTCGCCGCACGGCTATTCTTTTGACGCCCACGACTATTCTTTTTTGACGCCGGCGACAATTTTTGGACGTGCGGCAAATTTTTCCGTGGAAAATATTTTCATCCGTTTCGCAAAACAATCCGCCAAATTCGCCGCAAATCCATGCCCATCACTACTCTTCACTTTTTGATTTATATTTCTACATAACTACAACTACAAACTTTATCAGGATTGAAAAATGACAAAGTCCTAAAGGGGGGGCTGCAAACGAACCAAGAGCACCCCGAGACGTAATAAAAGTAATGGTATCGCTATTTTAACACTTTCTTTCTACTCTTTTCTTCTCTCTATTAAACAGATCGCCAAGAACAAAAGAATAAAATTAGTGGTGGATCGGGAGTATGAAACCAGTTCAACTGGAGAAGAAAGCGCCCCTGAGTCGAAGAACCGACTTAGTCACCCCAATATTCAAAACAACGTCAACGGAAATATATACATTGCCCAGAATGGGTCTGTTATTAGAACCAGGCGTTCTTGCCTCACCAACAATTTAAAAATATCTTCACCTTTGAGACTGGGAAAGCAATTCAAGAAATTGGACAAACTGGGGGTGACGCACGAGGAGAATATTCAGTTGAACACTTTGTCTAAAGGGGCCTCTATAAAACTAAACTCAAAGCCTTCTTGTATATCCCTGGCCAGTAACAATGCCATGGGCAAAAACATAACGTTTAAGCCGGGGGAACATAAGTTAAAAAGCACAGAAGAACAAGAGTCTGTTGTTGACAATAACGAGGATGTCAAAGAACCAATAGAATTGCACAGTGATCAAACACAATCAGACGAGGAGGAGCTATGGATGGGGCCTTGGAACAATCTTCACATACCAATGACAAAACTATGACCTTTTTTTTTTTAACACTGATTCAGTTTCTAAAAAAGACTGCACTTTCTATGATCACAATTGAAAAAAAAAAATATATATATATATATAATTCTTCTATTGTGCACATTTAACTTTGTCACTTACAACAAGTAACACAATTTGCACTCAGTTTTTATGTTTAATTACTCTTTCCCATGACTTTTTGACATGTATTGGTAAATAATTGGGTGCCAGTGTGGTCCCAAACAGGTTCAATCCCAACACTCGCTGGGCCTTAATGGTTTAATTGACTGTATCATTTAACACTAAAATGTATAATTGCTTTTTTTTTTTTTTATATTTTGTTAAATGAGCAACATGATATTAATTTTAAATGGTTTTACCCAAACTCTGTATCATGCCTAACACGCTGTACATGTGTTTTTTTTACTGTGCACAGTAAATTGAAAGAACAAATTCCTATTTCTGTTTGTTACTTTTGGATGGTGGCTTCTATAATGGATAAAAAAAAAACGAGAATTAAAAAAAAAACCCAAATACCCCATAGTGTCCAAACTATGAGGCTGATTTATCCAAATTTGAGAGAGCACAATTCGAGAAAACCGTGGCACAAAATGTTGACTGCATTCCTAGACAAGTTTTTATAGAAGATACAAAAAACTCAACTGGTAAATCTGCCACCTTAAACCTACTGAGATGCCATAGAAGCAGTGTCAGACTGGCCCACGGGGATACCAGGAAAATTCCCGGTGGGCCCAGGTGTCAGTGGACCCTTCCGCTTCCAGCCATTTGGCCTGCTTCAGGGTCATTACTTGTTTTTCTATGGGAACAAAGCCACTAAATATATAGAAGAATAGAATATAGTATGTAAAGATAAAAATATAGGAAAATATAGAGATTGAGTAAGAAGTGGATAAAAAAAAGTTTGGAGAGTGGGCCCATGGTCTAAAGGTACACGGGCCCCATACACGGGCCGATTCTAGCTGCTGATATTGGTCCTTTAGACTGATTCGGCAGCTAATCGGCCCGTGTATGGGCACTATCGACGGGCCTGCCCGACCGATATCTGGCCTGAAATCAGCCAGATATCGATCGGGCAGGTTTGAAAATCTAGTCAGATTGGGAGCCGCATCGGCTCGTTGATGCGGTCCCCAAACCAACTTTGCCTATACCCGCCGTTATAATTCGATCGTTTGGCCCCAGGGCCTGGATTCTCCCGATATCGCCCACCTGTAGGTGGGGGATATCGAGAGAAGATCCACTCTCTTGGTGACATCGCCAAGCGAGCGGATCTTAAGGTGTATGGTGACCTTAAGGTTTTCTGGTGGGCCCCTGGCATCCCCGTCCGACACTGCATAGAAGTCAATGTATAGTATATCATCAAAATACAAAAAGTTGATGTTAGAGTCACTCCAAGGCTCTCATTATAGAATGCCCTATTCCTAGCAACTTTGCAATTGGTTTTCATTATTTACTTTTTATAGTTTTTTAATTATTTGCCTTCCTCTTCTGCATCTTCCCAGCTTTCAAATGGGGGTCACTGACCCCATCGGCCAAAAACTATTGCTTTGTGAAGCTACAAATTTATCATTTGTGTTACATTTTATTCCTTATTTTTCTATCCAGGCCTGCTCCTAATCATACTCCTGTCTCTCATTCAAGCCACTGCCTGGTTGCTAAGGTAAACAAGACCCCCTAGCAAGCTGCTGAAATTCCAAATTGGAGAGCTGCTGAACAAAAAGCTAAATTAAACCAATTGCAAATTGTTTCAGAATATCAATGTCGATGTCACACTAAAAGTTAATTTAAAAGTGAACAAGACAGTTGAGATTTTACTGCCTCGTTTAAAATCAATGTTAAAGTGGGTTAAATCCCAATTAAGGCAAATAACTTAGTTGTGTTCTCATTTCATAGCCACAGAAAGTAAGTTGAATTTAGTTTTTTTTAGGGATGTACCGAACCCACTTTTTTGGGTTCAGCTGAACCCCCAAACCCACTCTGAAGGATTCGGCCGAATCCCGAGCCGAATCCGAACCGAACTGAATCTGGGATTCGTGCCTCCCAAGTTTTTTTCCCTATTGCTCTTTTTAAATGTGATCTTAAATTTTAATAAATCAGCCTCCAAGTGTCAAAACCAAATTAAGTTGGTCACTACTGGCCGGATGTAGTAATACCAGAATCTCCAGTTTGAACTAACTAGATAACATTTCCCTTAAGACTGGTCAAGCAGTTAATAGTGCTAGAATTATAACAATAATCAAGATGGCTGAACAGCCTTTTCAACTTATGATGTCCACTCATGTTCCAAGATGTCTACCTTACAGATGACTAGCTAGATATGGCCAGTTGAACACCCAAGGTCTTGGTTAATCTGTTGACAAAAATCCAGAAAAAGTGAGCCATGGGCATTTTACGTCAACTGGTGACTCTAAATATTGATTATTGGTTGCAATGCCTTATTTTTATCCCTTCATTTTGGATCATCAACTTTGATCAGGAGCCAGAAACCCAAATGATAATGCCTTGGTTTTCAGCTCATCAAGGGTCATCAAAGGAGGGTACAGTTGTAGAATCGATGGCTATTCAGTTGTTGTTTTGTACTCGGAGTATTTTATATATCTGCTTTTGAGATTTTATGGTTTAGGACTTCACATTTTGGGGCAGATTTATCCAAAAATAGAGCTCAATACATAAAAACTCACCCGCGATTAGTGCTAAGCGAATCTGTCCCGTTTCACTTTGTTGCAAAATTCATGAACCTTTAAAAAAATTCACGGAACAGTGAAAAATTTGCGAAACGGCAAAAAAATTTGGCGTGCATTTTTTTTGACATCTGCGACTATTTTTTGACGCACATTATTTTTTTGACGCGGGTGACAATTTTTTTTTTACGTGGCCGTCAATTTTTTTGTCGCGCGTAAAAAAAAAAGAATTGTCACGTGCATCATTTCTTTGACGTGTACATCCAAAAAATTGCGCACTTGACTTTTTTTACGCGCACGTCATTTTTTTTTTTATGTGTTCGACAATTTTTTGGGACATGAGCAACAATTTTTTGACACAGGCGACATTTTATTGACGGATGTTTTATGAAAACATCCGCCTACGGCAAAACGTTAAAACTTGCCTTGAATCCATGCCTTCCGAATAATTTTTCCCATCACTACCCGCGATCTATTTATTCCTATGGGATTTTTAGAAGTGTATATCAAATGGTGAACACATTTACTAATCCATTAATCCGAATCCCAATTGGGAAAAAATCGGATTGGAAACGAACATTTTGCGACTTTTTTCCGTATTTTTTGCGATTTTTTTCGCCGCCGTCGCGACTTTTTCGTAGCCATTACGACTTGCGCGAATTGTCCCGACTTTTTCGTAGCCGTTACGACTTGCGCGAATTGTCGCGGGCAAACCTTTCCGATTTTTTCGCAACGGCTACGGAAAAGTCGTGACAATTCGCGCAAGTCGTAACGGCTACGAAAAAGTTGCGACAATTTACTAAAAAGTTGCGACGGTGACAAATCGCAAAATACCGATCATTACGAAAAAAACGCATTCGGACGCTTTCGATCCATTCGTGGATTAGTAAATCGGCCCCTAACTTTCACCCGTTGATAAACAAGCTTCTCTTCTAAAAATCCCATAGGAATGAACAGAACACGGATGAGTTTTTATGTATTAAGCTCCAAATCTGCCCCTAAATGTTATGTTATTTGACTGAGAAGAATGGTGAGGGAAAACATTTATAAGTATACAGTATATATCTATATAAAGAAAAAGGCCAGTGTATATTTTTATTCATACTTCATGGTTGGCTACCAAACTATAATTCAATCTCAGGGAATTTTTTAGCTATTCTAGCCATATGTTACCGCAGTCACGTGGTTTATGATGGGAGATTTGTTTCCAAGATTAATTCTATACACTATTGGGTGGGGGGGTTGTGACAGAGATATATTCCTTATGGTGTTCTTTTATTATATGGCTTTCAAAATGCAGAATTTTGCAGGCATTAGTAAAACGGAAAATGGATTTGCACGTTATACAAAATGGCGCTACACGTGGCTTGGTTTATATAACGTATGGCTCCCATCTGGCTGCTGGAACGCAAGGCAGACAATTCTGGAGAGTTCAGTAACCAGAGGACATTTTGCAAATGTTGTTGTAATGGTCAAAAGATACAGTTAACTGACCCCTCTGGATAATCTGTTAGTGAATTGTCTCTATTAATACATATCTGCTCCAAAATGGACTGAGAATGGTGCAAACATATTTGCAAACATTTACTTCATTTTTTTGTTGCACTGACCATTCCTTTGAGAAATAATGTTTGTTATTCTAGAATTAGTTTTCTCTTTCTTACTTTTTTAAGTATATCCATCCTTCTTTCTTTTTCATTCCTTTTTATTTCTCAATGTTTAATTTATCTTTCTCTCTTTAATTCCTTCTCTAATGCTTTCATTTGTCATTCTCTCTATACTGTATTTCTTTCATTGACTGTTTTTCCTAATTCATTCTTCTTTTTTATCTCTTTTATCTTGTATTCTTTCTTTTTAAATGTTTGTTTGTTATTCTAGTATTAGCTTTCTTTCTTCCTTTTTCTTTCTTTCTTTCTTTCCTTTCTTTCTTTCTTTCTTCCTTTCTTTCTTTTCTTTCTTTCTTTCTTTCTCTCTTTTTTTCTTTTTCTTTCTTTCCTTCTTTCTTTTTTTCTTTTTCTTTCTTTCTTTATTTCTTTCTTTCTCTCTTTTTTTCTCTTTCTTTCTTTCTTTCTTTCTTTATTTCCTTTTCTTTATTTCTTTCTTTCTCTCTTTTTTTCTCTTTCTTTTCTTTCTTTCTTTCTTTCTTTCTTTCTTTCTGTCTTTCTTTTTTTCCTTCTCTCTTTCTTTCTTTCCTTTTCTTTCTTTCTTTCTTTCTTTCTTTCTTTCTTTCTTTCTTTCTTTCTTTCTCTCTTTTTTTCTTTTTCTTTCTTTCTTTCTTTGTTTATTTCCTTCTTTCTTTTTTTCTTTCCTTCTCTTTTTCTTTCTTTATTTCTTTATTTCCTTTTCTTTATTTCTTTCTTTCTCTCTTTTTTTCTTTCTTTCTTTCTTTCTTTCCTTTTCTTTCTTTCTTTCTTTCTTTCTTTCTTTCTTTCTTTCTTTCTTTCTTTCTTTCTTTCTCTCTTTCTTTCTTTCTTTCTTTCTTTCCTTTTCTTTCTTTCTTTCTTTCTTTCTTTCTCTCTTTTTTTCTTTCTTCTTTCTATCCTTCTATCTTTTTTCTTTCCTTCTCTTTTTCTTTCTTTATTTCTTTATTTCTTTATTTCCTTTTCTTTATTTCTTTCTTTCTCTCTTTTTTTCTTTCTTTCTTTCTTTTTTTTCTTTTGCTCTTTCTTTCTTTCTCTCTTTCTTTCTTTCTTCTTTCTCTCTCTCTCTCTCTCTCTCTCTCTCTCTCTCTCTCTCTCTTTCTTTCATACAGTATATCCATCCTGACTTTTTTATTTCTTTAAAGTAGTCTTCCTTTTTTAATATGTCCATCCTTCTTTCTTTTTTATTTCTTAATGCATTCTTTGTTTCTTTTTAACTTTTTCCAATGTTTAATTTATCTTTCTCTCTTTAATTCCTTCTTTAATGCTTTAATTTTTCACTCTTTCTTTATTTCTTTCATTGGCTGTATTTCCTAATTTATTCTCATTCTTCTTCCATGTTTTTAATGTATCCATTTATCTTGTATTCTCCTCCTTTCTTTCTTTCTTTCTTTCTTTCTTTCTTTCTTTCTTTCTTTCTTTCTTTCTTTCTTTCTTTCTTTCTTTCTTTCTTTCTTATTGCAATAAGTAAAAATATTCTTCTGTTTGTAACTGCTAAATAACATGCCTTATATACAGTACATCTGTTTCCATACATTGTATAATTAAGAGCTATGGCATGCTGGCCAACTTAAAACACAAAAAATGGCTTTTCATTGGTTACAACGGAAATGAATAGTAAGGGATTTAAAGGAACAGTTCAGTGTAAAAATGAAACTGGGTAAAATAGACAGACTGCACAAAATAAAAAATATTTGCAATATAGTTAGTTAGGCAACAATGTACTCTATAAAGGCTGGAATGAGCAGATGTCTACCATAATGGCCAGAACACTACTTCCTGCTTTCAGCTCTCTAATCTCTTAGACTTTAGGGGGGCACATGGGATATAACTGCTCACTTGGTTTGCTTTTGGTTATTGGCATGCATGTCAGATTTAAAAGCAAACAGTTATATCCCATGTGCCCCCCCTTCAAGTCACTGATTGGTTACTGACTGGTATCAGCTTAGAGAGCTGTAAAGCAGGAAGTAGTGTTCTGACCATTATGTTAGACATCTGCCCACTCCGACCTTTATAGATTACATTTTTGCCCAACTAACTATATTACAAATATTTTTTATTCTGCACAGTCTATATTACTCAGTTTCATTTTTTACTCTGAACTGTTCCTTTAAGACTGGGGGATGTGCTCCGAGTTATCTGATGGGCCACAGAGTCTATTAAAGAGCAAGTTAAGCATTTAATCAATATCACTGGCAATATTATGCAATTTGTGCAAAAAAACAATAAAGGGAATACATTTACTAACGTGTTACTATTCAGCATATGAAATTTGAAAAATGATTTGTGGTAAATATGCAATATGTTTAACCCTTCCACCTCTGTTCTTAGTAGTCAAAATCTGAATACACTTTACACAAAAGACATGATTCCGTTTTCGAGTCATTTTTGCTGCAGATTTTCATGTAATTCTTTTGCTTATTTTCAAGGAGACTGTAATCATTGCGCATATAAAACAGGGCCCAGGAAATGGGGTGAAAGCAACTGCCCCCCATGATTATATGCCATACCCGCTGAGATAATACCCTTGTAACACGGCAAAAATCATCCAATCATTAAAATGATATTAGAACCCTCTTAGAATATATCCATGGATTATCAAATGATATTGCACAAAGATGATGACCTCAAATGCAAAGTGCCCCATAGTAATCCTAAATAGAAAACTGCCATTTTAAGTACTAAGGGCCGCCCCCTGGGATCATAAGATTCACAGTGCACACAAACAAGCCAAGGCACACATACATGCTAGGCCCCATCAGCCAATGAATGGGCAGAGTTCTGCCTTTTGCTCCCACACTACTTCCTGTTACAGTTAGAGTTGCATCACTTCCTGTCAGCTGATCTCTGAGGGAGCACACAGCCCATCACTAAATGGCGGCTCAAGGGAAAGGATGTAAAAGGCCAATATTTACTGATATATATTTTCCAGTTTGGGGAGATTCTTTAATAGGCCACTTAACATAATATAAACTATCTGTTGGTTAAGTATTCATTCTGGGGGTATAGTTTTCCTTTATACAAACATTTGCCCGTTATCTCCCCCGCCATTAGGTAAAATACAATAGTAGGCACAGAAGACATTTTCCCACACTGAATTACATTTCAAAAACAAAATTATATTTAGTACAATCATAAAAGGGGATGGCCCACCCACTACTACAACAAATAAGAAAATAATATGATATAAGTGATGCCCAGTGATGTCATGACCCCGCCCCTGTGATGTAATGGCCCCACCTGGTGGTGAAATTTTGCAGCTGTTTTGCAAAAAAAAATTGCAGATGGCAAAATGCGGAATTTTGCTGCGATTACATGCCTGCTCAAAAAATTCGCTCATCCCTAGCCATGGGTTACAAAATTTAAAGAAGACCAATCCACCTACTTTTCCAATACATATAGAACCCTTCTCCATCCCCTCTGCTGTATTTCTTTATCCTACTCTGTGTTGTCCTACACCCCCAATCCTCCCCACCAGCTTAGTAATATGGCAGTAATATGGCTATCCCCAAGGGAGTAATCTTGCTGAGAGATGTTGTTTAGGAGCCTTATGGAATTTGTTCCCAGAATCCCTTTGGTCTATTTGCATACGTATGAGGTAGTCTCCTCAACCCTTTTGACCTGTTCGAGAGATGTAATGAGTGTAATTTTAGGGGTGGCGTGGAACCCTGAGTCAGTGTCTCCTTTTCAACTGTACCGCGGGATTAATGACTATTGCTATCTGCCAACCGTGATCATGTGTTTGATTCCCAAAGCCAAACGTAGAGGAGTAACGTAGCTCAGTAATTATAGGATAACAGCAGGTTTTGGCAGGAGTAGGAACGTGCCTGGAAGCCCTTATCTGTTTGTACATGAACGTAATGGCGAGGGCAGGCAGGGTTTCTAAGCAATCTAATACTATTAATAAATGATAATACAGTTTTCTTTTGTATTCAAGCCTTTGGGTGCAGTTATCTCAAGCAAAATTTATCTTCTCCTGCTTTAGTGGCCACGTATATTGGTTTTAAGGCTCAAACGTTGCCGGTAGTGATGAGCGAATCTGCCCCGTTTTGCCTCGCCGAAAAATTCGGGAATCTTTTCAAAAGATTTGCGAAACGGCGAAAATGTAGCGCATCAATAAAATTGTCGCCCGCTTTTGTTGCGCGGCTACTCTTTTGTTGCGCGGCTACTCTTTTGTTGCGCGGCTATTCTTTTGTTGCGCGGCTATTCTTTTGTTGCGCAGCTACTCTTTTGTTGCGCGGCTACTCTTTTGTTGCGCGGCTATTCTTTTGTTGCGCGGCTACTCTTTTGTTGCGCGGCTATTCTTTTGTTGCGCGGCTATTCTTTTGTTGCGCGGCTACTCTTTTGTTGCGCGGCTATTCTTTTGTTGCGCGGCTATTCTTTTGTTGCGCGGCTATTCTTTTGTTGCGCGGCTATTCTTTTGTTGCGCGGCTATTCTTTTGTTGCGCGGCTATTCTTTTATTGCGCGGCTATTCTTTTATTGCGCAGCTATTCTTTTGTTGCGCAGCTATTCTTTTGACACCCACGACTATTCCTTTTTGATGCGCGACTATTCTTTCGACGCGGGCGTCAATTTTTGGACGCAAGCCAAATTATTCTGCGCGAATCCATGCCTGGTGAAACATTTCGCCCATCACTAATTGCCGGGCCTTATTATGTTTATAAAGAGCTGCTATAGTTGAATATTATGTAATTGTCTTAGTTCTTGCCATTCATATTCCTATTAAGTCATACACATGACTAGTGATGAGCGAATCTGTGCCGAAAATTCACAAAAAGGAGAAAAATTTATGAAACGCATTTGGCGTGTGATTTTTTGTTGTCACCAGCGTCTCTTTGGCACCCGCCTCTATTTTTTGTCGTCCGCATCTATTTTTTTGTCACCCGCGCTTTTTTGACGAGACCACACCCAATTTGACGCGGCCCCAAAAAAAATTTTTCCGCAGCAAATTTTCACGGATGTTTCGCAAAACAATTCGCCAATGGCGAAATGCTGATCTTTTCTGCGAATCCATGCCTGGCGAAAACATTCGCTCATCACTACACATGACCATAATTTGCTCCTAATAAGAAATATGAAATAATTCTGTATTACGCTCACGTCGAACGAAAGCAATATGAGATTGAAAATCATTCTCTGTGTCCCATTGGGATTAATCCACCAAATTACATGCCTTGTTTACAACCCAGGTTCTTGATTTTTATATGCACTTTATGGATAATGTTTAATCAGTTTAAAGGGGAACTCCACAACTTTGCAATATACATCAATTAAGAAATATGAACCTTTTCATGATGTTTAATGTAATAATATGGTTTGGAACAGTTCCCTAAGCCCCGCCCCCTGTTCCCTAAGCCCCGCCCCCTGTTCCCCTGCTGATCTGGCTAACTACTTTGTGACTCAAATAAAATGTAACAGTAGTCGCCTCCTCTCAGCCTGCCTCCTCCCAATCCCACAATTCCCTGCTGCACAAGTGATGTCAATAAGGAAAGGAACATCCCAGTGCAATGCATTGTGGGTTATGTAGTTCCGGCATGCTGTCTGTAAGCTGTGGAGAAGTTGTTACAATTTGTAACATCAATGTTTTAGTCCCTCCTCCCCTGCCACGATTTCTAATGATGCAGAAAGGGAAGAACTGTTTTGCAGCTGGATTTCAGCATATAAAATGGTATTTATTCCTACTGTTTGAAGGAACAGATTACAGGGATAGGGATATTAGGGGTTGCTGTGTTGTGTGGGGCTCTTTAACAAATTCTGGCTTGGAGTCTGGAGTTCCCCTTTAAATACAGTGTGTGTTTAAGTGGTTAAAAGGGAATAAAGGTCCTTAATGTTCTTAATTTATACACACACAGATATCCACTTCAACTCCGCTCTTTGGACTTTCAATTTACAAACCCATGAGTGTTTTACTGATAGGTCTAGGAGACAAAACGGTTATAGAGACATTGATTTATAAATTGTGTAACTCAGGAACATTTGGTTAAACCATCTAGACCTTCTGGAACCACAAAGCAAACATTTCAAGAGAACAGCAACAAAGTTCTAATCCAATTAGACACCAAATTCAACTTTTTTGTATTCAGCGACATATGGAATCCTCTATAAGAGATGCAGCTGAATAGCAAACGGCTATAAAAATGTTTAGAAAATCCCCAAAATGGGTGTGGTTGCATCAAAGTGGGTGGGGCTGTGCCAAAGTGGGTGTGGCCGTGTCAAAGTGGGTGTGAGCATGCCAAAGTGGGTGTGGTCATACTAAAGTGGGCGTGTTTGTATCAAAGTGGGCATGGTTGCGTCAAAGTGGGTGGGGTCAAACCAAAGCGGGTGTGGGCATGCCAAAGTGGGCGTGGCCCACTCAAAATGGACACAATCACGTCACAATAGCCACAGTCGCATCAAAATAGACATGGTTGCGTCAAAAAAATCAAGGGGCTCTTTACTATTATGTCCAGATTTTTTGTCATATTAATGTAACATCTTCTCCAATTGTTTCTTTAGATTCATATAGTATTCAAATTCAAATTTATTTTCTTGCTTGTAATGTATTTTCTGTACATTTCTATTCTTTTGTAATCCACGTATAGCTGTAAGGGACTGCAAACTTTGCACTGTAAAGCTCAGGGGGGTCTCCCATATCTGAAATATTAAATATATTTTTCCCACTAATGTGTATTGCTGCTCTGTTCCAGGGGGTCTGTATGCTGACTCACTATATTTTATGGCAAACTGCTGGTTTTCCAATGAACTTGTATTTCTGGAGGTATTACTAAATCCATCTACGTCTCCTCTGTAATTGAAGCATCCGTCTTCTTTGTTTCTTTTGAACAATATTTCAATAAAAATCTACAATATTTCAACGTATTTATATTATTCTATTAAACATGAAATGTTATATGGGGGGCTTTTGAGTTAAACTGAGAAAACCTTCTGTATATACCCTGTATTTAGAAATGATAAAATGGGATATGTATTTAATTTGAAGATATAAAAGCTCTGGGCACAAGTGTTCTGTGTGCAAAATGGAGCCCACTGGGGTACAGGTATGGGATCCCTTATCCAGAAAGTTCTGAATTATGGAAAGGCCATCTCCCATAGACTCCATTATAAGCAAATATGATTCCGTTTTCTCTGTAATAATAAAACAGTACCTGTACTTGATCCCAACTAAGATATAATTACCCCTTATTGGGGGCAGAACAGCCCTATTGGGTTTATTTAATGGTTAAATGATTCCCTTTTCTCTGGGCACTGATGTTGGGGGGCCCAAGCCCAAACCATGGAAAGCAACCCCTGACCAGTAGTTGTCCTCCAAAAATATTACTGTTGGCATGTTGACTAAAGCTTTATTGATTCATACAAATAGCATCCTTTTAAGGTTGAAGCTGAGTGTCTTTTTTCAACATAGGCAATGTAATAGGAGCATAATTAGGGCATAGGAGTCAGTTGGTATACAGGAACAGGAGAGTTATGGTTGCAGAGAAAATGCTAAAGTGACTCAAAATCTGGTAAGCAGAGGTTGCAGGAGTTAGGGAGGGGTGGGGTGGTCAAAGGCATAATGAACCCCCAACTGTAAATGATAAGGATATTAGCAGTCACTGAGGGGTTCTGTGCCCATATAAAGGCACAAGGCTGCAGGCTGAGTTATACAGGGAACTCTGAGTATCACTCATGTATTATAAGGGATAATGTACCCCCTACTGTAAATGATAAGGATATTAGCAGTCATTGAGGGGTTCTGTGCCCATATAAAGGCACAAGGCTGCAGGCTGAGTTATACAGGGAACTCTGAGTATCACTCATTATTATAGGGATAATGTACCCCCTACTGTAAATGATAAGGATATTAGCAGTCACTGAGGGGTTCTGTGCCCATATAAAGGCACAAGGCTGCAGGCTGAGTTATACAGGGAACTCTGAGTATCACTCATGTATTATAAGGGGTAATGTACCCCCTACTGTAAATGATAAGGATATTAGCAGTCACTGAGGGGTTCTGTGCCCATGTAAAGGCACAAGGCTGCAGGCTGAGTTATACAGGGAACTCTGAGTATCACTCATGTATTATAAGGGATAATGTACCCCCTACTGTAAATGATAAGGATATTAGCAGTCACTGAGGCACAAGGCTGAGGACTAATGTGCCCCCTTCTGCAGTATATAAGGAGTGCCATACAAGTAAATAAAACCAATAAAAGATTTACAGGTCTCGGGAAAACGGTAAGATTAGCACAGTATTAGTATTACCAATGTACGTACATGCACAGACAATTTTCATTTCATCTGAATTTGTACAAGTTGCTAACAATAACACGGTTTCCAGCTGAAATTCGAGGAGAGATGAGAAAGACATTTCAATTGTGCCCGAACATGTTTCCTTTGGATACAAACTCAGTTGGGCCAAATTGCCTGGCAGTACTTCTGTAAGCCACACCCCCAGTTCCGCCATTGGAGAAGAAGCCACGGCTCCATCTATTTAATTACAATCAAGCCTGACATCTGGCAGTTTGCGATGATTCTGCGAGATCCCATCTCCTCTAAAATGTTTTTAATATAGATGTAACAGTAACCCGGTGTTACCGGCGGCACCGCTGTCACTCATCTTCCAATGAGGCGGCGGGAATAATGACAGAGATACGATGAACAAAGCCGACAAATTGACCTGCGCTGTAATTGAACACTGTCTCTCCCGGTGTATCATTTAGAGATGGGAAATGATTCCTCGCCGGATGGATATCTGAATATTTCTTCTCGAGCTGCTACGGCTTCAGCGTTATAGGGAAGCATTTCTTGAAATTGTTTCTAAATAACCATTTTAAACAGAATATTATTTATAAAAAAAACAAGCCCTGATTCACAAACCAAAGTGCCCCACACAATACAGAAACCCCTTATATACCTATCCCTGGAATATGATCATAAAGTAGGAATAAATACCATTTTTATATGCTGAAATCTTTCTGCATCATTTGAAATCCCGGCAGGGGAGGAGGGACTAAAACACTGATGTTACAAACTGTAACAACTTCCCCACAGCTTACAGACAGCATGCAGGAACTGCATAACCCACAATGCATTGCACTGGGATGTTCCTTTCCTTATTGACATCACGTGTGCAGCAGGGAATTGTGGGAATGGGAGAATGCAGGCTGAAGGCAGGCGACTACAGTTACATTTTATTTGAGTCACAAAGTAGTCAGCCAGATCAGCATCATGAAAAAGCTGCATTTTTTAATATTGCGTAGTGATGAGCGAATCCGTCCTGTTTCGCTTCGACGGAAAAATCGTGAAACGATGAAAAATTCCCGAAACGTGTGTGACTTTTTTTGCCACGACCATGCCCATTTATACACGGCCGTGCCTATTTTGATGCAACCACTACTTGAAATTCAATTGCAGAACTTTCGCGAAACAATTCGCCAATGGCAAAATGCGGAAATTCGCTGCGAGTCCATGCCTGGCGAAAAAAAAAAAAAAGCTCCTCACTGGTTTTTAGGCGTTTGAGCGGAGTTCCCCTTTAGTATCAGATATAAAAATATAAAAAATATGTATAGATATCGATTTGATAAAGGAATTGGATTAATATAGTAATGATTAAATGCTGACCGAACTAAAAAATATATATTTTTATTGCTAAAATGACATCAGTGGCAGGGACGTTTCAGCAGGGGAAATATTTCTTTAGCATAATGATCGCTAAACTATGGAATTCCCTATTGGGTGGTGATCAGATTATTAACCCTAAAGTCAATGATCAGATCAGCCATTGCAGCCAACGGACTGGGAAAAAACCTGGTGGGCCCCATTGGCCCAGACCAAACCCTTGCCGGCACTCCCCCGGCCGACCGTTCCTCCCCTGACGCGTTCAAATTATGAGCACTCAGGGGAGGATGTCAGCTGGGGGACACTTCTGGGGCTTAGGGGGGCCCCTGTGGGGGGTTGGGGGTGCGGCAGTCAGGGGCACCTGTAGGGCCCCTGAGGTGGCAGCCCCGGTGTGCCCTGCACCCCCAGTCTGACCCTGCCTACGGAGACCAATCAGACAAGGACCATATCAACACGCCAATGCACTCCTTGCCCAATATTTCTGCTAATGTAAATTCAATGGGCCCCCCCCATATTTGTGTGTTATACTTGATAAGGGCAGCGTCAATTTTCTGGGCCCTCCCAGGCAACCCATCCCCTTATGCTTGCCTCTTCTGCCCCCCGACAAAGAAAGCACAAACACGCCATCTTCTTGGGTAGCCCGTTTATTTACAACAATATCAAATTTGCCATTATTCCAAACAACCCCATTTAACCATAACATATTAATGTAATTAAATACCATAACTTATTCTTTGAAAACATACATAACAATAAGCCGCTGAAGGCTGCTTTGTGGAAGCTGTAACTGCCCCCACCGCAAACAGTTCCCTGAGGTCAGAAACCCCCATTTACCACCGCCCTATGGCTGTAGTCCCTAGCCTCAGGCCTAACCTTCCGCCCTAGTCACCTTTCGCTAATTGATCCCGCGGCTGCGACTATGTTCCGTTCATTCACCTTCTCCGCGCTCCTCCCCTTTACTTCTGCTCCTTCCCCCTTGTAGCCAATCCCCTTCGGGACTACATTTCCCACAATCCCTCACACCTAACACTTTCTTCCTGGGCCCCTCTTCCTAACCTTATCATGGCCCTGTGCCCTAAACTCCTCCCTTGCTCTGTTATGGGGCCCCTTTCTACTCTACTGTGGCTCCATGAGTGATGTAGGGTTTCTCCAATAGACAGGTACTGTTTAATTATTACAGAGAAAAGGGAATCATTTAACCATTAAATAAACCCAATAGGGCTGTTCTGCCCCCAATAAGGGGTAATTATATCTTAGTTGGGATCAAGTACAGGTACTGTTTAATTATTACAGAGAAAAGGGAATAATTTAACCATTAAATAAACCCAATAGGGCTGTTCTGCCCCCAATAAGGGGTAATTATATCTTAGTTGGGATCAAGTACAGGTACTGTTTTATTATTACAGAGAAAAAGGGAATCATTTAACCATTAAATAAACCCAATAGGGCTGTTCTGCCCCCCAATAAGGGGTAATTATATCTTAGTTGGGATCAAGTACAGGTACTGTTTTATTATTACAGAGAAAAGGGAATCATTTAACCATGAAATAAACCCAATAGGGCTGTTCTGCCCCAATAAGGGGTAATTATATCTTAGTTGGGATCAAGTACAGGTACTGTTTTATTATTACAGAGAAAAGGGAATCATTTAACCATTAAATAAACCCAATAGGACTGTTCTGCCCCAATAAGGGGTAATTATATCTTAGTTGGGATCAAGTACAGGTACTGTTTTATTATTACAGAGAAAAGGGAATCATTTAACCATGAAATAAACCCAATAGGGCTGTTCTGCCCCAATAAGGGGTAATTATATCTTAGTTGGGATCAAGTACAGGTACTGTTTTATTATTACAGAGAAAAGGGAATCATTTAACCATTAAATAAACCCAATAGGACTGTTCTGCCCCAATAAGGGGTAATTATATCTTAGTTGGGATCAAGTACAGGTACTGTTTTATTATTACAGAGAAAAGGGAATCATTTAACCATTAAATAAACCCAATAGGGCTGTTCTGCCCCCAATAAGGGGTAATTATATCTTAGTTGGGATCAAGTACAGGTACTGTTTTATTATTACAGAGAAAAGGGAATCATTTAACCATTAAATAAACCCAATAGGGCTGTTCTGCCCCCAATAAGGGGTAATTATATCTTAGTTGGGATCAAGTACAGGTACTGTTTTATTATTACAGAGAAAAGGGAATCATTTAACCATTAAATAAACCCAATAGGGCTGTTCTGCCCCCAATAAGGGGTAATTATATCTTAGTTGGGATCAAGTACAGGTACTGTTTTATTATTACAGAGAAAAGGGAATTATTTAACCATTAAATAAACCCAATAGGGCTGTTCTGCCCCAATAAGGGGTAATTATATCTTAGTTGGGATCAAGTACAGGTACTGTTTTATTATTACAAGGTAAAATTTTTAAAAATGTGAATTATTTTTTTAAAATTGGATCTATGGGAGATGGCCTTCCCATAAATTGGAGCTGGATAAAAGGATTCTGGATAACATATAACTTTTATTTTTGTTGCCCATATTCAATCTGTATCTATTAAGTGTGTCGCTATCAATATTTTATACGATAGAAACGGCAGGGGAGAAAAATAAGCCCCCCCCCGAGAGCAAAGAGTACTCTCGGAATATTTTTAGCAAATTTTATATTCTTTTAAACTGCTTGCTTATTGCCAGCCGCTTATTAACAGCTCTGCATAAAATCTCCTGACTCCGAAACCTTGTTAAAAAAAATAAATAGATATACCAAAATAAATATAATAAGCTCTGTATATTGTCTGAGCAAATTGCTAAGGAAAGTAGAACAATTCTCATGGGTATGTAACCCTTTCTTGGGCTGTTTACTTGCTTAGACATGAGATTTTTAGTTCTTTTTGGAAATGTGAAAGATACTGGGAACCGCCCCTGATTTTTGGCTCCAAACCTAGCCACGCCTCCTCTCTCCCAATAGTGCAGTGGGGAATCCAGCCAATCGAGTTCCTCCCCCGTCTGTAACCGGGCGGGATGATGTCACAGACAGAAACAGAGTTCTCTGATCTCCTACAGGTATTAAAAAAGATTGGAATTATATCCTGGCTTTGTAGCATAAATCCCTGCCAAATAGTAACTCTACAGGAATGTGATCATGGTTGGAAATACCCAGTATAATTAAATTTATATTTTGAAAGTATTCGTCATGCCCAAAGTCATGAGTATTTACTAAGTTACAGTCGTTTTCCGGAAACCAGATATTCAGAAAGCTCTGAATTACGCAAAGCCCATCTCCCATAGACTCCATTTTAATCAAATTTAGATTTTTAAAATTGATTTCCTTTTTCTCTGTAATAATAAAACAGTACCTGTACTTGATCCCAACTAAGATATAATTTCCCCTTATTGGGGCAGAACAGTCCTATTGGGTTTATTTCATGGTTAAATGATTCCCTTTTCTCTGTAATAATAAAACAGTACCTGTACTTGATCCCAACTAAGATATAATTACCCCTTATTGGGGCAGAACAGCCCTATTGGGTTTATTTCATGGTTAAATGATTCCCTTTTCTCTGTAATAATAAAACAGTACCTGTACTTGATCCCAACTAAGATATAATTACCCCTTATTGGGGCAGAACAGCCCTATTGGGTTTATTTCATGGTTAAATGATTCCCTTTTCTCTGTAATAATAAAACAGTACCTGTACTTGATCCCAACTAAGATATAATTACCCCTTATTGGGGCAGAACAGCCCTATTGGGTTTATTTCATGGTTAAATGATTCCCTTTTCTCTGTAATAATAAAACAGTACCTGTACTTGATCCCAACTAAGATATAATTACCCCTTATTGGGGCAGAACAGTCATATTGGGTTTATTTAATGGTTAAATGATTCCCTTTTCTCTGTAATAATAAAACAGTACCTGTACTTGATCCCAACTAAGATATAATTACCCCTTATTGGGGGCAGAACAGCCCTATTGGGTTTATTTAATGGTTAAATGATTCCCTTTTCTCTGTAATAATAAAACAGTACCTGTACTTGATCCCAACTAAGATATAATTACCCCTTATTGGGGCAGAACAGCCCTATTGGGTTTATTTAATGGTTAAATGATTCCCTTTTCTCTGTAATAATAAAACAGTACCTGTACTTGATCCCAACTAAGATATAATTACCCCTTATTGGGGGCAGAACAGTCCTATTGGGTTTATTTAATGGTTAAATGATTCCCTTTTCTCTGTAATAATAAAACAGTACCTGTACTTGATCCCAACTAAGATATAATTACCCCTTATTGGGGCAGAACAGCCCTATTGGGTTTATCGCTTTTTTTGGAAACCACGACTGAACTTATTGCCACTAAAACCGCGAATGTCTAGAAAAAAAAACAAAATCCAAAAATATTAAATACCGAGAAGCAAAAGAAGATCTTTCAATCTAAATCAGCACAGCTGTCCATTGACTTCCCACATCTGTCTCCACCGAGGTGCTACACTGTTCTGCTTCTGTTGCAACTGCATCTGATGTTGTACGACTATACCTCAGTGCTTTATTAACCCTGAATATGCTGTGCATCCCATCAATAAACCAAGTCATCATATACACCTTTGGAAGTGGTGAGTTGCAGTTCAGCAACATCTCATAAGTGCATTTCTTCCCATTTGTGAAGGCCTATCCTGCGTGTTTGAGTCACATGTGGCCGTGCTTATACCCACTAGCCGGAATTGGCAAATACTAGCCAAAATAGGGTTCATTGGATTCAAGCATAATTTAATGAATAGGAAAACATATAAAAAAAAGTAAAAGTGGTATATTTTTCTATAAAAGGTAGAAACCCTCGCAGCAGGGATGGTTAACTCCTTCACATCCGCATTGTTTTATTCAGAAGACTTTTAACTCTTCAGTCTTTTTACCCACAAAGCAGCAGTTCGGCCCTGTTTTATAAGAATATAAATATCATATAAATATCATTGGGACTTTCCGACCCAGTGGGAGCAGCTGATGTCTACAACCCACCATTTCTATCACTTAAGGGGATCCCGAGTCCTTACGAGCATTCATTGGGTAACTGGAATAAGAGCTTAGCACGACTTAAATGAAACCATAGCAGTAAAAGGAATAGATGTACTTATTAATAGACAACTGCCCAGCACTAATTAGAAAAACATCTATTTTCTACAGATATTATTGTTTTTCTGTGATAGAAATACCATAATAAAAGAAAGACCAACACTGCTTTTTACTGAACCGTGGGCAGTTTGGGGCATTTGTGCCAATTTATGTATCTGTAAAGACAACTCTGTGTATTCTTTGCTGAACAAATACTGTCAAATTGGACTATTTTACTTCCATTTTCTGTCTCTGATTTGAGACTGCCACCTAGTGGCCACCAAGTGATCTTTAATGGAATAAGATTTCCCTTCCATCTCAGTACGGCTTCCCAGATCTGAGTCTGCGTCCAGAAATTCCCACAGCTATAGGATTTCTGTACAGGTGTGGGACCCGTTATCCAGAATGCTCGGGACCTGGGGTTTCCAGATAAAGGGTCTTTCCATAAATTGGATCTCCATACCTTAAGTCCATTGAAAAATCATTTAAACAATATTAAACCCAATAGGATTGTTCTGCCCCCAATAAGGGGTAATTATATCTTAGTTGGGATCAAGTACAGGTACTGTTTTATTATTACAGAGAAAAGGGAATCATTTAACCATGAAATAAACCCAATAGGGCTGTTCTGCCCCAATAAGGGGTAATTATATCTTAGTTGGGATCAAGTACAGGTACTGTTTTATTATTACAGAGAAAAGGGAATCATTTAACCATTAAATAAACCCAATAGGGCTGTTCTGCCCCCAATAAGGGGTAATTATATCTTAGTTGGGATCAAGTACAGGTACTGTTTTATTATTACAGAGAAAAGGGAATCATTTAACCATTAAATAAACCCAATAGGGCTGTTCTGCCCCCAATAAGGGGTAATTATATCTTAGTTGGGATCAAGTACAGGCACTGTTTTATTATTACAGAGAAAAGGGAATCATTTAACCATTAAATAAACCCAATAGGGCTGTTCTGGCCCCAATAAGGGGTAATTATATCTTAGTTGGGATCAAGTACAGGTACTGTTTTATTATTACAGAGAAAAGGGAATCATTTAACCATTAAATAAACCCAATAGGATTGTTCTGCCCCCAATAAGGGGTAATTATATCTTAGTTGGGATCAAGTACAGGTACTGTTTTATTATTACAGAGAAAAGGGAATCATTTAACCATTAAATAAACCCAATAGGACTGTTCTGCCCCCAATAAGGGGTAATTATATCTTAGTTGGGATCAAGTACAGGTACTGTTTTATTATTACAGAGAAAAGGGAATCATTTAACCATTAAATAAACCCAATAGGACTGTTCTGCCCCCAATAAGGGGTAATTATATCTTAGTTGGGATCAAGTACAGGTACTGTTTTATTATTACAGAGAAAAGGGAATCATTTAACCATTAAATAAACCCAATAGGGCTGTTCTGCCCCAATAAGGGGTAATTATATCTTAGTTGGGATCAAGTACAGGTACTGTTTTATTATTACAGAGAAAAGGGAATCATTTAACCATGAAATAAACCCAATAGGGCTGTTCTACCCCCAATAAGGGGTTGATGGGTCTATCCCATCAAATCAGTTGATGCCACTTTGTTGAGTCCGGATGAGTTAAATTGTTTCCAAAACTCTGTGCTTCTTGGACAGAGACTCCCAGATCCATAACTGATGGGTTTATTTATGGTTTAACGCCAAGATATAGACACAACTTGGTAACCCATAGCAACAATCAGACATTTCCTATTAACGGTATGACTGTGCCAGAGCAATCAAAGCTAATTGCCTGCTTTATCTGCCTTAGTACCTAATATAAGCTCCCAAGCATCTCACCTCACTTATTAATGAGGAGACATCTCCAAGGCGTCAGTATGCCCTCGTTATCGCCTACCAATCCGGCACTAATTACCAGGCAGCTACAGGCGCAGTGATCAATATGGCTGAACTATTAATGCTCCTGTCAGGCCGTGATCAAAACAGTCGGCTCTACGCCGATAACCATCGCCGGGTCTGTTTCTGGAGGGTTTAGAATATCATGTTCTGGGAAAAAAAACGAAGATATAATGAATTTACGGAATTGATTCTCAGGTTGAGCCGACGCGGTGGTTTGTAGAGATTTTCACAATGGCAGATAATGAAGTAATTAACAAGGTTAGAGTTATGATAAAGTCATTAAAGGGGACCTGTCACCCTAAGAAATAATTCCAAAGCCTTTTCTATTATGTTAGTTGAGCAAAATAAACTTTATTTACACTGTTTAAATTGTTTCATTTCTTTTTCCTTCAGTCTTGGAATTTACAATAAAAGCCAGCAGGCAGCCGCCGTTTTGGGAACACTGTTATTAAGGCAAGCTTTGTATCAAACCAAAATCTTATGCATTTGCCATCTAGGTGATATCTAGGAAGAGCTGAATGGAGAGTTAATGTAATTGTAGTTCAAAATCTGAGCTGTCAATCATATATTGCCTGCCCCGCCTCTATGCCTGCGGCATAGAGGCGGGGCAGGCAATATATGATTGACAGCTCAGATTTTGAAATTCATTTATAATAGATATGGATTCTGCTTTCTTTGGTGTAACAGAAATGATATAGTCACCCCACTTAGTCAGGGATCCCCCCTTCTCCAATAGAACCCCAATATGTCAGTTGCCATTTATATCGCCCCCTATATAAAAGGTCTGTAAACTAATAAACTACACAATCCCCATAGGTAATAAAATACATAATAAAAGATATTGGCGGGGATTATAAAACTAGGGCTACCACCTTCTAGCAACAGGGCCTCCGGGTAGGACGGTGACATGAAGGGGCGGGGCGATGAGGTCATGGGGGCAGGACGAGTGATATTGAGGGTGGAGTTTAAGAGGCAAATGGACGATTAATCAATGGAGAAGTTTTGACACAGACAGGACTTCCGAAAACCAGGCTGTTCAAGTCAAACTAGAAAGGTGGCAACTCTATTATAAGCAATTGCCATATTTGCACCTAGGCAGTAACCCCAGCCAATCAGAAGTTTGCTTTCATTCACTGATTAGTTGCCATGGGTTACTGCTCTGGTGTAAATTTGCCCGGTGTTTATAAATGAGTCCCAGTTGCCCAGAAGCACAGTAATCAATAGTAACTAATAATGTTTGTTTAACAGGTGACCAGCAATAGCTACTGCTGATTGGTTGCTATAGGTAACTAGACCTGAAGCAGAGTTTGCATCTTTTTTTATATCACCCCAAAGTATTGTTTTTGAGGGTCCCAAAAAGTCATAAATATAGTTCTAAATTATGTACTCAATTTTGTTTATTGAGCTGATCACAAACCCAGTATTTTTCTATGCAGAGTTTGCTCGTCTGAGCATCAGGGGTGGGACTTCATCTGTTTCACAGATAGGGTTGCCCCCGGCCCGGTTTCCCTAATTAGGATAACCAGGCAGGACTCAGTAACATTGACACAGTGATTGGCCAATCGCTGAGCCATAGCCCCGCCCCCATGATGTCAAGGGCCTGCCTCCTCCCCGCCCTCATGATGTCACCCCCCCACTGGACCCCCTGCCCGGCTTTCTTAGCGGCAGAGGTAGCAACCCTATTCTCTATTTTTAGAGAAAAATTAAAGCGACAATTTGATAAAGTCGAGTTGTTTTTTTTTACGACTTTTATCGTAATAATATTCTCCCATACAGTTCACCAATCCAGTCGGTCAGAGAATATTTTCAAACCAGGGTCATGTTGGCAGTTGGGGCACATGTAAAATGGCGGCTAGTTATACACAATGGAAAACTGATGAAGAGGGGAGGGGTTAGAGGTCACAGCAGCTTCCTGGAGCTACAGGGAGAGGTTAGGGACAAAATTGTAACACTGCTGTGATAAGGTTTTTACACTGGATAGACTCCTATCTGTTATTTTATTATTTGATAATTACACGTTCACCAAAACCTGGGCAACATGGCTGATATTATTAGAGCATTTTCATTGCTTTAATGATCAATCGCTTCTTTAAATGTTTAGGGCCTTTTCAGTCCATGGCATCTCTGTGTATTAATTCTATTTAAATTGTTGATGTAATTTTCAGGTGGATTTGTGCGCACTGTACCCCGGCGGGGCTAATATGTAACTCGAATAATATATAATATGTAACTCACACTTTTTTTTAGACCATACAAATAAGCAGCTAGAGAAGACTAAGCAAGATTGTCTTCATTAACCCTTAAGGACAGTTCCACATTTCCCCACTAGATGTCGCTAGCAGACAGCATTTTTGTTTAACCTGCCTGTGTTCTTCCCAAATAATACAAAATAGTTTGCGCTGTATAGTTTTTCTGTTGATTATATGTCCTGTGCATTTTGAATGTTAAACAATTTCCTTCATCTGCCCCTTTTTCTCTATATGCTATATAAATCTCTGTGTTTTTTATCCCGGTTCTCCATCCCTAAGCCCTCCTGAAAATAAATAGGTCTACATGGGCCAGAGTGGACCAAATCAGTGGAAGAGTTAATACCTTTAGTGTTTTTAGATCTCTTAAAGATATAGATATTGGTGGAACTAGACTGGTACCTAATTTAGGGATAGAGATAAGGAGGGAGTGTTGGAAATGGGCCCCTGGGACTGAACGAGGCATTGGACAAGAGAATGGGGCCATGACAGACTGGGTGCGGGATGGGGGGGGGGGGGATTAATAGGAGTATGATGGGTGGTGAGAAGTAAGAATGTGGCTGTTTACAAAAGGGGGTGGCTAGTGTCTGGGATACAATAGTGCGGTGGAGCAGGAACATAGTTACATAGGGTTGAAAAAAGACCAGAGTCCATCAAGCTCAACCCATCTGAGTAAACCCAGCACCCACAATCTATACTTACCTATCTATACCAACACATACATGTGGTGTAAGTATAGAGGAAGCAGACCCTGCGGTTGCGGGGGGCCTGTGGGACTGAGGGGCCCGGACCCGAGGGTCTGTTTCCTCTATACCTTTAGTGAACCCTCCTCCCCAATGTTCCACTACCTGAGAGCCAATGGGTGGGGATGGGGGACATGGAGGAGCGGCAGTAAGGATGGGGGACATGAGGGGTAGGTGGGGAGGGTGGGCAGATGCGGAACGGGAGGGGTGGGTAATTTTTTTTTTACAGGGGTGCCTCGCATGGTCTAGGAACCCCACTGGGCAGAAATAAAGCCTTCAGCCCAGGGTTGGACAGGGGGGTGAAGGGTACACCAGGTGCCCCCGCCGGCCGCGCCCCCTAACCACCCCCCCCCGCAGGGGCCCCCCTAACCCCCCTTTGCATGGCCCCCCACCCGATGTCCTCCCCTGAGCGTGTAAATTTGACATGTCAGGGGAGGAGTGGTTGGGCAGGGGGAGCACCGGCAAGGGTCGGGTCTGGGCCACCAGGGACCACTAGAGCTGGGGCCCACCGGTGTCCCACCCGACGGCCCAGTCCGATACTGTGGCTACGTCAGGGGAGCACCAATGCCCCTACAGTTGCCACCTGGCAAGTATGTCACAGGCCTAAGTGATAAATCACCCCCTAGGGCCAGTATTGCAAATGTACTGATAATGCACATTTTTAATTCTCCCTCTTTCCTGAAGTTTCCACTATGGCACTCACTTTTAGGGCTCTAATCTGCTCTTGGGGAACCCATCCCATCACTTTTCCCAATTTCCACCCCCATGATGTCACTGATCTGCCCCCATGATGTCACTGCAAGATTTGCCACCTTTTGTAAAAAAAAAAAAAAAAAAAATACCAGCCTGTTCACAACGGGGTGGGCCAATGATGTGGGTGGGCGTGATGATGGTGTAGGAGGAGCATGTCAATGATGCAAAGGGCAGAAGCTATGCAGTTGACCACGGGGCAGAATGTGGGGCATTTGGGGGGAATCAGGCCAAAAAGAAGGTAAGACTGAGTGGGGCTGAAACAAATGGTCATTACCTACATCACCAATACATTGCCAGCAAATTTGTAATACTGCCCCCCCCCCCCACCTTGGCTGTTACATAGTTAGTTAAATAGTTACATAGGGTTGAAAAAAGACCAGTGTCCATCAAGTTCAACCCATACTTTACTGGTTAAGCCAGGAAAATACTGGCTGGGTAGAAACCCTATTTACCCCTGACCTCCCTCCAATGCTAGGAAGGTTGGGGCAATAAAGGTGGCAACTTAGATTGTAAGCTCTGTGGGACAGGGACCTCCTACTGTGTCCCATACCACATGGCACTTACTCCCTGTGTATTTATACTTATTTATTGTATTTATTTATTATATCACTTGTCCTCCCTGTGTTTAATTGTGTATTCTGTAAGATTGTACATCGCTGCGTTATAAATAAAGTTATACATACATACAACTATAAATGCAGCCTTCGTCCTGTCCCGATGAAACATTGCTCCCATACTGGTGCAAACGTTATGGCGGATGAGCCATAATAAATAAACAAGCCATAATAAGTTTCCAAGGGGGTTGTTAGAACTCCCAGTCATCTCTAACATTCTAGGATTCCCAAATTCAGATTTCTTTGTACAATCCAGCCCCCATTAGAGATTTTCCCCACAGGCTGCTCCTCTGACCTCCCGTGACTGAGTTCTCTAGAAGAACCTGAAGCAACGGAGGGAACCTTGAAGGCAGGAGCCCAATAATAACAGGACCGGCAACGTGTGTTTAAAGTGGATTTCAAAGGGCTCTATTAGAGCGACACAAACAGGCAGATCAAAGGGAGGTAAGTTTCCATTTCACCTGAGTGCCCCATTGTCTCCTGGCTACGATATCCCTACCCGCTATTTAGAGCGACTAAATGATGTGTTTCCTGAAACAGAGAAAAGCAACGGCAGGGGAAACGAGTAGGAGATCTGCGCACGATATACGGAGAAAATATTCTATTCTGTATATAGATATCAACTAAAGTGAACGCAGGGTACGTGAAATAATCGCTGTGGGTCGGCTGAGCCCGACGTATGTGCTTAATGGGGCAGCGCAGGGTGTTTGTGAATGTGGGGTGGTTACGCCTCTATTTATAACCCCCTGCCCACATGTCGCCACGGGAATGCCAAGTACAGAATACGCCGTATTGGTTCTAGGAAAATAAAGAGCCCAACATGAAATTGTGGCATATAAGTAGTGATGAGCGAATCTGTTCCGTTTCGCTTCGATGAAAAATTCGCGAATCTTTAAAAAGATCCGCGAAACGGCGAAAAATTCGTGAAACTGCGAAAATGTCGTGCGACAAAAAAAATCTGTCGCCCGCGGCTATTATTTCGATGTGCGGCTATTGTTTCGTCGCCCACGGCTATTATTTTGTCGCGCGGCTATTGTTTCGTCGCACGCGGCTATTATTTCGTCGCCCACGGCTATTACTTTGTCGCGCGGCTACTGTTTCATAGCCCGCGGCTATTATTTCATTGCCCGGCTATTATTTCGTCGCCCGCGGCTATTATTTCGTTGTGCGGCTATTATTTCGTCGTGCGGCTATTATTTTGTCGCGCGGCTATTATTTTGACGCGCGCCTATTCTTTTGACGCCCGCGACAATTCTTTTTTGACGCCGGCGACAATTTTTGGACGTGCGGCGAATTTTTCCGCGGCGAATTTTTTCATCCGTTTCGCGAAACAATCCGCCAATGGCGAAACGCGGAAATTCGCCGCGAATCCATGCCTGCCGAAACATTTCGCCCATCACTACATATAAGTTCTGTTTGAAATATGCCTCTTACATGTCTGAGGAGGGGTAAGATAATGATGGGGCAGTATGGTGGCTTATAAGGAACAGGGTTGCCCTAATGAAATGTGGGAGCCAGTACACCCAACTGGCATGGGTCAGACTGGAGAGTAGGGGCCCTCCTCCCGATGTCAGGCCCCACCCCTGTCCAAGCAGAGGAGTGGGGAATTGGCTCAGGGGCCCACTATGTTTTTTCCTGGTGTCCGCCAGCTAAGTCCAACCCTACATCTGACTATGCTCCTGATGCACCCAACCACACTCCCTCCCCCCTTTCACCAAAAACTCCTTTTCAGGGAAGCCCCACCCCTTTCTCATGAATCTGATTGCAGCCCTGTGTAACCCCTATTTGACTGTAAAAACAGGCAACACCAGCTAGATAGACGTCAGAGCATGGGGAACATAGGACTCTACATCCCAGATGGGCTTTCGCTATGTGGAAATACCCTTGAGGTAAGGTGCAACTACAACTCACTTGGGCTGTGTGCAAACAAATGAAAGAATGGGCGCCAGAAGGTTCTTTCGTGGTAAACCAGAACATAACTTGTTTATTGTCCAAGACAATGATCCACAGGGTTATAGCAATATCAGGCAATTGCACAAGTAGAAAAACATGGTGTCCACAGGTTTAGCCTGCCTCAGCCGAGGGTGGAGAAGGTAAGGACCACCAACCAGCATGGCCTCCCTGTGGAGAGTAGCCTGGCCCAGTATCTTTATCCTCACAGTGTCCCTTAGCAGCCAAGGATCCCTCACAGCCAACTATGGATCAGGGATAGGAACTGACCTGATACCTGCGTCTTAACCTTGTCCTTCTCTAAGACAACAATGCCTGTAGGGAAGAGTACTTCCAGCTAATCTCTCCTGGTTGGAGCCAGAAACTGCTCTTTCTAACCAATCTCAATATCTGACTTTCCTAGAAAGTGCTAATACAAATTATCCTGACACTTACTACTCCTTATTCACGGGGTCCCTGTTCCCCGACTTCACTAAAGCTAGATGCAGCCTCTAGGGTTGAAGACTTTACTGGGGCCCTGTTGAGCCCAGGCTCAGTGGAACTTCCACCTGGGTCAGCAGATGCAGCCAAAGAGGAGGATCCTCCCCCCTGCTAAGCACTATATCAGAGTGGCCAGGGAGTGGTCTACCAATAAACCAATAAGGCACATATGCTAATGGTACACTAGATACATGGTCAAAATATTTCAGCCAGCACAACAAGTAAAGTGCAAGTAGGGCTTAGCCCCTGCGTGTTTATTCAAAAATGCAACGTTTCGGGGGCGTACCCCTTTGTCAGGCATGACAAAGGGGTACGCCTCTGAAACGTGCTTATGAATACTGGAACTTTTTGGTGGTTGTAGTTCCAGGGTTCCCCTGTTCCAATAGGTGCAACTGAGTGATATTCAGAACAGGAGGAAGGCAGCGGCGCTGAGCACATCTATACAAGGGGCTCATAGATACCAGTACCTTTAATTGGTGGGATTTTCTGTATTGCTGGTTGTGCCACAGTGGGTAACAGACCTGAGCAGAGAAGCGTCAGGAGATGCCTCCCACATCAGTAAACTAAGAATCTGGCAATGTGTCTAGTTGAACAGCAGGGGGTGCTCCTGTTGCAGGTTATTAGCAGGGAAAGCCTGATACTAGAATGGAAACTTGGGGGCCTATGTATTATGCTGATTAAAATGAAATTGGCCGTTATTTTACGTAAGTTCCGGCCGTTTTTATGCCGTTTTTTACACAGCGAAGCCTGCCGATGCGAATGTTGTCGCCATTTTATACACAGCATAATCTGCTCTTATAAATTCATAGAAGAACAATTTTACATTAACTCCACCCAAACACAACCCAAATAATATGCAGCCTTTTTATGATTTTTACTGTAATAATGGGGTTTGGAACATTTCCCTAAGCCCCGCCCCCTGTTCCCCTGCTGGTCTGGCTGACTACTTTGTGACTCAAATAAAACGTAACAGTAGTCAACTGCCTTCAGCCTGCATCCTCCCAATCCCACAATTCCCTGCTGCACACGTGATGTCAATAAGGAAAGGAACATCCCAGTGCAATGCATTGTGGGGTATGTAGTTCCTGCATGCTGTCTGTAGGCTGTGGGGAAGTCGTTACAATTTGTAACATCAGTGTTTTAGTCCCTCCTCCCCTGCCAGGATTTCAGAAAGAGAAGAACTGTTTTCCAGCTGGATTTCAGCATATAAAAATTGAATTTATTCCTACTTTTGAAGAAAGAGATGACAGGTATATTAGGGGTTTCTGTGTTGTGTGGGGCTCATTCACAGATTCTGGTTCAGAAGCCCCTTTACAGTGTTTGCGCTGGTTATAGTTCCCCTTTAATGTGAATAATCAAGCCCAGCAACCACTCAGATATTTATTTTCAAACAGCTGAGCCACCTAATTGGCTACTGCAGATTCCTGCCCTATCATGACCTTCAACCTGCCAGACCTGGCAGCAAACATGGCCGCTATCGGAGCAGAGGGACACCGAGGGTTCCGCTTATTAGAACATAACATTTCGCAGTGCGTGTCCTTCTTTGTATCCCACTTTCCGTCCAATCAGCACGTTGATGTGAGCACGTCTGCTTCACTTAATACAGATAAGAAATCCCTTTGTACATTCTCAGTGATGTCTACTGAGCTAATACAGAACAGAAGGCCCTATGCCTACACGCCAGGCCCCCCACCCCAGGTCCCCCCGGCTACTGCGTGCAAATACATTTAGTTCCCCCCCCCCCGCCTGTGTAGTTTATAAGGATCTATAATGAATGAAAGTTTCTTGGCCTGTAATCTGAATCAGTGGCCAATGTTTTGTTCCTAAGATCAAAAGGACAACATGCAAAAATGCGTTGACGCCGCGATCTCGGAGAGACCAAAGGAAACCGCACGTATCTGCTTGTCATGACTGCTTGCATCTTATTAAATCCTGCTGCTCCGGCCTCGCGCTTCCATGAATAGTTATACAGCACAAACCTAACCGCCGGGGCTACTAACCTCTCAACTAACTACTAACCCCTGATGAGCGAATCTGTCCCGTTTCGCTTCACCATAAAACTCGCGAAACGGCAAGAAAATTTGCGAAATGCATTTGCCGCATGATATTTTTGTCATCCGCGTCTTTTTTTGTCGTGCGTGCTTTTTATTTACACAACCACGCCTTTTTTTGACGCAAATGCGTCCTTTTTTGATGCGACAGTGCCCAATTTGACGTGCGCGGAAATTTTTGTTGGTGAATTTTCACGGAAGTTTTGTGAAACTTTTTTTTTTTTGTCGCCCAAGCTTTTTATTTACACAACCACACCTTTTTTGATGCGACCGTTCCCAATTTTGACGCAATCACGACCAATTTGACATGCACGGACATTTTTTTTGCCACATTTTCACGGAAGTTTTGCGAAACAATTCGCCAATGGCGAAATGCGGAAATTCCGTGAAAATTCGGCACGTGTAAATTTTTTGTTGTGCAACAAATTGAGCATGATCGCTCCAAAAAAGGCCGCAGTCACGTCAAATTGGGCACAGTCGCATCAAAAATTGGGCGCGGTTGTGTCAAAAAAGTGCGGGCGACAAAAAAAAAGATGCAGGTGACAAAAAAAAAATTTGTGTGACAAATTGCAACGTTTTGCAAATTTTTCGCCGTTTCGCAAACTTTCTTGCCAGGACAGATTTGCTCATCACTACTCATCACTAGTGAACACAACTTGCTGCTTGATGTAGGCTCATTTACTTTACAAGGCTACAGGTTTACAAAACAAATTCTAGGTATACAAAGTAGATTTAGCATTAGCTCACTGAGGTGAACTTATTCTTTGACTTACAACTGAAGGCAGAAAAGTGCTAGAGCCCTTGGGTATGTAGCTAATTCCTGGACCCTATCCATCCAAGGCCCTCTCTCAGAGACTCATGTATTTTTGTTTTGTTGTTGTTGCCCCAAGACAGCAACTAAATACCAAAAGCTCATGATCCATATTGATTTGAACCTGCCATTAATGGGTCATCTACCACTGGTGGTACCCCTGGCACTTGTAACCCTTGGAAGGTTCTACCAATGGAGTTTTATACATAATCTAGCTCTGTCTAATGAGGGATGTTGCTACCTGCTGTCTGGAAACATATATTATATGTTAAAAAGAGAGCTTGATGATGATATTCGATTATATTCCTAGTTAATAATAAATTGGTAAGTCCATCATATGCCCATTAGGTCAATTTTTATTCCAGAAGTATCCTACAGGTATGGGATCTGTTATCCAGAATGCTGGTGACCTGGAGTTATCCAGAATGCCAAGGACCTTGAGTTATCCAGAATGCTGAGGACTTGGATTTATAGAAATGTTGGGGGCCTAAAGTTATCCAGAATGCTCTGGGCTTTGAATTATCCAGAATGTATCTTGAATGCTGAGAACATAAAATTATCCAGAATGCTGAGGACCTGGAGTTATAGAAATGCTGGGGGCCTAAAGTTATCCAGAATGCTCTGGGTTGGAATCATCCAGAATGCTGGAGACCAGAATATATCTTGAATGCTGAGAACATAAAATTATCCAGAATGCTGAGGACCTGGAGTTATAGAAATGCTGGGGGCCTAAAGTTATCCAGAATGCTCTGGGCTTTGAATTATCCAGAATGCTGGAGACCAGAATGTATCTTGAATGCTGAGAACATAAAATTATCCAGAATGCTGAGGACCTGGAGTTATAGAAATGCTGGGGGCCTAAAGTTATCCAGAATGCTCTGGGTTGGAATTATCCAGAATGCTGGAGACCAGAATATATCTTGAATGCTGAGAACATAAAATTATCCAGAATGCCGGGGACCTGGAGTTTTCTACATGTAAGGCTCTTCTTCAGTCTGCCCAAAATCTGCTAGAATTTACACAATGGAAATGGTTTGATGTTGGCATACATGTATGATTGTTTAGTTAATATCAGTCGCAAGGTGCTCCTTTGATAGCAACAACCAACAAGGCAACAGTACAAATGTGGCTACTTCACCAATACACCAATTAGTTGGTTTCAGAGCATTCTGAATAATGGGTTTCTTTATAACAGATCCCATACCTGTATCAACTGATCTTGAGAATGGCAATCGTAAGCTTCCCATTCAACCTTTGCGGAAGGAAAGACTCCTTGTTAGGCTCAGAGTAAGAAACACAAGACCAAGGTCGAAAAGCGCGACTTCACGGTCAGTAGTTCCCGATCCTGCTCGCTCTCCTACCAAGTTCTGAATAATAATAATCACCTTCGTCCAACTCCTCAGCATTCTGCGGTCTCCTACGTCGGCGGCTTTACCCCGCCCCCTTCTTGGCGAAATCCCAGCTTAAAGTTCGAGTCAATAAGAAAAAGTGACTGCGGCTACGGTTGACTGGAGTGCGTTTACCATGACTTGACCGTTGGGTTTACAGAATCACAGAACCTCAAACCACGGCTCCCGACGTTACCCTGACATCATTACAGAAATTAATTTGCGCTCGTTAAATCTTTACTCACACAAAATCAAACAATGGCTTTCATGGACTGTATTTATTGCTTTTCCAGCCCCCCCCCCAGGTTCCTATTTGTTTGTGAGCCGGAGATATTTAAAGTTTTGTAGGCTCGGCTGCGGTGTATCCCTTAACACCGAAGAAAACCAACTATGAGATCTCGAGAGACTAACTTGGGAAATGATAACACCGTTAGAACAATCTCTGAAATAAATTTTCCCACTAGTGGTGACTGAGTATTTGTATAGACGTATGTCTGGCTCCAGCTTCGGCTGTTGTGGTTTTTGTGGGAACAACTTGTGGGGCTGAAGGCAGCATCCCTCTGGGTTTTTTTGTTTTCTTTTTTTTTGTTAGTCCAACTGGGATACTATTTAAAATGTTAAACTCGACATCAACAGGGTGAGTCGGTTACATCTCACAACTTTTCAGCAAAATATAGGACCTAAGATCTCAAGTAAATACTTCATCATCATCATCATCATTAAATGATTTAATAAAGACTTGATTGTTGAACTATTAAAAGCCCTTGGCTTGTTATAAATCTTACTGGTGCCATATAAATGAAGAATGATGATGAAAACTTATTACCCTGGGTATTTCCTTGAGTTAATGTGGACTCTCACCATCATAATCAGTCTGATATGTGTTTACAGACAGCAGCGCTAAGCTACTACCCCTTTCCTTCTAAGTAAGTACCGAAGAGTGTATAAATGGGGTATCCATATTGAAGAACTCATTTAATTACCGTATATACTCGAGTATAAGCCGATCTGAATATAAGCCGAGGTACCTAATTTTACCTAAGAAAACTGGAATCCTGGAATAGGAGTCAATACTGGAAAACGTATTGACTCGAGTATAAGCCTAGGGTGGGAAATGCAGCAGCTACTGCTACGTTTCATCAAAATAAATACCAATAAAATTACATTCATTGAGGCATCAGTGGGGTATATGTTTTTAAATATTTATTTCAAAGAAAACAGTAAACTAGCTCTGTAAGTGGAGAAGAGGGTCAACAAAAACAACAGGCACTGGATGGTCTGGTTGTGGGTGGCCTAATTTGCACACAAATGACAGAGGGTGCTAGACTAGAGGGACCCATGGCACCCGACTCGAGTATAAGCCGAGGGTGACTTTTTCAGCACATTTTGGGTGCTGAAAAACTAGGCTTATACTTGAGTATATACAGTATACTAGATTATGCAATTAGCTTTGGGGTAGAAATGGCTTGTCAATGGCAGAACCCTCTGCAGGAATGGTGGCACAAAGAGGGTAAATGGACTGACATTTAAAAGCCCATCTTTCTATGGCCAATGTTGGTGTCAGATAAATGTCTGTACCAGAGTGCCTTGTACCCAGGGCCGGCTGGGGTGTCTGGGGCCCACCAGAGTTGTCACCCCAGCTGCTTGCGTTCATGATCAATGATCAGGGGATGGAGAAGGAGGACCTGAGTCAGAGACCGAGCAGGGGGTGGGACTGGGGCACCCAAGGGCCAGGGCCCACTGGGTTTTTTTCCTGTTATTCAGCTTGGCCAGTCTAACCCTGCTTGCACCTTGTGTGAGATGGTTGACGGCTGCTTGGTAGGGCAATAGATCCTTCAGTCCATTTACAGTTAACAAAAAATTCCCAAAGTAGAGATAAGCCAATCAATTTGCCACAGGCTTCATTTATGAAATGCATCTTACTTTTTAAAAGCCCAGTAAGGATGAATTGATGAATTGATATTTTATTTAACTTTGAACGTGAGCAAGGCACCCCCAACCATTGTGATTCACTACCAAACTAGTCTGAAACTTTTCTACTGGATTCAGAACTCTTCCTGTTGTCCTCCATGATCTGTTCCTCACACTGCCTGTAGGCCATGCCCAGTATGTTTCATCCCTAGAATTCCACAAAGGGCTTTACCTACTAGTATATGTATGTTCCTCTCTTAATTGTTGTTGCTATAATCTATATAATTATACCTCTGCTGGGGTGGCACAGTCAGTTTTAAAGAAACCTGGTCTTGTGTCCCTTGAGGTCCATCCTACTGGCACGAACCACCATTCCATTATCAGTAGGGTTGGGAGACGATCACCGGACAGGCATATTTTTCTATTTAGAAAACATTTTCTGTTTAAATTTCTGCTTTGTGAACCTGACAACATACAGTTTTTGATGAGACTGGGTCACAGAGGTGCTGTTTAGCTACTAACCTATTAAAGGACAAATAAACATAGAATACAATATAGCTATCAGACTTTTTTCTGTCAAATTTCTTTAGCTGGACTTCCATCAGCCTCACTGCCAAACTGACCCAACCACTTGCCTTTGGCACGGAGTATGGACAGGAAGATGGCGGCTTGCTCTATAATAGCGGAGGTGGTCAAAGGGGATGGCACAGGTAAAAAAAACCACATGCATCTGATTTTTTAAGTAACCAGTTGTGGAAGGAAAGGGCTCATTTAAGGGTGAAGACACATGGGAGCTACTAGTAGCAGCTACTTTTTCACGGCTACTGAACACCAAAAAACCCCCTGCCATAGACAATACAGAGAATTGCCTCTGCTAAAACACACGTAGAGACAGTTATCATTAAATGATCAGCATTGTCTATTTTATCAGCCATACCAAGTAGCTGCTACTAGTAGCTCTGTGTGTCTTCACCCTAAATGTTTGTCTTTTCTTACATTCCCAAACATTCCCAAACATTCTCCAGAACTATGTTTGCTAGTATTGACTGGTGACTTACAACTCCGGTCTTACTCCAGACTTTGCTACCAACAGCTGCTTAAAGGTGCCCATACACTATAAGATCCGCTCGCTTGGCGATGTCGCCAAGCGAGCGGATCTTCACCCGATATCCCCACCTACGGGTGGGCGATATCGGGTAGCAAGGGACTTGAAAAAAAAATAATCCGATCGTTTGTCCCTGGGGCCAAACGATCGGATTACATTTGAGCTTATGGGGCAGTTGGTTCGGGGACCGCATCAACGAGCCGATGCGGTCCCCGATCCGACCGGATTTTCTAACCTGGCCGATCGAGATCTGGCCAATTTCAGGCCAGATATCGGTCGGCCAGGCAGCTCTGTTCTGCCCATACACAGGCCAATTAGCTGCCGAATTGGTCCAAGGGACCGATATCGGCAGCTATAGTCGGCCCGTGTATGGGCACCTTAAGGGCTTTGGCACACGGGGAGATTAGTCGCCCGCGACAAATCTCCCTGTTCGCGGGTGACTAATCTCCCCGAATTGCCATCCCACCGGCGACAATGTAAGTCACCGGTGGAATGGCAACTGATGGCAACTCGGGGAGATTAGTCGCCTGCGAACAGGGAGATTTGTCGTGTTCGACTAATCTCCCCATGTGCCAGAGCCCTTATTATACCAAGAAAGCCATCCTAATGCAGTGGAAGCCTCTAGATCCTCCTCCCCTACAATTTTGGCAAGAATAAGTGGATGATTCCCTTCCTAGCCAGAAACTGACCTACCTAGTAAGAGCGTGCCCAGAGAAATCCAGTGCCATATGAAGATACACGGTTGGACTTACTCTGAATACTCTGAATCTTGCACATTTATAATTGGTACCTTAGCCTCATTCCA
Source organism: Xenopus tropicalis (assembly GCF_000004195.4). Classification (NCBI taxonomy): domain Eukaryota; kingdom Metazoa; phylum Chordata; class Amphibia; order Anura; family Pipidae; genus Xenopus; species Xenopus tropicalis. The sequence goes on along the minus strand of NC_030683.2, from coordinate 14,045,204 downwards.
ATCTTTTCTTGCCTTTTCTTTCTGTTGTTTATCTGTTTGTAATTCAAAATATAAGCCCAATAAGCCTTGAATGCTCCCCTTTGCCAATGCAGCCTATCTACGTGTGGCATATTGTGTCATACTGTTCTCAGTTCCCTGTGGCACAATGAGAAATTAGCCAGTTTTCGGCACTCATTAACCTGCACCGACTGAACCAACTACTTGGGATCTTGTTAGTTGCCTCGTGTTGCTTTGAAAGCTCAAACATCAAAAGTGCGGATTATTAGATCTTTTATATCTGACTCATGCTGCTAATTGGCAATTATCAATCTATTATGAGTCACAGCGCCGCTGCCCTTGTAATGGTAACTTAGTTGCTTCAAACGTAGCATCCCTTTTCTATGTGACGTCTCCATTAGTTTTATTTGCTTTCGGCAAAGTATGCTACATCCAGTGGCCCGATCCTGAGCAACTTTTTAACCTTCATTATTTATATCGTAGATTAGTATCGTAGTGAATTATTTGCTATGTAAACAGTGTAATTTAGAAATAAAAAGTACCCCATAAAAACCATGACTGAATCCTTTTAAGTTGCGTTTGGGTGGAGTTCCCCTTTAGGGGAAAAAAAAGCTTTATTCACAGAAATATTTAATCCGTGAATTGTATCGTAAAATAACAACTTTTCCGCGGCAAATTTTCACGGAAGTTTCGAGAAACAATTCACCAATGGTGAAATGCGGAAATTTGTTGCGAATCCATGCCTGGCAAAAAGATTCGCTCATCACTAGTTTAACATGGTTCTGATATAACAATCAGCAATTTGATCCATAATCTGAAATCTATAGGGTCGGACTGGGACACCCGGGTTAAATCCGGCCCTTACCAGGACACCAACCCTTGCCGGTGCTCCCTCTGTCCGACCGCTCTTCCCCTGACACAGTAAATTACACACACTCGGGGGAGTATGTTGGGTGGGCGGCCATGTGGGGGGGGGGAATTAGGGGACGCGGCCGGCATGGGGCACCTGCAGGGCCCCTGGGGCGGGAGCCCCGGTGGGCCCTTCACCCCCCAGTCCGACCCTGGAAATCTATATTTCTCCAACCAACTAAAGGAAGTATAGGCTTAATATATTAAAAACATCTTTTAGTCTTTATCTGTTTTATAGATTTGATAGATTTTTCATTTTTCTATTAGATATATAAAGTTCTTTCATGAATTTAGGTATGTAAAGATGCCTCTAATGCACTTCTATGTAAGGCAGCAGCTAACAGACGCACCAAGGGTCAGAATTTGACCTCATTGTTATCTGTTGGTCCAGACTTTTAGTCTTTGGCTTCACAGTGGGACGCCTCTCCGGCGTAAATAGATGGCTAGGACTCCCACCTCTTGAAATATGCTGGAAAATGATGAACCGTCTCCTATAAAAGCTGAAGACTGAATGTCTAGGGTTTTGCTTTGCATCCCAACGAGATGATCATGGGTCAACGTTCTGTTCATTAAACCAGGATCAATGTTGGAGCTGCCATTTCACATATACATGGAAGTGACCAGCGACCAGGCTCTCAGTGTTTCTATCTGTCTTTGCCTTGTTTTATTTTCCCATTACTTCACAATTCCTGGGATGTAGCGTTAATGACGCCGCCTGTTTGACAAACATGTTATTAATTTATAGTTCTTAAAAGATTATCCGTTTGGCCGTACAATGGCGCCCGTAGACTGGAGTCGCGGAAAAGATTTTCTTAATTATCTCATGTCTCCAAGAGAATAAACCAAACCAGTGGTTTCCAACTTCATCCCTTCAGGGCACTAATATGCTGCTCTTCTAAGGCAACACATACCTCAATATATTGTTCAGCTACAGAAACTTCAAAATGATTTCCATTTGAAGAACGTTTCGTTCAGCTACTGCTCAATGTGAAGTGTTTGTGTTGTTCTGCCACTCTGTACTTGGATATTCTGAGGCTCTGAGATAGCAGCTCCCAGTAGGTATCAGAATAGCACTTAATAGTAAGAAATCCAAGTCCGGCTTGGGACTCCTCCAGTTACATGGGAGTAGGAGAAACAATAGGTTAGCTGAAAGCAGTTCTAATGTGTAGCGCTGGCTCCTTCTGAAAGCTCAGACTCAGGCACACTTTACTGCTGCGCTGCAAGTTGGAGTGATATACCCCCCTCCCAGCAGCCAATCAGCAGAACAATGGGAAGGGAGCAAGATAGCAGCTCCCAGTAGGTATCAGAATAGCACTCAATAGTAAGAAATCCAAGTCCGGCTTGGGACTTCTCCAGTTACATGGGAGTAGGAGAAACAATAGGTTAGCTGAAAGCAGTTCTAATGTGTAGCGCTGGCTCCTTCTGAAAGCTCAGACTCAGGCACACTTTACTGCTGCGCTGCAAGTTGGAGTGATATACCCCCCTCCCAGCAGCCAATCAGCAAAACAATGGGAAGGGAGCAAGATAGCAGCTCCCAGTAGGTATCAGAATAGCGCTCAATAGTAAGAAATCCAAGTCCGGCTTGGGACTCCTCCAGTTACATGGAAGTAGGAGAAACAATAGGTTAGCTCAGTGCTGTCCACCTGGCGGCCCGCGACCCCCCTCTGTGTGGCCCCCCACCTGTCTGGCTGCTTTGATGGCTTACCTTTGAGTAAGCTTTAAATGGTATCAGTACTGAGATTAACTGGCCCCCTGCATGGTTCTCACCTCAGATTCAGACTGTAATCCCTCTGTATTGTTTAAATATGTAATCCCCTGTGTTTTTCACACCTTTTAGTTTCTGTATTGTTCACCCCCTGCAGTGTTCACACCTCAGGCTCAGACTGTAATCACTCCCATTGTTCACTTCTTCACACCTCAGACATAGGTACTGTAGGCAGAGTATGGCACATACATCCAGCATAGGGCAGGTAGAGTATGGCACACACAGGCAGGGTAGGGCAGGTAGAGTATGGCACACACAGGAAGGGTAGGGCAGGCAGAGTATGGCACACACAGGCAGGGTAGGGCAGGCAGAGTATGGCAGGCAGAGTATGGCAGGCAGAGTATGGCACACACAGACAGCATAGGGCAGGCAGAGTATGGCACACACAGACAGCATAGGACAGGCAGAGTATGGCACACACAGACAGCATAGGACAGGCAGAGTGCTGCCTGTGTATGACATACTCTGCCTGTCCTATGCTGTCTGTGTATGACATACTCTGCCTGCCCTATGCTGCTTGTGGGAGGTGAACCTGGCAGGGGTTTGTTGTGGGAGTTTGTTAGCAGTTGGAAATAGCCATTAAATGGTCCCAAAGGTGTGTAATTATGTACTGGGGGTTGCTCTGCTATCCACAGGGGAAGAGGAGGCATATGGAATTTAAGGGTATATCTTAATATGACATAATTCTTTCACATATGAATGACGGTTGATATCCCCACAGTAAGGACCAAGCATTTGGGATTTTGCTGTGCTACCACCATTGTGATAAAATAGGTGTGGTTTGAAGTGGGTGTGGTTTCAAAAAGGGGAGTGGTCAAAACTGGCTTCCATTAGCGGCCCTCCACCATGTATGCTAGAGAAATTCTGGCCCTCGGCACCGCAGAAGTTGGACAGCACTGGGTTAGCTGAAAGCAGTTCTAATGTGTAGCGCCGGCTCCTTCTAAAAGCTCAGACTCAGGCACACTTTACTGCTGCGCTGCAAGTTGGAGTGATATCCCCCCCGCTCCCAGCAGCTCCCAGTAGGTATCAGAATAGCACTCAATAGTAAGAAATCCAAGTCCGGCTTGGGACTCCTCCAGTTACATGGAAGTAGGAGAAACAATAGGTTAGCTGAAAGCAGTTCTAATGTGTAGCGCTGACTCCTTCTGAAAGCTCAGACTCAGTCACACTTTACTGCTGCGCTGCAAGTTGGAGTGATATCCCCCCCCCCCCCCAGCAGCCAATCAGCAGATCAATGGGAAGGGAGCAAGATAGCAGCTCCCAGTAGGTATCAGAATAGCACTTAATAGTAAGAAATCCAAGTCCGGCTTGGGACTCCTCCAGTTACATGGGAGTAGGAGAAACAATAGGTTAGCTGAAAGCAGTTCTAATGTGTAGCGCTGGCTCCTTCTGAAAGCTCAGACTTAGTACATAGCGCAGCAAGCTTCAGTGCCAGTAGTTCCTGATGAGAAAGAAAAAGAACTGATTCAATAGATATGTTGCTATCTTCCTAGTTCCTTATCAAGGTACCCCATAACTAAATATAGGAATATTACATGTTATTGAGTATTTACATGATGATTTTAAGGATATTCAACCCCTAAAAGAAAATGATAAGGATATTAGCAGTCACTGAGGGGTTCTGTGCCCATATAAAGGCACAAGGCTGCAGGCTGAGTTATACAGGGAACTCTGAGTATCACTCATGTATTATAAGGGATAATGTACCCCCTACTGTAAATGATAAGGATATTAGCAGTCACTGAGGGGTTCTGTGACCATATAAAGGCACAAGGCTGCAGGCTGAGTTATACAGGGAACTCTGAGTATCACTCATGTATTATAAGGGATAATGTACCCCCTACGGTAAATGATAAGGATATTAGCAGTCACTGAGGGGTTCTGTGCCCATATAAAGGCACAAGGCTGCAGGCTGAGTTATACAGGGAACTCTGAGTATCACTCATGTATTATAAGGGATAATGTACCCCCTACTGTAAATGATAAGGATATTAGCAGTCACTGAGGGGTTCTGTGCCCATATAAAGGCACAAGGCTGCAGGCTGAGTTATACAGGGAACTCTGAGTATCACTCATGTATTATAAGGGATAATGTACCCCCTACTGTAAATGATAAGGATATTAGCAGTCACTGAGGGGTTCTGTGACCATATAAAGGCACAAGGCTGCAGGCTGAGTTATACAGGGAACTCTGAGTATCACTCATGTATTATAAGGGATAATGTACCCCCTACTGTAAATGATAAGGATATTAGCAGTCACTGAGGGGTTCTGTGCCCATATAAAGGCACAAGGCTGCAGGCTGAGTTATACAGGGAACTCTGAGTATCACACAGGTACATTACAACAATAAAGGTAAAGGCTACAGAGACACGGCACAAGTGCTCCCTGACTAGTATCAACATGAATATAACTTTACACCTGTTTGTTACCCAGCATGCTGCCTGCGTTGAATTCATTAAGCCCCCAGATTCTTCTTATCCAGCTCCTGTTACCGTGCACCCTTTCCTGCCTACACACACAGACTCACTATACATAGAGAACGAATGTGCTTTCTACATTCCAGCATAATGCATTACACAAGCAAATGTACTTTATGTAATATTAAGCCTTTATGATAATGTCACTATAAGATGATAATAATTAGCGGCTTGGGCTGATGCCCCTGGGAGGCGAGGAGCCCTTGAAGTGCAGAATGGCAGCGCAAATGAACTGTTTGTGGCCGTCAGGCGTGATGATATCATCCGCTTCACATCAAAGCACAGCGATTATGTCTAGACAGACACATGAACCCTTTCTATCGTTTATTAAAGTTTAGCCCTATAATGGGATCGCCTCCTCCCAGAAATCGTGCGCTAAATATCATTTTTCATTATTTGCGACTGAGAACAAAAAAAACACCAAGAGGAGAAATACAAAACTTCAATTCCATCTGTGGTTTCTCATTTAGCGTTTGATTAATGTTCAAACAACCTTCTCCCAGTGACTAAACCCAGGTAGAAAGGGTGTTGTCTAGAGGCAGGCATAAATATTCTACTGCACTATATAATATAATAATGTTAGATCTAGGGATGCTCCCAATCCAGGATTCGGTTCAGTATACGGCCAGGATTCGGCCTTTTTCGGCAGGGTTCGGCTGAATTCATAGTCCTGGCCAAACTGAATCCGCTGTGAATCCATGCCTGGTGAAAGAACAAAAATATACAGTATTTATATGGGTTACGGCAGGGATCCCAGCCAGTGGTTTGTGAGTAGAGATGTAGCGGACTGTTCGCCGGCGAACTAATTCGCGCGAACATCTGGTGTTCGCGAAAATTCGCGGACTTTTGCCGATGTTCGCCACTTTGGGTTCGCCACGGTTTTTTTTGGCGCCGCGTTTTTTCGCCTTGGTTTTCCCGCCGCGTTTTTCCGCCGCGTTTTATCGCCTATGCATATACATAGGAATAGCTTGCGGTTTTTTTTTGGCGTTATTTTTTGGCGTTATTTTTTGGCGTTTTTTTTTTTTGCGTTTTTTTTTGCGTTTTTTTTACAAAGTATTTTTCAGAGAAATTTTTGCTTGATCCCCCTCCTGCATGCCACTGTCCAGGTCGTGGCACCCTTTAAACAACTTTAAAATCAGTTTTCTGACCAGAAATGTCTTTTCTAGGTTTTAAAGTTCGCCTTCCCATTGAAGTCTATGGGGTTCGCAAAGTTTGCGAATATTCGCGAGTTTTGGCGAAAGTCCGCGAACGGGTTGTTCGGCGATGTTCGCTACATCTCTATTTGTGAGCAACATTTTGCTCCCCGACCCCTTGGATGTTGCTCCCAGTGGCCTCAAAGCAGGTGTTTATTTCTGAATTTCTGGTTAGGAGGCAAGTTTTGGTTGCATAAAAACCCAGTGTAAAACCAAACACAGCCTTCTATAGGCTGCCAGTCCATATAGAGGCTACCAAATAGCCAATCATAGCTCTTATTTGCACCCCCAGGAACCTTTCCCATGCTTGTGTTGCTCCTCAACACTTTTTCCATTTGAATGTGGCTCACGGGTATAAAAGGTTGGGGATCCCTGGGTTACAGCAATGGGCTATTGACTAGGTTTGCAGTTTGCTGTCTAATACTGTTTTTGTATCATACTTTGTGTCATGCTTTGGACTACATTTTTCAATTGACTACACAACCCTACAAGACTGTATGAAATGACAAAATAAATCATATGTCAGAGCAGCAGAGCCCAGAGACCTGCATGTCCCCCATAAATACAGCTCTGGCTGCAGTACTGTAATGCCTACTCCTAGGAGCAGAGCGCAGCTGGACCCCGAGTGCACTAGGGGGAGCTCTTTTGCACCCTCAGCACTCAGGCACTTGTGTTCAGGTCATGGTAAAGTAGTGCTTTTTGCACAGTGTTCTTTTCCCTATAAACCTTCTGTCATAGTTTGTCCTCTCACCATTTTATAAATAGGCCAATGCAACTGGCTTCATGCCATTCCCGCATAAAATAAGCGCTTAGGTATTTTATAAACAGGACGTTTAATGACTGCTTGTTGTACTGTTTCAGAATACAGACTTGTAATGTTATTTCATAGGAATCCAATTTGTTTCAAGTTATAGAAGAGAGCAATGTGACCCAGGTTATCTTGTGTTTCCATAACTCTTTGTCTTGAACAGGGATCCCCAACTTTTTTTTACTTGTGAGCCACATTCAAATGTAAAAAGAGTTGGGGAGCAACACAAGCATCCAAAAAGTTCCTGGGGGTGCCAAATACAGGCTGTGATTGGCTATTTGGTATTCCCTACATGGACTGGTAATCTACAAGAGATTCTGTTTGTCAGTTCTCCTGGTTTTTATCCAGCCAAAACTTGCCCCCAAGCCAGGAATTCAAAATAAGCACCTGCTTTGGGGGCAATATCCAAGGGGTTGGGGAGCAACGTGTTGCCTCTGGGCTACTGATTGGGGATCACTATGGTACTTTCTGTTACACATGCACTATTATCAAAAACTGAGGAGTCAGCGGCAGGTACCCCGGTGGCCGGATGAACACACTACATAAGCAATCAACTTGTAATCAATTTATAATCTCAATCACAATGTACATACATGAAACTTATTCTCCAAATATGATCATTTAGGAAAATAAACAATTTTTTTATACTGTCTGTATCAAGTAGAAGAGGGGTTGAATGAAAGGTTTTGGAGGAAAGTTTTATTGCTTCTAAATTATAGCTCTGTGATAGACCTGACTGCCACTTCCATTATATCATTCAAGGGTTCCCTGCTCCCCAACTTCTCACAGAAGGGCTTAAGGTACCTTATGGTCTCCTGCCCTGGTTCTAGAGGTTGAGCAATGTGCTCCCAAACCTTATATCAGTGATCCCCAACCAGTGGCTCAGGGGCAACATGTTGCTCCCCAAACCCTTGGATGTTGCTCTCAGTGGCTTCAAAGTAGGTGTCCATTTTTAAATCTCTGGCTTGGAGGCAAGTTTTAGAGGCATGAAGACCACCACAGTAAAACATCACCGGGGATGTTGCTTGTAGCAGCCAATCAGATGCTTTGCTTTGGTTTTCTAACTGTTGAAATCTAATTGCTGATTGGTTGCCCTGGGCAACATCCCCGGTAATGCTTCACTCCACTTTTTACACAGCATAATAAATATACCCCTTTGTGTACTGCCAATAGGCTGCCAGTCCACATTGGGGCTACCAATTATCCAACCACAGCCCTTATTGGTAACCCTTTAGGACTTTTTTTTCATCTTTGCTTTGCTCCTCAATTTTTTTTTTATTCAAATGTTGCTCGCCTGTATATAAACTTGGGTCAGCATTAAGTCACGCTCCCTATGGGTCAGTTGGGCCTTCTTCCCCCATAGCACAGGTTACAGACTGGGAACATAAGAAGTAGGAGCAGTTAACCCTTTGGGTCCCCTACACGTCTGTCTAGATTCAAACTGGGGTTCAAGGTCTTTTCCTCATCATAATGTCAAGTGACATTTGGCCACCAACATGGGACATGTTGCCCCAATCAACACTAAAGTAGACCTTATCTGTCTGTAGATAGAAACATAGAAAGTCCATTGTTATATAGTATAATAAATAGTAAATATGTAATATAAGAAACAATTAATCCATTGCGCCCAAGTCCTACCCAATTGGTAACTCCAGGGTTGTTGATATTGCCGTATGAGCTTGTTTCCTTAGGCTTCGTGCTCGTACGAGTTGTGAAATAACCACTTGTTGCAAATTGGGCATCAACACATCATTAGTCTCTGTCATTGGTTCCTCTCTGAATTCAATTTATGTGTTAATATCGCGTAATTACTCGAGAGCGCTTTTGGCTGAAAATCTTCAAAATCCTTCCACAGACAATTAACTTTCTGCTCGGCTCACACAAGCAGCCGAGTTCTTTCTTTTTTTGTCATTCTGTGACACTGGCGTTCCACAAAATTCACATCTTTATTGGATTTATTCCATTTATCAAATTCTTTCAACTTCAACTTTTGTACAGTAGCTGAATAAATAAAGAATTTGCCCCTCTGATTGGTCACTTATGCTCCATAACATAACAGATACACGGCAGCGGCAGCCACGTGACGCATTGACATACATGAACATTGATTCACATATGTACAATACATGCCATTCAACCAACGCTGATATTTTCAAGTCTAGCGATGAGCAAATCTGTCCTGTTTCGCCAAAAAATTTGCAAAACTGATGAAAAATTGGTGAAATGGCAAAAATTTGTTAAATGTAGCTATCGCATGACTTTTTTGACTTGCAACTTTTTTTGACGTGACGGTGACTTTTTGAATACAGCCTCAACCATATGGTTGTTTTGCAACCAATACGGATTTACTGTATTATTTATGTATGGTTAAATATGGGGCATTGTTTTATTATTACAGGAAAAAAGAAAATCAATCATAAAATGTGAATCATTTGGGAGATATTGGATTTCCCAAACTCTTTGGATCCCAAACCCACATATGTGTGTGTGTATAACTTTATTTATAAAGCGCCACAAGGGTACGCAGCGCTGTACAGTCTTACAGAATACACAATTACACACAGGGAGGACAAGTGATATAATAAATAAATACATTAAATAAGTATAAATACACAGGGAGTAAGTGCCATGTTGTATGCGACACAGTAGGAAGGAGGTCCCTGCCCCACAGAGCTTACAATCTAAGTATCTAATATTTCTAATATATTATATCTAATATAATCTAATTTATATATATTTACTTTTGGAATGTCCTAAATAAAGCAGTATGGTTGTTGTAGGGAGTTATGTAGTAAAGGGTGCAAGGTTTGCTACAGGTCTAATAGCAGCCAATCGGTGGGTAGCATTTATTGACCTTGTGTGTAAAAGCAAGCATGCAATTGGTTGGTATGGGTTACTGCACCTTGGCAGACTATGGAGAGGTAGTGGCGTGTATAAGTGATTATACTAAATAGATTAATAATAAAACACCAAGGGGCTGATTTACTAACCCACGAATCCGACCCGAATTGGAAAAGTTCCGACTTGAAAACGAACATTTTGCGACTTTTTCGTATGTTTTGCGATTTTTTCGGCGTCTTTACGAATTTTTCGTTACCAATACGATTTCTGCGTAAAAACGCGAGTTTTTCGTAGCCTTTACGAAAGTTGCGTAAAATCTTGCGATTTTTCCGTAGCGTTAAAACTTACGCGAAAAGTTGCGCCTTTTTCGTAGCGTTAAAACTTAAAAGGTGCGAAGTTTCGCGTAAGTTTTAACGCTACGAAAAAAGCGCAACTTTTTGCGCAAGTTTTAACGCTACGAAAAATCGCAAGATTTTACGCAACTTTCGTAATGGCTACGAAAAACTCGCGTTTTTACGCAAAAATCGTATTGGTAACGAAAAATTCGTAAAGACGCCGAAAAAAATCGCAAAAAATACGAAAAAATCGCAAAATACCGATCTTTACGAAAAAAACGCAATCGGACTCATTTCGACCCGTTCGTGGGTTAGTAAATCAGCCCCCAAGACTTAGTTTTCCTTTTAGTGGGTGGAGGTCGGCCACAGCATCATTGAATGATATTAAACCAGTAAATGTCCTTGCCCACGCGGTGGGCATGTGCAGTGTACAATCACTTACAACATCCCCGAAAGGGCAAGGAACAAAAAATACCCAAGATGCAAGATAATAGTGCAAGAAACAATAAATATGTACTTTTTAACCAGAAACACAAAGGAAAAAAAGGGGGTGGGTGGGATGATCAGTCGCCATTTCTGGGTGCCAAACACGCTACAAGGTGTATGCGCAGCGATCCAGGTGCCTGTGATGTAAAGGAAAAGGCGGGTAAGTGTCCCCTCTTTTATCTACCACCCCCCCAAACCTCCCACCAATCCTATACTCACACATAGTAGCTCCCAGGGGTCCTCAGTGCTCCCAGCACCTCCCCACAGCCCAAGGCACCCTTCGTTAACGACTTTGCTGCCCGAAAAACGTTGTGCTTTTTATTACATATGGGGGTACATATATTCTAAAATATTATTAAGACATTCCTATATATATAAAATATTCTCAAGCAGTGCGCAGTACAGGTCACTCACATGGCTGTGAGGGGGAGGGTTGTGACATAAATGGGAGCAGTGATGTCACAGGGGCAGAGTTATGATGTCAAGGGGGCAGAGCCAAGCTAATGACTGTGGAAGTATTCTAGATAAGAATGGGTGAGAGGGGAGGATTGGAGGCAGGTCAGGGGCGGATTTCCTTACCGGCAATGTAATTTGTAATACCGGCCCAAGCCTTGGCTAGTATTAGTATTTACCGGCCAGGTGGCAACCCTAAACACACTTGAAACTTTAGGGTTCATGTGCTAAACTGGAGGCTAAATTGTGCATGTAAGGATACATTCCCCCTATACATTGTCCTTATGACTTACTGTATCTGTACCCCTTCAGCCCGTGCCCACTATTCTGCTGGAATTCTAGGCAATGGTGCTGCATTGTGGGTAATACAAACAATATTGCCTATATTATGCACTCGGGACAGAGCATTGCTCTATTGTGTCACCGCTGCGGGTTTTATCGGGTCGTGCATCTGGTTGCCTGCAGCTTGTAAATCATTGGGCTTCAAAGAAATATGCCGCCCACATATGATTTACATTTTCTCTCTAAAATCTCTATATTTAGGGTTCGCTCCAAGAACAACACGGAATTATGGTATGTTTGAAAACCATATAGTAAACAGGAATATTTTAAATAATATAGGGCTCACTTATACAGGGGCAATGTGCAAAGTGCATAAACAGGTGCAAAGTGCCATTTTGGGGGGGGGGGCACCCTGTCCCCCCTGTCCCCCTGTGTGATATGTACCAATATGGAGTGCAAAGAGCTGTGTATGTATCAGTGTTAAAGATATTTCATATATGCAATGAACCTATTAACTATTTCAGCATACAGACTCTCAACCTATAATGGAACATACAATAACATCACATTATAAATAGTGATGAGCGAAACGGTGAAAAATTTGTGAAACGCATTTGTCGCACAATTTTTTTTTTGTTGCCCGCGTCTATTTTTTTTGGTCTCTTGCGTTTTTTGGCACGACCGTGCCCTTTTTTTACACGACGCGTCCAATTTGACTAAATAAATTCCGCACGACAAATTTTTCCTCAACGAATTTTCCCGGAAGTTTCGTGAAACAATTCGCCGATGGCGAAATGCGGAAATTCGCTGCGAATCCATGCCTGCCGAAAATATTTGTCACTAATTACAAACTAATGTGTTCTAAACTGCTAAACTGCTCGTTACAATTGACTCGGAAAAGTAGTAATTGAATGCATACTAGAGGGGAACGCCAGAGTCCTCACTTAAATTTATAATTTTAGAGTTTTCTATAGGACTGCTAGTCAACCAATCAGCATTTACTGGTCACGTCATTGAAAACAAAAATCTAGTTGACTTCTATCAATTGCATTATGACCAGGGTAGGACTGGGGGATGCAGGGCTCACCGGGGCTACCATCCCAGGGGCCCTGCACCCCCCAAGGTGCCTCCGCTGGACGCGTCCCCTGCAGGAGCCCCTGCAGCGCACCCCTAACGGCCCCTCCCCCCGCCTGATGCCCTCCTCTGAATGCGCGCATTTGAAATACATCAGGGGAGGACATCGGTGGCCAGGGTAAGTGGCAACAGGGTCGGGTCTAGGCCACTGGGGCCCACCAGGGCCGAGGCTATTTTCCCGGTGTCCCGGTGGCCCAGTCCGACCCTGATTATGACTAATTAATGCTGAAGAGGCTCCTACCTGATTTTTTCCAGGTTAAGAGGTGCTGTAGAAGAAAATGAGTTTATTATTGGCCACTTTAGGTTTCTTCGAGATCTAGCACTGTGCCGAGAGAATGGCTATTGGCTAAAGTGTTACCACTGATCCTGTTCTCAGCCTGAAAAGTGTAGGTCTGTTAGTTCTACACTGGTGGAAGTCTTGGTGGGGGTCTTGGAGGGGGTAATAAGGGATAAGATAAGCATGTCAATGCTCCAGACAAGCATTTGGAAGACACAGCCACCCTTCTATAAATGACAAGCTCATTGGGATTGCTGTAGATACCCAGGGTCGGACTTGGGGGTGCAGGACCCACCAAGGCTTCTGCCACCACCTGTACAGTGGCTCGGGGGAACGCCCAGCAGGGATCAGGTCCAGGCCTAGCAGGCCCACCAAGTTTTTGAGACACCCACCGGGCCCGGAGGCCCAGTCCGATCCCGTAGATACCCTATTCTTCTGATGACACAATTGTATTGGACTTGCCTGTTGATATTAAGTACATTTTTACAATGTCAAAATAGAAGCAGAGAGAGATGGAAGACAATGAGATTGTAGCTCGAATGACTCTTTCTGCTGATGATTATAAATAAGATGGTAAAGACTCAGTAGACCGTAGAAGACACTTTTTTTTTTACATGTCTTGCCTAGAATTGAGCTTCTGTCCCTCTATTCTATACTTTTCTCCCAACTGTTCATCTCTCGGAGCCACGATACAGCAACTACAAGTTATCAAGCACCATGGCAATAATTACCGCCAGCATAATAAATATTTTGAACCAACCACAAATGTTTCCACCCAGAGGAAAAATACAGAGCTGCAGATTGAAGCTGGTCGAGGAATCCAAGAACAACAAAAATAACGATGGTCTGCTGGAGCGGAAGGAGCCAAACACTTTAAATTACATGATCCACATTCCAAATATGTAACGCCACCTTCGGCATGCACTGGAATGTGTAGCACGCTGCATTTGTTATGTTCTGAAGGGCTTATCTGCACTCAAATGCAGGCCTAGCTAATGTATGGGTTACGGCCAGCAAACTCCTTAGGAAGCAGAAGATAATTACATGAGGAGTAAAACTGGCTAATTTTAGACCCTCTCTCAAAAATAACATTGAAAAAATAAACTATATATAATATATAAATAAAACAGACCACATGGCATGGAAATCACATATGTAAAATTGTACTGTGTGTCGCGTAAATAAAGGCATACATACATAAGTTGCTATACAGATATATAGAAACATTGGGGTAACTCTGCTATAGTTCCAGGGGTACCCAGGGCACAAATAAGCACTCACCCCAAATCACCCCCAACTGGCCTTCAGGCTGGGCCCCCTTAGCCCATAACAAGGTTACAGATATATAGAAACATTGGGGTAACAGTCACCCTGCTATAGTTCCAGGGGTACCCAGGGTACAAATAAGCACTCACCCCAAATCCCCCCCAACTGGCCTTCAGGCTGGGCCCCCTTAGCCCATAACAAGGTTACAAATATATAGAAACATTGGGGTAACAGTCACCCTGCTATAGTTCCAGGGGTACCCAGGGCACAAATAAGCACTCACCCCAAATCCCCCCCAAACTGGCCTTCAGGCTGGGCCCCCTTAGCCCATAACAAGGTTACAGATATATAGAAACATTGGGGTAACAGTCACCCCGCTATAGTTCCAGGGGTACCCAGGGTACAAATAAGCACTCACCCCAAATCCCCCCCTAACTGGCCTTCAGGCTGGGCCCCCTTAGCCCATAACAAGGTTACAGATATATAGAAACATTGGGGTAACAGTCACCCTGCTATAGTTCCAGGGGTACCCAGGGCACAAATAAGCACTCACCCCAAATCCCCCCCTAACTGGCCTTCAGGCTGGGCCCCCTTAGCCCATAACAAGGTTACAGATATATAGAAACATTGGGGTAACAGTCAACCTGCTATAGTTCCAGGGGTACCCAGGGCACAAATAAGCACTCACCCCAAATCCCCCCCTAACTGGCCTTCAGGCTGGGCCCCCTTAGCCCATAACAAGGTTACAGATATATAGAAACATTGGGGTAACAGTCACCCTGCTATAGTTCCAGGGGTACCCAGGGCACAAATAAACACTCACCCCAAATCCCCCCCTAACTGGCCTTCAGGCTGGGCCCCCTTAGCCCATAACAAGGTTACAGATATATAGAAACATTGGGGTAACAGTCACCCCGCTATAGTTCCAGGGGTACCCAGGGCACAAATAAGCACTCACCCCAAATTTAGACCCAATTGGCCTTCAGGCAGACCTTCTTTCTTGAAATCTTTGATCCAGGCCAAGAATATAATAATAATATTGGGAAAAACAGAAGAGGAAGAGGTTGCAGGGTGCCCATGATTGGCTCTTTTCCTAGATCTTATCTCCAGCTGCCTAACCCATTTATATTCAACCCTAAATGTGTTCAGACTCATGTCTTGAGTCATGTACTGACCTTGGCAAGGATATCGAAAATGATACTTTGTGGCCTACCCACCTACCTTCTTGGCTCCCAACATTTGTGTTGGACAAGGTGGACAGGGTGCTGTAAGCATCTTCAGTATGACAGTTATTTGCACTTTGCACCCTGACTTCCAATAAGGAAAATAGCCTTTCCATGATTTTGTTTTGCTTCATGTATATAAACAAATTACCTCAAAACAGAACATCTAGAAAATGATATTTATAGCATACAAAACCATAAGACACAGCCCAGGGATTTGCATATTACAATTTAGCCAAGAGGGGGCAGTGTTGGAATTTTCATGTAATGTGTTTGTTATCTTTGTCTCGCTGAAGATTCAGTTGGCCATAAGCTTTTGCGAAGAATGTTTTTGAAAAACAAATATAAATATAAATACATATACACACACATATATATATCCTTAATCCAGATGGCCATCTCCCATAGACTCCATTATATGGAAATAATTCTAAGTTTTAAAAAATGATTTCCCATTCCTCTTTAATAATTAAACAGTACCTGTACTTAATCCCAACTAAGATATAATTACCCCTTATTGGGGGCAGAACAGCCCTATTGGGTTTATTTCATGGTTAAATGATTCCCTTTTCTCTGTAATAATAAAACAGTACCTGTACTTGATCCCAACTAAGATATAATTACCCCTTATTGGGGGCAGAACAGCTCTATTGGGTTTATTTAATGGTTAAATGATTCCCTTTTCTCTGTAATGGGGCCTTGGTTTTTTTGGATAAGGGGCCTTTCTGTAATTTCTATCTCCATTCTTTGAATCTACAAAAAAACATGTAATTATATAAATAAACCCAATAAGTATTAATTATATCATAGATGGGGTCAAGTGGCTGTTTTATTATTATAGGGAAAAGGGAAATATGTTACGAACTTTTTATTTATTTGATTATAAATATACTGTAAATACATATACACACACATATATATATCCTTAATCCAGATGGCCATCTCCCATAGACTCCATTATATGTAAATAATTCTAATTTTTGAAAAATGATTTCCCATTTCTCTGTAATAATAAAACAGTACCTGTACTTGATCCCAACTAAGATATAATTACCCCTTATTGGGGGCAAAACAGCCCTATTGGGTTTATTTAATGGTTAAATGATTCCCTTTTCTCTGTAATAATAAAACAGTACCTGTACTTGATCCCAACTAAGATATAATTACCCCTTATTGGGGCAGAACAGCCCTATTGGGTTTATTTCATGGTTAAATGATTCCCTTTTCTCTGTAATAATAAAACAGTACCTGTACTTGATCCCAACTAAGATATAATTACCCCTTATTGGGGGCAGAACAGCCCTATTGGGTTTATTTCATGGTTAAATGATTCCCTTTTCTCTGTAATAATAAAACAGTACCTGTACTTGATCCCAACTAAGATATAATTACCCCTTATTGGGGGCAGAACAGCCCTATTGGGTTTATTTAATGGTTAAATGATTCCCTTTTTCTCTGTAATAATAAAACAGTACCTGTACTTGATCCCAACTAAGATATAATTACCCCTTATTGGGGGCAGAACAGCCCTATTGGGTTTATTTCATGGTTAAATGATTCCCTTTTCTCTGTAATAATAAAACAGTACCTGTACTTGATCCCAACTAAGATATAATTACCCCTTATTGGGGCAGAACAGCCCTATTGGGTTTATTTAATGGTTAAATGATTCCCTTTTCTCTGTAATAATAAAACAGTACCTGTACTTGATCCCAACTAAGATATAATTACCCCTTATTGGGGGCAGAACAGCCCTATTGGGTTTATTTAATGGTTAAATGATTCCCTTTTCTCTGTAATGGGGCCTGGGTTTTTTTGGATAAGGGGCCTTTCTGTAATTTCTATCTCCATTCTTTGAATCTACAAAAAAAATGTAAATATATAAATAAACCCAATAAGTATTAATTATATCATAGATGGGGCCAAGTGGCTGTTATTATTATTATAGGGAAAAGGGAAATATGTTATGAACTTTTGATTTATTTGATTATATTTGATTAAAATAAGGTCAATGGAAAACGGCTTTCCTCCGTTACGGATAATAGGTTTTCCGGATAACTAGGATCCCATACCCGTACCCGTACACATTCCTATACTAATAAAATTGCATTCATTAGCTCACTGGTTTCATGGAATACAAGAAAAATACACGGAGAGAAAGAAGATGGGATGAAAAGAAAGTAAAGGAGTGAAAGGCTGCCTTACTGGCGGCTAATTCTGACTCAGGGGCTGTTTCCCATTGAGATGCTATTCTGTAATCGCTTCCTATGAAACGGTAACTTCCAAGGAGCTCTGACTTTCTAAGGTTTTCACTAATGGGATGAGTGTTTAGTGTCACATCTGCATTTTATCAGCGCCGGGTAATTGCACAAACAGACACTCGGAAACGCAATAAAGAGCCAGGAGCAGCAGGCATAAGCCAGTACCTGGCGACAGCAGTCATATAAAAAGAACAGCGGTTTTAGAATGACCACTAAAACAAAGTCCCCCTGAATTTTATAGATCTCTCTGTCCATAAGGTTCACGTCATTTAACCACGGCTTGACCACTAATCACCTTTAATGATGGAATAGGTTAACACCTCATCCAGCTGGTATGCAACGACTTGCTGACCACATCTCCAGCCTCAACATGTTGTCATCTTACATCTGTTCCCCTTGCATCCCAAGTTCAGACTCGGGTCATATTGTAGCCATGTGAGCTGTAAATCTACAGAATGGCTGCAAAATAAACAAACTTCTATAACATTCGTTTTGTTCTTTAGACACCCTGTCAGCGTTATAGTTCTTTTAAAGGAGCTATGACTTTTTTGAAGCTGTGCAACTGTTCTTAGGACCACACTGTAGTCTAACTGGAGGCCTACTGGCTAGAGCTTGACTCAAAGGGGACACCAAACCTTCAAAAGGACCACACATACTACAGCATTTGCCTTAACATAATGGGACCCAAGCACAAGTGGTATGTCAAAGTGGCTGGCTTTTCAGATATATAGTTGATTTACTAACTGACCAAATAAAGGGTACTGGGGCTGATTTAACATGAAGTGCTACTATGGGTTTTATAAATAAAAGGAAAGGACCTGACTTGTGCAATTTACCACCTATGTTTGTAAATAAGCCCCACTGTGTGACTTGATAGTCAACAGGGATGACTAGTGATGGGCGAAATGTTTCGCCAGGCATAGATTTGCCATTGGTGGATTGTTTCGCGAAACGGATGAAAAAATTCGCCGTGGAGAAATTCGATGCATGTCCAAAAATTGTCACAAGAATAGTCACACGTCCAAAAATTGTTGTAAGAATACTTGCGGGCGTCAAAAGAATAGTCGTGCGGCCAAAACTGTCGCAAGAATAGTCGCAGGCGTAAAAAGAATAGCTGCACGTCCAAAATTGTCGTAAGAATAATCGCGCATCCAAAAAAGTCACAAGAATAGTCACAGGCGTCAAAAGAATAGTCTCGCGGCCAAAATTGTTGCATGAATAGTCGCAGGCCTCAAAAGAATTGTCACACGGCCAAAATTGTCGCAAGAATAGTCTCGCTTCCAAAAATTGTCACAAGAATAGTTGCAGGCGTAAAAAGAATAGTCGCACGCCCAAAATTGTCGCAAGAATAGTCGCGTGGCCAAAATTGTTGCAAGAATAGTCGCAGGCGTAAAAAGAATAGTCACGCAGCCAAAATTGACGCATGAATAGTTGCAGGCCTCCAAAGAATTGTCGCGCGGCCAAAATTGTTGCATGAATAGTCGCGCTTCCAAAAATTGTCACAAGAATAGTTGCAGGCGTAAAAAGAATAGTCGCGCAGCCAAAATTGTTGCATGAATAGTCGCAGGCCTCAAAAGAATTGTTGCACGGCCAAAATTGTCGCAAGAATAGTCGCAGGTGTCAAAAGAATAGTCGCGGGAGACATTTTTTTTTCCGTGCGACATTTTCGCTTTTTTGCAAATCTTTTGACAAATTCGCAAATTTTTCGACGAAACGGGACAGATTCACTCATCACTAGATCTGATAGGACTGCAGAATGGCCATTCAAAACTGTTCCTCTAGGTTATATAAATGCCCATACGGTAAAAATTGGTAAAGTTTTATTTACTATACTATATGTAAATGGTTTGATCACACATAAACCTTACTGCTTATCAGTTCGCAATTTAGGTTCGCTGCGTTTTTTTTTCCGCTGCGTTTTTTCTCTGCGTTTTTTCTCGGCCTAAAAACACCACACATGGCGTTTTTCAGCCTAGTACTGGTGTAAGCAAATCCCGTTTCCATGGCGCTAATAGTGTGAAATAGCAAAAAACACTGCGTATTTCCGCTAGGTCTGCCAGCTGCCTTTGCGGTTTTGCGCAACGCTGTGTCAACAACGTATTTTTCAGATAAATTTTTGCCCTTGATCCCCCTCCTGCATGCCCCTGCCCAGGTCGTGGCACCCTTTAAACAACTTTAAAATCAGTTTTCTGGCCAGAAATGGCTTTTCTAGGTTTTAAAGTTCGCCTTCCCATTGAAGTCTATGGGGTTCGCGAATATTCGTGCTTTTTGGCGTAAGTTCGCGAACACGTTCGTGAACTTTTTTTTTTGGAGGTTCGCTACATCCCTAGTCATGATTCAGCCTACTGGAAGATCAAGCATGGATTATTTTTCAGAGAAGTGATGTCTTGCACAAGGATTAGTATTCTTTCCTTTGTGTTAACTCTACGCCTGATTGTAAGAAGAGATAACTACCCCGTGTGTAGATGGGTTCATGGAAATACATCACTAAAAAGAGAGAGCTGAGAGAGAACTGAGAGAGCGATCCCAAGTCAAAACCTGTGGCATAGAAGCCAATATTGTAGACTATACAAGCAAACCTATACAAGTCCCAAACCTCAGATACAAGATTTATTGTTTGGCTTTGTATCCCACTTTGTTATCAACTTCACAGCAAGTTATTATGCTTTATTATTATAGCCTGTTGTTTAGAGAGACCCAATGTAGTGTTGTTCTGCAGGTAAAATGGCAAGTAACCCTCACCTAAACTATATCTGGTTGTCAAATAGCCCATGGCAATAGGTTACTGGTAGTTATGAGGTTGAATGCACCCCAGCCCCACTGCACAGGGTGGGAGCTACGACCAATATGTCCCAATCTATTTAAAAATTACTAATAGTAGTAAACCATTGTTGAATGGTTTTTTTAATTGAGCAAGGGTTGGTCCAGTTGTTAATTAATTTGCCTCTGGATCTCAAGCTAGAGATGTTGGGTTGAATCCCAATGTGTCGCCCTGAACCAGTCACTGAGTTTCATGGTGTCCTAGCATCCTATTTAAAATATAAGGTCCATAGGAGTCGTGATGAGCAAATCTGTCCCGTTTCACTTCGCCTAAAAAGTCGCGTAACGACAGCAAAATCCGTTCAATTGCTTTTGTTACCAGTGCCTTTTTTTGTTGGCCATTTTGACGCAGCAGAAAATGTTGTGCGCCCGCGGCTATTATTTTGTCACGCGGCTATTGTTTTGTCACCCACGGCTATTATTTCGCCGCCCGTGGCTATTATTTTGTCGCCCGCGGCTATTATTTTGTCGTGCGGCTATTATTTCGTCGCCTGCAGCTATTATTTTGTCACGCGGCTATTGTTTTGTCACCCACGGCTATTATTTAGTCGCCCATGGCTATTATTTCATCGCCCGTGGCTATTATTTTGTCGTGCGGCTATTATTTCGTCGCCCGCGGCTATTATTTTGTCACGCGGCTATTGTTTCGTCACCCACGGCTATTATTTCGCCGCCCGTGGCTATTATTTCGTCACCTGCGGCTATAATTTTGTTGCGTGGCTATTGTTTCGTCGCCCGCGGCTATTATTTTGTCGCACAATTTTTGGACGTGCGGCGAATTTTTCCGCGGCAAATCTTTTCATCCGTTTCGCGAAACAATCCGCCAATGGGGAAACTTGGAAATTCGCTGCGAATCCATGCCTGCCGAAACATTTCGCCCATCACTAGCAGTCATCACTCCAACAAGATCTTTAAACCTGTTCAGATATTGGTCAGGTAGACCTGTCTGAGTGCCCCATCCACGGACTGAAGGAGCCGAATTGGCAGCTAATATCTGCCCGTGTATGGCCACCTTTACTTTACTCACTGCTGGATCTAACACCTCAGTTAGTCCAAATTTCTCCATATGTACTGTCTATGTATGTATATACAGCTGTGCTTGCATCTTAAAGAACACAGGTTACATTCACTTATATATTCACACTATAGTTTTGAAATAAAAGTGCAGTGATCACCATTGCACTTGATTACAATGAACCAGTCATTGATGAAGACCCTGCAGGCAAGGGTTAAGGTCTGGCCGATATGGGTCCCTTAGACCGATTTGGCAGCTAATCGGCCCGGAAATTGGCCAGATCTCGTTCGGGCAGGTTAAAAAATCTAGTCGGTTCGGGGTCCGCATGATGCGGTTCCTGGACCGACTTTTCCTATACCCATTGTTATAATTTCGTTCAAACGATTGAATTAGCCTTGATTCTCCCAATATCGCCCACCCGTAGGTGGGGATATCGGGAGAAGATCCGCTCGCTTGGCGACATCGCCAAGCCAGCGGATCTTAAGGTGTATGGGGACCTTTAGAGCACTAAGGGCTACAAAATCTCTCCCCTTAGTGTTCATTCATTATGCACATCTTGCTGGGGGGCAAGAACCTACACCCGTGGGTGCTAATGGCCGGAGAGGGTGTATATTCCTCTGCATTTATCAGCTGAATATTTCTATAGCAGATAATTACATAGAGGTAAAAGGCATGTGTCCACCAAGTTTGACCTTTTGATCAAGAATATCTTGTCTAACTTCTGCCAGTTCCAGAGGATAATAGCACCATTGCTAAAAAACATGAATCACTCACAGCTATTTTACGCTACATGAATATTTCCATTATGTTGGTGTCGCCTCATAAATTTTTATCACCATTAACTAAGCCTTTAGTCATCATTCTCCTCTGCAGACTATATTACTTTAGAACTCATTAGGTAACAGTTAGACAGACCTCCACTTATCATGGCCACCACCTGCTAAGCAGCTGGGGTAAACTCATTCCAAACAGGCGTAAAGAATATATTTGCTTAATACTGTGACTACATTATTTTACCATCGCCGCTCAAAAACAAACCATGAATTGCACGTGGGTTAGTAGTCGCATTCCTTTCCCTACCTGTGAAACAGATCAGCTTCCAACTTGAACCCTACAGAGATGCCTTCACATTAGGAAAAAAGAATTTGGTAGGCAAAATGCTCATGCTTAGTGATGGGCGAAATGTTTCACCAGGCATGGATTCACGGGGAATTTCCGTGCTTCACCACTGGCGGATTTTTTCGTGAAACGGATAAAAAAATTTGCCAGGGAAAAATTCACCACGTGTCCAAAAATTGTCACCCGCATCAAAAAAAAATTGTCACTTGTGTCAAAAGAATTGTCGTCGGCCACAATTTTTTTTTGACGTGGGTAACAATTTTTCGACACGCAGCGAATTTTCCCTTGGCAAATTTTTTTATCTGTTTCATGGAAAAATCTTTTGAAAGATTAGCAAATTTTTGGCGAAGCGAAACGGGACAGATCCGCTCATCACTACTCCAAAATCCAGCCATTTCACTTGCCATATGCCTTAGATCAGTGCTGTCCAACTGGCGGCCCGCAGGCCACATGCGGCCCGCGACCCCCCTCTGTGTGGCCCCCCACCTGTCTGGCTGCTTTGATGGCTTACTCTTGTGTAAGCTCTAAATGGTATCAGTACTGTGATTAACTGCCTCCCTGCATTGCTCACACCTCAGATTCAGGCTGTAATCAGGCTGTATTGTTTAAACATGTAATCCCCTGTGTTGTTCACATCTTTTAGTTTCTGCATTGTTCACCCCCTGCAGTGTTCACACCTCAGGCTCAGGCTGTAATCACCCACCTTGTTTACCTGTTTACACCTCAGAGCAGTGCCAGCATTGTGTCACTGTATGTATTACCTGCCCTATGCTGCCTGTGTGTATGACACACAGGCAGGGTAGGGCAGGCAGAGTATGGCACATAGGAAGCATAGGGCAGGCAGAGTATGGCACACACAGACAGAGTAGGGCAGGCAGAGTATGGGGGTTGCTACGATACCCACATGGGAGGAAGAGGCATATAGATTTAAGGGTATGTCTTAATATGACATAAAATAATTCTTTCACATTTGAATGAAGTCTGATATCCCTGCAGTGAGCACCAACCATTTGGGTTTTTGCTGCACTACCACTAATAATGTGGGCATGGTCTTAAAAGCTCTTGTGATAACATGGGTGTGGTTTGAAGTGGGTATGGTTTAAAAGGGGGAGTGGTCAAAACCAGCTTTCATTAGCGGCCCTCCACTATGTATGCTAGAGAAATTCCGGCCCTCGGCACCACAGAAGTTGGACAGCACTGCCTTAGACAGAGGTTTGCCTACATTTTGTTACTGTGATTCTTGTCTGAAATTGCACGACTCCAAGTCCCAGTTCTGCCCAAAGCTGTTCTCAATAGGGATGCACTGAACCCATTTTTTTAGGTTCGGCCAAACCCAAAATAACGGCTGGATATGGCCCGAATACCAAACCGAATCCGGGATTCGTGCATCCCTAAGTTCTGAATGGACCCAACTTTGTGCATGGGGTATTATTGTGCCAAAGCAAGAAAGAGCTTGCACAAGGTTTGGACTTTGGCCCTTAAGTGCCAGGACCAGACTAGACCGAATAACCCTTTAGTGCTCCAAAAGGTAGGACCTGAGTTTTTTTTTAAGAGATTGAGAGAGTCTTCCCTCACAGCAAAGTCCTGGGGGTATGTTCAGATACTAGTGATTCATTTGGTGTGGGATAAAGAAAGACTTGATAATAGTAATCTTGCTTAGCCTGGGATAGGGCAGCATTAAGATACACCCAGTGTCGGACTGGCCCACCAGGATACCAGGAAAACTCCCGCTGGGCCCCGGTGTCAGTGGGCCCTCCTGCTCCTGACCATTTGGCCTGTTTCATGGTCATTCCCTATTTCTGAATGGGAACAAAGAGGAGAAATAGATGGAATAATAGATGCTAGCATGTAAATAAAAGGGACTGGGAGATTAAAAAGGTTGGGTGAGGAAAGGAGGAAAAATAGTTTGGAAAGTGGGCCTAGGGTCTAAGGTTTGCTCGTGGGCCCCTGGGGTCCCAGTGTGACACTGGATAAACCATAACAAAATTGTACCCTGTAGCCTTAAGTTGTGACCAGAGGCTCTAGCCCAAACCATGGAAAACAGCCTTAGACCATTAATCCTCCTCCTTTACCAAACGTTATGCCTCAGTCAGGTTGTCTTCTCCTGGCACCACCCAACTTGGACTTTTCTGTCAGTGAAATGGTAATCATCACTCCAGATCTTCGCTGCTCTAGAGTCCAGTGGCAATGATGGTACATTATTCCAGCCAAGTTTGTTTGCCTCTGATTACCCAACCCCCCCCCCCCCCCCCCGTGCTCCCCCTTGTCCTGACATTGCTTCAGCAATGAGTTTTCTAACTGAGGACCTATCACTTTAGATGGAGTGGCTTTTAGCTACAAATGTGTATATGAGAATAATCAGTCAAGAGCTACTTTACCTACTGAATATCCCTAAAGAGTCCTAGTGACAGATATGTAATACATTATAATCATTTGGCTTGCTTTTGTTGCTTCTTAAGTACGGTTGGGAGAAAGATCAAAAGCGAACGTAGATCATATGCTCTTGTAATATTACCAGGGATGATTAATGTGCCGTCAACAGATCTCGAAATGAGGCTTCCTTGTTCCTTGCTAAATCTGATATCATTCAGTCATTTTATCCACCCACCACTTATACAGACTTGACTACCAGATACACAGTTAACTCAAGTGCAAAGAAACACAGCAGTGTAATGAGATCCAATTAAAATGAACTCAGATACTTTCTCGGCTGATGATTAAAACAAAACCCTACAGGTTTAAGCAAAAAAAATGCACACAACCTCTCAGCTTTCACTGTAAAAAAAAACCCTTTATAAATATTAAGATGGAACCTTATTTTTTCTAATCGGAATGGGTGCCCTCATGTCTGCTGGAAGGACCTACTGGTCATAGTTGAACTATCCCCTATTAAGTGCGTCTTCTGTGGTGCAACCAACCCCAAATTCTTCACAACTTGGACTTTCCATATCAGCTTAGTTCCTTTACCAGTTTAGTTGCCCTTTTTTGGACCTCTTAAGTAATAATATCCTGTTAGAGCACTGGAGACCAAAACTGCACAGCATATTCTAGAAGGGGCCTTTCCAGCGCTCTGTAAAGAGGAATAATGACCCTCTATGGTCTCTATGGTAGATTTTAGGTTGATAAACACCTAAAACTGTAGGAGTAACATGAGTGCTAAGCAAATTAACTGCATCTGTGTCTGCTTCTTTAACTTTGCAGAGGCTCATATGACTGTCAAGGTGCCATGTAACAGCCTGAACTTTGGAGAAGTCAGTAAAATGGAAGGAGTTTGGTCAGAATGTTGGACTTCAACCAAGCAACTGTGTCAGGAAAGTGTTAGGGGGTGCTGAGGAGGTAAAGTGGGGATGATGTAAGTCCTTAAGTCCATAATGTGCGGACAGGAGCAGGACAGAGAAACTGGAGACTGGATGGAGCAGGACGGAGAGGGTGAAGAAACTGGAACCCGACAGGAGTGAGGATGAAGTGGGTGATGACTCAGGGACTGTCAGGGGCAGCCACAGGTGAGTGGCTGGCAGGTAGGAGCCTATGTGCAGATAACCCAGAACTCCCTTAAGAGGCCAGACAGCCAAGTTAGATGAACGAAGGAGTTTTAATGAAAACAAACAGAATGAAAATAAAAGTAATGTACAAGCCTGTGATAATACTGAGTCCGGTAACAGGTGAATCCAAAGGCAGGCAGGGGTCAGTCCAGGCAGTGTTCTAGCAAGTCCAGATAATCAGGCAAGGGTCAGTCCAGGCAGAGTTCTATCAGATCCGTTAGTCAGGCAGGGGTCAGTCCGGGCAGAGTTCAAGCAAATCCAGAAAGTCGGGCAGAAGTCAAAATCACAAAACCAAACAGGAACCAGGCAGGGAACATAGGAATCGGGTATCAGAGGTGGCAAGACCAGGCTCAGCAGGAACGATGATCAAGCAACTGGGTGTTGCCCGCAGTGGCGTAGCGTGGGCTTTCGTCGCCTGGGGCCGACCGGAAATTTGCCGCCCCTCTATTTAGTTATTCTTAAAAAAAATAGACAAAATAAAAAAAGCAGCATTAAATTTTTTTTTTTTTTGATTGAATTTGAAATGCGGTGTGCATGTCATAATTGTCAAAAGTGGATTCAGCTGTGCGTCCGTGGCTGCCCATGGTGGCAGGGCCGCCATCAGAAATCACGGGGCCCCTCCCATCAGTACAGGACACACAGACATAAAAAGTATTAGGGTCACCCTACCACAGTGCCCCCTAACACTATGCTGGCCAGGCCCCCCTAACGCTATTCTGGCCACGGTCCCCCCATACAACTGCCCCATAGACAGTACCCCCATACACAGTGCCCCCAATTGCCCCATACACAGTGCCCCCCACACACATTGCCTCCAATTGCCCATAGAAAGTGCCCCAATTTCCCCATAGACAGTGCCTCCAATTGCCCCATACACAGTGTCCCCATAGACAGCCCCCTCCACACAGTGCCCCCAATTGCCCTTAGACAGTGCCCCCAATAGGAAGTGCCCCCATACACAGTGCCCCAATTTCCCCATACACATTTCCCCCATAGACAGTACCCCCCAAAGACCTTGCCCCCCCACAGAAAGTGCCCCCATACACAGTGCCCCAATTGCCCCATACACAGTTCCCCCAATAGAAAGTGCCCCCATACACAGTGCCCCCAATTTCCCCATACAAAGTGCCCCCAATAGGAAGTTCCCCCATACACAGTGCCCCAATTGCCCCATACACAGTGTCCCCATAGACAATACCCCCCAAAGACCTTGCCCCCCAATAGAAAGTGCCCTCATACACAGAGCCCCAATTGCCCCATACACAGTGCCCCCAATAGGAAGTGCCCCCATACACAATACCCCACAAAGACCTGGCCCCCCCCCATGGAAAGTGCCCCAATTTCCCCATAGACAGTAGCCCCCACACAGTGCCCCCAATTTCCCCCATAGTACATACCCCCAACAGACGATCGGCGGCGGCTCCTTCTCTCTTACAGGCAACAGGCGCTTCTATAAGGTTGCGCCTCGTCGCTGACGTGTGACGTCATACGCACGGGCGCAACCTTATAAAAGCGCATGTTGCCTGTAAGAGAGAAGGAGCCGCCGCCGCCCCTTCTGATATGCCGCCCGGGGCCATGGCCCCCTCGGCACCCCCCTTGCTACGCCACTGGTTGCCCGAAGAGGGTTTATATAGGCGGGTAATTAGAGAAGCAGCCACACATGTGATAAACGATATCTGTTGCGACATAAGCAAAACTGGTGGAAATGCAGAAGGCACATAAGGGCGACTGATCCCATGGAGCTCATGGAGCCTCCTGTGGCTCACCAAGCAAGTGCACCTCCAGTTCCACACACAGTCCAGGTTCCTGACAGGGACAGAACAGGACAATGCAGTCTTCGAACCTGGCCATGACATAATGATAGAGTGGAAGAATGAGAGAGTAACTGGACAGACCAAATGTAGAATGGTAGCTGGACGTTGCAGGATAGAATGGACGAAGGATCATGGATAGAGAGGAGCAGGGTAGAGCGGACAGGCAGGAGTGAAGACATAGCAGACAAAGACTGGGAAAGAGCAGGACTGGAGCAGGACTAGGGGTGAAGCAAGGAAAGAACTAGAGCAGGAATAGGGTAAAAATAAACATGACAGGAGCAGGAACAGATAAAGGAACAGGAGTAGAACAGAGAAGAGGCCAAGCATAGGAACAGACAAGCCAAAGTAGGAAACAATACCTAGGAACAGTGCCTCAGTGCTGAATGTAAGGCTAATGCTCAGGCACCACCAGTGCGGAGGGCTGTGCTTATATAGGGCAGGGTTGGCCCTGATTGGCTGACCCCCGGCCCACCAAAAAGGCTGCAGGAGAGAATCAGCGCAGAACTAGGGGTAGGTAGAAGAGGCAGCTGCCTAGAATAAAATGCACCTTATTACTAAATTTCCCCCTTAGTTCCTAGCTACATAGTCATGTTTATCTTGGTGTTGATTAATACTGAACCAAATGCATCTAAAATAAACCACTATCATTTCTAATAGGCGGGGCCTCTAACGCAATACAATGTACAATGTACAATGTATAAAAGCAAAGCCAAAAGGCATAAACATTGTATAATAAAGTAACAATAAGCAATCTGATTTGTCGAACATCTCTGTTTGTATTTATGTTTACAAACTGCTTTTGTTTTCCTCAAACAAATCCCCCCTCTAGGGAATTAGTTTTGTTCTCTTAAGATAATAACAGACTTTTGCTAAACAAATGGGACATTTTTACATATCTCAAAATATAGCGTGATGTGTTTTTATGAGTGGTAACTGTTAATTACAGAGCAAAAAAAAAAACAAATTGAGTTAATTGCGAGGTTCTGATATAGAAAAGCTAAAATTATTGCAGTGCCAGAAATATTGCCAATTGGATTTTGGCAAATAAATATTTTTTTTTAATGAACTCAACCACAGTTTTTGGAATTTTGGTGGCAAATGTAGCCACAATGGAGCCGTGATAAAAAAGCTTCATTTAGGCAATAATTTCAAGTCTACTTTGTCTCAAAATAGCCTAAATGTGTATCAGTTAATTATGGCAGCGTGTGGTTTCCAGCGCTTTGCATATACATATTGTGTAATATAGACTTTTTATTTTTTTACACTGGTGCCTGTGGTGAAACCATGAACCCATTACACCACGGGCAGAGGTTACAATAATGTTTCAAAGCCTTATCTAGGATCTTCAGACTTCCTAAAGAAAGAAAAAGACAAACTAGTGGTTCATTGAGTGCAGTACAACAAGGTATTGGGCACAGAGACCGGTGCAAATAACACCCCATCCATTAAGCAGCCAAGCCTAGGTCAAACTGGGGGGCTGGCCCCCAGGGAGGTGGGACTTGATCAGTGACAGGTGGGGGTACGCAGGCTGAAAGTTATTGTAACCCCTATTTGGCTATGAAATTAGACAATACCAGCTAGATAGGCTTTAGAGCATGGAGTATATATGACTCTAACACACAGTATGGGCTTTCGCTATGTGGAAAGGTCAAGGGAGATGTAGAGCAACTACTACTACTAGCAAAGAAAATGAAAGAATGGACGCCAGAAGGTTCTTTTGCAGTAAAAAAGAATCAAACTATTTTATTTGTCCAAGACAAATGATACACAGGGTTATGCAATACTCACAAGATGGATTAAGAAGGTAAAGGCAGCCTAGAAAGGATGGTGTCCATGGTTTTATCCCACCTCAGCAGAGTATGGGCAGGGTAAAAACAGCCAAAAGGCATGGTACCACTATGGAGAGTAGTCTGGATATCCTTGTATCCTTAGGGTGTGTACCTTAGTGGTCATGGATCCCAAACATCCAACGGTGGTTCAGATAAGAACTAACCTGATACCTGTGTATTAACTGCGGCCCTACACTAAGGTAACAGGGCCTGTATAGGAGAATACTCCCAGCTAATCTCTCCTGGATGGAGCCAGAAACTGCTCTTTCTAACTAGACTAACTCTCACTATCCTAGAAAGTGCTATGAACGATGTTAGACTGTTCTTGCTAATCCTCATTCACAGGGTTCCTGTTCCCCGACTTTGCTAGAGTTGGGGAACAGAGTCAACAGATGCAACCAAAGAGGAAGACCCCCCCCTTTTGATAAACACTATATTAGAGTGCAAAGGGAGTGGGCTACCTATTAACCAATAATGCACAAAATGCTAATATCAAACTAGATACATGGTTCTTTGCCCAGTAACAAGGAGAAAGAGGAAATTGTATAAGGTTTAAAGCCATAGGGGTATATTAATCTTATGGGTCCCGACATTAGTTATGGTAAGATTTGGGTATAATACTTGGTTGTTCTTCTAGATGCATCTAAAGTCCAACAGAAAGGTCAGTTAGTGAAGATTTGGGCTGAAAACGTGTTTGTTGACCTGAATATTCTTGCTATAGAATCCTTTTTATACCTTTAAAGGGGAACTCCGGCTTCTGAACCAAAATTTTCTAAAGAGCCCCACACAACATAGAAACCCCTAATATCCCTATCACTGAAATCCAGCTGCAAAACAGTTCTTCTCTTTCTGCATCATTGGAAATCCTGGCAGGGGAGGAGGGACTAAAACATTGATGTTACAACTTACAACAACTTCCCCACAGCTTACAGACAGCATGCAGGAACTACATAACCCACAATGCATTGCACTGGGATGTTCCTTTCCTTATTGACATCACATGCAGGGGATTGTGGGATTGGAAATTATAATAGTGGATTAGATTAAGAAAGAGAATCTTTAAGTTATATCCCACTGATAGGTCCTGAATCAATATATGAACAAATAACATATTTCAGTGAAATAAACAAAACATTTATTGGCTCAAAATTAAACAAACAATTCAAAAATAAGCAGTAAACATACTATACCAAACAATGGATAGGTGCATCCCAGTGCCTCATGGTACCCACTCTCCTAATGCGTTTCGCACCATTGGGTGCTTTATCAGAGGAGGAATTGTGGGATTGGGAGGAGGCAGGCCGAAGGCAGGCGACTACTGTTACATAGTCTGGCCCTGGGGCCAAACGATCGAATTCTACACGCAGCAATGGTGCAGTCGGTTCGGGGACCGCATCAACGAGCCGATGCAGTCTCCGATCCGACTGGATTTTCTAACCTGGCCGATCGATATCTGGCCAATTTTAGGCCAGATATCGGTCGGCCAGGCCCCTCGTTTCTGCCCCTACACGGCCGATAAGCTGCTGAATCGGTCCATGGGGACCTTAACACTTGTGTATGTTTGGGCGGTTCTGGGACTGCTCCATTAGGGCAGGGAGTCATTAACCATCTCTATAAAGCCCTGTGGGCAGACTGGAGAACCTTGTAGCTGTGGGGAGTATTAATATTCTTCAGATTCTCTGGTACCCAACAAATGTGTTATATTTAGAATTAAGGCCCCCATACTGCATAATAATAATACCCCACTCATGTAGCCCAGAGAGGGCACAACCAGGCAACGCCACCATTGGGGAATGTTTTAGTGAAACAGCTGCAAAAATTCACCTTCATGGTAGCATCAAAAAAGTTGAGGTCACTTTAAAAAAGTTGCGTCAAATAAATCACAGTTGCATCAAAAAAGTTGCGGTCACATTAAAAAAAGTCGAGGTCGCTGTCAAAAAAGTTGCTGGTGCTATAAAAAAAAGTTGCGGTCTCGGCTAGTGATGAGCGAATCTGTCCCGTTTAGCTTCGCCATAAAATTCGCAAAACGCATGTCACACGATTTTTTTTTGTCGCCCGCATCTTTTTTTTCGCCAGTGTTTACTTTTACGCGACCGCCCAATTTGACGCAACCGCGCCCTTTTTTGACTCGACTGCGCCGAATTTGACGCGCAACAAAAAGTTATAGGTGCGCCGAATTTTTCCGCAGCCAATTTTCACAGAAGTTTCGCGAAACAATTCGCCAATGGCCAAATGCAGATATACGCTGCGAATCCATGCCTGGCGAAAAAATCGCAGTCGCATCAAAAAAGTCACGCGGTAGCTGCATTTCATACGTTTTTTCACCGGTTTGCAAATTTTTCAGCAAAGCAGAACTGAGGCTCTTTCTTTTCCGTTAGCTTTCTCTTTAATCTTCTTCATTTCTTCTCTTTTGTCATTGTTTTCCCTCAATGTATTTTCCCATTTCCCTGACAACCTCCTGTCGCCCCCCATCACTTCTGCTGTTGCTCATTTCCTCTAGATGAATCAGAAAGGGCAACTTTTCAGACTCTCAAAGCAATGGTATCCATGGAAAGATATGTATCTGTCTGAATAGATCAGTGGGATTTTAGCTTAAAGGCCCCCATACATGGGCTGATAGTAGCTGCCGATATGGGTCCCTTGGACCGATTCGGCAGCTAATCGGCCTGTGTATGGGCAGAACCGAGCGGCCTGGTCGACCGATATCTGGCCTGAAATTGGCCAGATCTCGATCGGCCAGGTTAGAAAATCCAGTCGGATCGGGGACCGCATCGGCTCGTTGATGCGGTCCCCGAACCGACTGCCCCAGGGCCAAACGATCGGATTATTATTTTTTTTAGCTACTTGCTACCCGATATCGCCCACCAGTAGGTGGGGATATCGGGTGAAGATCCGCTCGCTTGGCGACATCGCCAAGTGAGCGGATCTTATAGTGTATGGGGACCTTTACTGTCACTGTCTCGGCATTAGGGTTGCCATATGGAGCGGGCGATGGCGTCACTGGGCGGGGAAGAGGCAGGGCAGTGACATCGCGAGAGTGGGGCTATGATACTGCAATCGTGATTGGCTGATCACCGCGTCAGTCTCAGTGAGTCCTGCCCAGGTCAAAACCAGACAGGTGGCAACCCTACTCGGCACAGACCAACATTCGTATGATTTCTAGGCACAGTCCCTATTACGGTGGCTGTTTCTGGACAAAAGCTTACCATTCAGGCCTTGGGCCAAACAGGCAGATACATATGTGTGACCATATACCGTATGACAATATATAAATATATATATATATATAGAGGCATTTTAAAATGCTTGTAGCCTGGGGGTTTTTTTTGCTTTAGTAATACCATACCTACTACTGAATAACATTTAAACATTAACAAATGGCAACTAATTTGTTGAAAGGGATGGTTCACCTATTGGTCAACTTTTAGTATGATATAGAATGGCCTATTCTAAGCAACTTTTCAGTTGGTCTTATTTTATGGCTTTAGAACTATTTGACTTCTTTGCTTCTTTCAAATGGGGGGGTCATTGACTCCGGCAGCCAAAAACTACTGCTTGATGAGGTTACAGTTTTATTGTTATTGTCAGGGTTGGACTGGTCCATTGGGGCACCAGGAAAAAACCCGGTGGACCCTGGCTCTGACCCAATTCCCGCTGGTTGCTCCCCTGAGCCACTGGTCTCCCTCCCACGATGCGTTGATGGTTTCATTTACGTATGCAAGGGGGAGGGGTTTGGACGGGTGGTGGGGTCCCTTGTGGGGAGTTCTGAAGGCCACCTGGGGGGCCCATTGGGGGTACAGGGGCTCCTGAGGCAGTAGCTCAAGTGGGCCCTGCACCCCTCCAGTCAGATCCTGGTTATTGTTACTTTTTATCACTTGTTTTTCCATTGAGGGCCTTTCATTCAAACCTCTCCCTGGTCACTAAGGTAATTTGGACCCTAGCAACCAGATAGCTGCTGAAACTCCAAACTGGAAAGCTGCTGAAAAAAAAGTGAAATAACTAAAAAAAAAAACAGAAATAATACAAAAATGAAGACCAATTGCAAATTGTCTCAGACTATTACTCTCTACATGGGTTGATGTGGTTAAAGGGTTACAGAAGGACAAGCACATCGGATAATTAAAAATAATAATAATAATGGGCAATTATAAAGGCACGGCATTGCAGAGGAAGTGAAGCATTTCTGTTGCAGAGAAGGGATGTGTCTGACTGAAAGAATGCGGCCAATTGAGAGGAATTCATTGAAGGAGTCACTAAATAGAAGCAGATGTGTGACTTCAGATCGGAAGAAGAGCTTGGAACAGGCCGTCGCTGCCACCGACTAATTAGACAGGGGACGGAATACATTTCCCCCATGTTTACTTTAAGGCCCCTTGGACCGATTCGGCAGCTAATCGGCCCGTGTATGGGCAGAAACGAGCGGCCTGGCCGACCGATATCTGGCCTGAAATTGGCCAGATATCGATCGGCCAGGTTAGAAAATCCAGTCGGATCGGGGACCGCAACGGCTCGTTGATGCGGTCCCCGAACCGACTGCCCCATGGCCGCAAATGTAATAGCATCGTTTGGCCCCAGGGCCAAACGATCTGATTATTTTTTTTTAAAGCAGCTTGCTACCCAATATCGCTCACCCGTAGGTGGGGATATCGGGTAAAGATCCGCTCGCTTGGCGACATCGCCAAGCGAGCGGATCTTATAGTGTATGGGGACCATTACTCAATGGTTTTCATCTTGTAACTGAATCTGGCAATAGGCTCAACTGGTTGAATCGACGCTAACGCCGTGCTATTACATATAGGAGTCCATTTCCCCCCCAACTAGGGCATTTATTTCCTTTCTGACTTTGCTCTGAATGTTATCTCAGGGGGCCACACCTATATGCAAATCAATTTTACCCATAATGCATCATTATTCCCCAGAATTCCAGCATAAAAGCAGGCTCCAGAACTCGTTCCGAAACCATTTCAGGCTCTTATTTGCATCTGCATTTTGCACGTATTAATGGAGATACAGGGGGCCTTTTGCTACATTTCTTTTCCCGATTTCTGGATTTCTTTAGTGCTCAAAGTCACATAAAACATAGTTGCAACGTTTTTGAAATTTACTATGTGACAAAATGGCTAAAAATCCAAATCTGGCAATTCACCAGCTAATACTTGTTAGGATCATGTAGAAGTCAGCAAATGTTTTTTCCCTTCCCTGGACGATCCTTTTGCTACAATTCTAAAAAGAGGAGGTTTCGCAACTTTTTCCTGCCCGTCATTTGTGCCCCTACACGGGCGGATAAGCTGCCAAGTCGGACTGATATCAGCAGCTACAATCAGCCCGTGTATGGCCACCTTTAGTCCATACTTATCAAGTCTAGATAGTGACCTTTCCCATTTTTTGCCCTCCAGACTAGCTAGCCATTTCTGAAATCCCACCCTACAGACTAGCTAGCCATCTCTTGTAATCTCCATCATCTAGACTTGTTAGCCATCTGTCCCATTCTTCACTCTCCAGCTTTAAGATTCACTTGTCACTCATTCTCACGCCTGTTCCGACTCAAGTCCTGTTCCTGAGTTTATTCCGGGCAATATAGTCCCTTCTCCTGCTCCGTCTCTTTTCCCACTCCATCCTGCTCCTACCTGCCCTGTTCCTGATTGGTCACAACAGTCCTTTCCTCACCACCTATCTAATACCTTACAACTATGCAAACAGATACCATAACACTATTCCAGTACAGGTAGGTATGCCTCTGTACAAAGCACAATTCTGCAGGAACAGCTTTTCCAAGTATGATCATAGCTTTTAAAGAGATATACAACACAACTATGAAAGTGTAGGTATTCTCCTGTTCTAAGCCCAACTCAACTATAAAAGCTGAGCACAGATCTGTATGCACAGTCCATAGATCACTCTTAAGGTCCCCATACACGTTAAGATTCTCTCACTTGGCGAGGTCGCCAAACAAGCGGATCTTCACCCGATATCCCCACCTATGGGTGGGCGATATCGGGGAGCGTGTAGGCTAATTCAATCGTTTGGCCCTGGGGCAATGGGGCAGTTGGTTCGGGGGCCGCATCAACGAGCTGATGCGGTCCCCGATCAGACTGAATCTTTTAACCTGAGCGATCGATATCTGGCCAATTTCAGGCCAGATATCGGTTGGACAGGCCCCTCGTTTCTGCCCCTACACGGGCCGATAAGCTGCCGAATTGGTCCAAGGGACTGATATCGGCAGCTTCTATCGGCCCGTGTATGGGGACCTTTAGACTGTACAGAGAGAGATATGAAAAACGTTTCCCGTATAGTGAATCCCCTGTGCCATAGGTGGGACATTCCCTTCTCCCACATTCCATTTCCCGAGGGGTTTTGTTAAACCAAAGGTACAGCTGTTACAAACACCGCTTTTTTCTGTTTGAACCCTTGCACTGCGCTGCTGACAGAATGACAGCTCACATAGTTGGAGGACGCTGAACCTTAACATAAGAGAGGAAGAAAGGAAATTGCGACCAATGTGTTTCACATATGGTGGCAATGCCCTACGGTTATATGGTTTTGTTCATGAATTTGCAATTCGATACACTCTATTCTAGGCATTTCTCTAACTAGATGCCCCAAGGATGCATTACTCCATGAAGGAATCCCAAATATTCTCCAAACAAGCAGAGAATTAATGACTTCCATTTTTTTCCCCCTTTACTGCAGCCGCGATGGCCTTGGCCAAAGTGAGGAGCATTTCATTGGAGAGATCATCGGAGAAGTGCAGATCCAAAATGTTGATTAGAATTAAACATTAGTTGCAGAGCATTGTTAGACCCAGTTGCATTAATAAGGTTTTGCAGCTTGGGGGGCCTGGGTCCAAAGGGGACACCCACTCCAGTCCCACTCCACCTGCCAGCCAATGCTCTCGGGGCACAGTAGGCGGAGAGACAAGCAGCATTGGGATAAAGGAAAGTTTGTGGGTAAGGTGATACTTTATGCAGTGATCTTGCTGGCATATCTGGGGTAATGTTGTGCTTCTCACAACTCTGGTCATGCCCATTCCCACACCTTGTGTCTCAACCCTTTCTCCTTGTAGACTGTAAGCTCTTTTGGGCAGGGCTCTCTTCCCCTCCTGTATCGGTTATTGGTTGCTTTATATGTTACTCTGTATGTCCAATGTATGGAACCCACTTATTGTACAGCGCTGCGGGATATGTTGGCGCTTTATAAATAAATGTTAATAATAATAATAATAATACATTTGTAGATTGTAAGCTCTTTTGGGCAGGGCTCTCTTCACCTTCTGTATCGGTTATAGATTGCTTTATATGTTACTCTGTATGTCCAATGTATGAAACCCACTTATTGTACAGCGC
Organism: Xenopus tropicalis; assembly: GCF_000004195.4. Taxonomy (NCBI): domain Eukaryota; kingdom Metazoa; phylum Chordata; class Amphibia; order Anura; family Pipidae; genus Xenopus; species Xenopus tropicalis. The sequence goes on along the minus strand of NC_030683.2, from coordinate 14,008,012 downwards.
TGCGGAATATGTTGGCACTTTATAAATAAATGTTAATAATAATAATAATAATTGGCCATTTCTGCAATGATCTTTCTGGTAAATCTGAGGTTAATGGTGTGCTCAATGATCATTTCTGCAGTGCTCTTACTGGCATATCTGGGGTCGGTGGAGCGTTAATTGGCCATTTCCTAATGTGAGGAAATTCAGGTGACACAGTTTTTTGTGGAATGTTTAGGGCCACAATATGAAATAGTGGGGGTCACTGTGCTTCTGGTGCTGCCATACCAAACATGGAAAAGGAAGTGTTTAATGTAAAATGGAATTTGGGGATGTGACGGAAACATATTTTATTGAAGCCAGCCAAAGTGTGCTTCAATAGACTTACGTGGGGGGAGGGGGACGTTTATCTGCATGTTTGCCACCAGTGATGAGCGAATCTGTCCCGTTTCGCTGCGCCGGAAAATTCTCAAATCTTTCAAAAGATTCGTGAAACGGCGAAAATGTTGCACGTAAAAAAATTTTGTCGCCCGTGACTATTATTTTGACGCCGCGACTAATTATTTTGACGCGTGACTATTTATTTTGATGCCGCGACTATTCTTTTGACGCCGCGACTATTTATTTTGCCACCGCGACTAATTATTTTGACGCGTGACTATTTATTTTGATGCCGCGACTATTCTTTTGACGCCGCGACTATTTATTTTGCCACCGCGACTAATTATTTTGATGCGCGACTATTTATTTTGATGCCGCGACTATTCTTTGACGCTGCGACTATTTATTTTGATGCTGCGACTATTTATTTTGATGCCACGACTATTCTTTGACGCTGCGACTATTTATTTTGACGCCGCAACTAATTATTTTTACGCGCGACTATTCATTTTGACGCCGCGACTATTTATTTTGACGCCGCAACTAATTATTTTTATGCGCGACTATTCATTTTGACGCTGCGACTATTTATTTTGACGCCGCAACTAATTATTTTTACGCGCGACTATTCATTTTGACGCCGCGACTATTCTTTGACGATGCGACTATTCATTTTGACGCTGCAACTAATTATTTAGACGCGTGACTATTTATTTTGACGCCACGACTATTCTTTGATGCCGCGACTATTCTTTGACGCCGGGACTATTTATTTTGATGCTGCGGCTATTCTTTTGATGCGCGACTATTTATTTTGACGCCGCAGCTATTTATTTTGACACCTGCAACAATTTTTGCCCGCAAATCCATGCCTGGCGAAACATTTGGTCCATCACTATTTGCCACCAAACTCTAGTTATGTCACTGGTGTAACAAAATGCAAGTACTTTCTAAAGGATCATTATGGGGGTGCTATTGTGCCGCCAGTAAATATCCCCTCCAATCTATGTGCCTATACTCAACTTTTTACATAAAGTTGATAACTGTACGAGAAGCACTTCTTTCTAATAAGGGCCATTTTCCGTTAAATACAAAAGGCGCATTGCTCCTATTCACTTACTGTATAACCAGGATGGCTGAAGGGTTTTCCATTAAGGAAAGAATTTACTAACATTATCCATGTCTGGGATCATGGGACTTGCATTGCTGCAGCCCAGAGTACTAGGTTACACTCGGTATTTGCACTAATTATTCATTGAATTAAACCTAATAATCAGCGCTCCAGGCTGCGTTGGAGACGTCACCGGAGCCTTAGTGGTATCATTGTGCTCCTACTGGCATTCAACCTTTTCATAAATAAGGCCATTTGAATTTCTGGGAATGGGAATCAAATTGCCTGGTCACGACTGTTTTATGAATCTACATTTTCCAAATATTTGTTGACTCACCCTGAGGAATTTAGTATTCAATGGCAGATTCTTTACTAAATCCATGTTGGCTTAGACTATTGCATCATCAGGCTCAGCTCCCTACCATTATTCATTCAATGGAGACTTCAATGATCTGCTCTCACCAACAAGAACCTGTTTCCTTTTAAATCTGATCTGAGAATTTCTTTTTTTTATTGTGAATGGTTGCGGGTTGGAGAGTATCAAAATACATTATAAGGGATAGGGACAATCTGTACAAGCTTTCATCTACAACAACCCTGCTCCCCTATATAAATGATAACCTAAAATAAGGACGGTTTAATAAAACTTTACTTGGATTTACCAACAGGGCTGTTGTGTTTACATATTTACATTTAGCAATTTCAACCCCAATTGGAAAACAATCCTTCCTGACTCGTGTTGAGCGAATTTTTTCACCAAGCATGGATTCACAGCGAATTTCCGCATTTCGCCATTGGCGAATTGTTTTGCAAAACTTTTGTGAAAATTTGGCGCAGAAAAATTTGTCGCACAGAATTTGTTGTCGCGTATACAAAAAAAAGGGCGCGGTCACATCAAATTGAGCGCGGACGCGTCAAAATTAGGCGCGGTCAAATAAAGATGGGCACAGTCGTGCAGGCGACAAAAAAATAGCCGCGGCGACAAAAAATAGATGCAGGCGACAAAAAAAAATAGCCGCGGCGACAAAAAATAGATGCAGGCGACAAAAAAAAAATAGCCGCGAGTGACAAAAAATAGATGCAGGCGACAAAAAAAAAATAGCCGCGGGTGACAAAAAATAGATGCAGGTAACAAAAAAATAGCCACGGTGACAAAAAATGGATGCAGGCGACAAAAAAAATAGCCACGGTGACAAAAAATGGATGCAGGCGACAAAAAAAAAATAGCCGCGGTGACAAAAAATAGATGCAGGCAAGAAAAAATAGCCGCGGTGAAAAAAAATAGATGCAGACGACAAAAAGAATAGCCGCAGACGACAAAATTAGATGCAGGCGACAAAAAAAATAGCCGCGGGCGACAAAAAAATTACGGGACAAATATGTTTCGCAAATTTTTTCCCATTTTGCAAATTTTTTCCCATTTTGCTAATTTTCTTGGCGTTTCTTGAATTTTATGGCGAAGCGAAACAGGACATATTCGCTCATCACTATTCCTGACTCCAAAAGGGCAACTGGGTAAGTCCCAACAATGATCTAAAAGTATTATAATCAAAAGCTTTCAGCCTTTTGTTGGCACTATTTAATGCAGGGGTCCCAAATCTTTTTAATCTGTGAGCAATATTTAAATAAAATAAAAAGTTGGGGAGCAACAAAAGCATGAAAAAAGTTCTTTTGGGGTGGCCAAAAAGGCTATAATTGGTTATTTTGTAGCCCCTATGTTGAAAAAAGGCAGACTACTGGAGGCTCTGTTTGGTAGTACCCATGGTCTTTATGATTCCAAAACTTGCCCCCAAGTTAGAAATTCAAGAATGAAGATCTGCTTTGAGACCACTGGAAGCAACATCCAAGGGGTTGGGGAGCAACATGTTGCTCACGAGCCACTGGTTGGGGATCACTGATTTAATTTATCAGGAAACATATAAAATACCTCCTAACTAGACTTACTATATTTATCTTGTAGAGGACATTTTGGCTCCATTTAGCCACTCTGATACCTACCTTATTGTTCACTCATTATCTCATTACTACATCCTACACAACAGAAGGCATCACTTTATAGTTTAGCTCAATGCCACACAACCCCTCAATGGAAACCCAATCATCTCAGTTTCTGTGGAGACGCTTGGCTCTTCAACAAATCCAATATGGCGGTTCCAACCATTGAACAATGATAAATAAAGGTAGTCCATGCTACACAATCAATGCAGAATGCTGAAAATAGGGGCACCAAAGGGACTCCATGTGTCCCCTGTACACCTCCTGCCATGTAATAATTGCCCCTTGTACTAATTATGTTATTTTGGTGACTCCATGAATATGAAATTGAAGTAAATAACCCATCAAATAATTTATTTTCCCTATATGCTCAGCCGTCAGTTTGTTTGTTCACCGTATTCAAACAGGAACTTTTCTGAATGCAAGACGTTTCTACAATTAGAATTATTTTAATGGCAGGATGTGGTTGGTACTGAGAAGCTGATCTCATCTTTGTTAATCACAAGAATAGCATTTAGTACAAATCCTTGCAGGAGATTGTTAGGCCTGGTGATTTGATCCTTTCCATATCATTTTCCCTGCCTGACGGTTCTTTACATTGAGTTTGGTTTTGTAGCCTACAAAGATTTCTAAATGTAAAATAGAAATGCAAGCAAAATAGCCCTGAATGGGAAGGCATTGCCATATTCTCTTAGGCCAGTGATCCCCAACCAGTGGCTCAGGGGTAACATGTTGCTCCCCAACCCCTTGGGTGTTGCTCTCAGTGCCCCCAAACCAGGGAGTTATTTTTGAATTCCTGACTTGGGGGCAAGTTTTGGTTGAATAAAAACAAGAGGCTGCCTAATAGCCAATCACAGCCCTTATTTGGCTCCTCCATGAACTTTTATGGTGCTTGTGTTGCTCCCCAAGTCTTTTTACATTTGACTGTGGCTCATGAGTAAGAAAGGTTGGGGACCCCTGTCTTAGTACATTATAAGTAAACTATTGGTGCAACTTTAGATCACATAGAACACTGGAATTTCCAGTGATCCCCAACCAGTGGCTCACAAGCAACATGTTGCTCACCAACCCCTTTAATGTTGCATTTTTAAATTTCTGACTTGGAGGCAAGTTTTGGAGGCATAAAGACCATGTGCCCTACCAAAAAGAGCCTCCTATAGTCTGCCAGTCCACATGGGGCTACCAAATAGCCAATCACAGCCCTTATTGTTCAACTTTTTTCATGCTTTTTTCAACTTCAAAATGTTGCTCGTAGGTCAAAAAGGTTGGGGACTCCTGTTCTAATCTAAAGACCAAAAATTCTGACATTTGGGGGGGTTCAACCCTTCCAAATGCTTCCCAGTGCATATATTCTTATATATACCTTGAAGAACCATTTTTGCTGCTTCATGTGAAATTTCAAGTCCTCATGTCTAAAGGGGTGGTCTTTCGTTCTTTATTCTTTTCCATGTCAAAAAGGATCCTCTGTCCCCTCAAAAGCACATTTTTTTCAGAAAAAAACCCCAATATTAGTGATGAGCGAATCTGTCCTGTTTTGCTTCACCATAAAATTTGCGAAACGGCAAGAAAATGCGCGAAATGTATGTGTTGTACATTTTTTTTTTGTCGCCCACGTCTTTTTTGTCAGCCGTGTCTTTTTTTTTTTTTGCAACCCGCACTTTTTTGGCATAGCCACGCCCTTTTTTAACATGGTCGTGTCCAATTTTGATGAGACCGCGCCCAGTGTTGCTGCGACCGCGCCCAATTTGACGCACGACTGAATTTTTTGACGCACGCCAATTTTTTCCACGCCAAATTTTCACAAAACAATTCGCCAATGGCAAAATGCAGAAATTCGCTACAAATACATGCCTGGCGAAAAAAATTGATCATCACTACCCAATATTCCTTGTCGTTTAATTTTTCCAACCCTCTTACCTATTTGGTCTCTTCACGTCATGAATTTCATTTGACCGCTCTGGGTCCACAGTGGTTTTAAATAATGGCATAAATTTGCCTACTTTTTTGACATACATGCTTTTATAAATGGGGGAATTCAAAGCAATTTATGCACAAGGATGACTCTTTTTGCACATTTTTTGGATTTTATATAAATGTGATCAATTTTACACAAATTTTTCTGGTGTTAAATTTGTACTACTCCTATAGTAACAGGAAACCCGTCATCCAGAAAGCTCCGAATTATGGAAAGCATGTCTCCCATAGACTCCATTTTAATCAAATAATTCAGAATTTAAAAACTGATTTCCTTTTTCTCTGTAATAATAAAACAGTACCTGTACTTGATCCCAACTAAGATATAATTACCCCTTATTGGGGCAGAACAGTCCTATTGGGTTTATTTCATGGTTAAATGATTCCCTTTTCTCTGTAATAATAAAACAGTACCTGTACTTGATCCCAACTAAGATATAATTACCCCTTATTGGGGGCAGAACAGCCCTATTGGGTTTATTTCATGGTTAAATGATTCCCTTTTCTCTGTAATAATAAAACAGTACCTGTACTTGATCCCAACTAAGATATAATTACCCCTTATTGGGGCAGAACAGTCCTATTGGGTTTATTTCATGGTTAAATGATTCCCTTTTCTCTGTAATAATAAAACAGTACCTGTACTTGATCCCAACTAAGATATAATTACCCCTTATTGGGGCAGAACAGCCCTATTGGGTTTATTTAATGGTTAAATGATTCCCTTTTCTCTGTAATAATAAAACAGTACCTGTACTTGATCCCAACTAATATATAATTACCCCTTATTGGGGCAGAACAGCTCTATTGGGTTTATTTAATGGTTAAATGATTCCCTTTTCTCTGTAATAATAAAACAGTACCTGTACTTGATCCCAACTAAGATATAATTACCCCTTATTGGGGGCAGAACAGCCCTATTGGGTTTATTTCATGGTTAAATGATTCCCTTTTCTCTGTAATAATAAAACAGTACCTGTACTTGATCCCAACTAAGATATAATTACCCCTTATTGGGGGCAGAACAGCTCTATTGGGTTTATTTAATGGTTAAATGATTCCCTTTTCTCTGTAATAATAAAACAGTACCTGTACTTGATCCCAACTAAGATATAATTACCCCTTATTGGGGGCAGAACAGCCCTATTGGGTTTATTTCATGGTTAAATGATTCCCTTTTCTCTGTAATAATAAAACAGTACCTGTACTTGATCCCAACTAAGATATAATTACCCCTTATTGGGGGCAGAACAGCCCTATTGGGTTTATTTCATGGTTAAATGATTCCCTTTTCTCTGTAATAATAAAACAGTACCTGTACTTGATCCCAACTAAGATATAATTACCCCTTATTGGGGCAGAACAGCCCTATTGGGTTTATTTAATGGTTAAATGATTCCCTTTTCTCTGTAATAATAAAACAGTACCTGTACTTGATCCCAACTAAGATATAATTACCCCTTATTGGGGCAGAACAGCCCTATTGGGTTTATTTAATGGTTAAATGATTCCCTTTTCTCTGTAATAATAAAACAGTACCTGTACTTGATCCCAACTAAGATATAATTACCCCTTATTGGGGCAGAACAGCTCTATTGGGTTTATTTAATGGTTAAATGATTCCCTTTTCTCTGTAATAATAAAACAGTACCTGTACTTGATCCCAACTAAGATATAATTACCCCTTATTGGGGGCAGAACAGCCCTATTGGGTTTATTTCATGGTTAAATGATTCCCTTTTCTCTGTAATAATAAAACAGTACCTGTACTTGATCCCAACTAAGATATAATTACCCCTTATTGGGGCAGAACAGCTCTATTGGGTTTATTTAATGGTTAAATGATTCCCTTTTCTCTGTAATAATAAAACAGTACCTGTACTTGATCCCAACTAAGATATAACTAATCCTTATTGGATGCAAAACAATCCTGTTGGGTTTAATTACTGTTTTATTGATTTTTTAGTAGACTTAAGGTATGGAGATCCAAATTACAGAAAGACGCCTTATCCGGAATACCCTTGGTCCCGAGCATTCTGGATAACAGGTCCTATACCTGTATCTAACAGATAAGGCAGAGCAGCAGAGAAGAAAAAAGTCCAAGCTAGAAACCAAAATGATGTTATTGCAAATATTCAAGGATGTTGTTACCAAGTCTCCATCCTAAAAGTGAGCGTGGGCTTCTAAGCCGTGTAAAGACACGCACTCTGATGTGGGTTCACCCACACTGAAACAGGTGAATTACTGGTGTAACTAGTCTGGATTTTAAAGATGTTGTTGGCCTGTAAAAGAGGTTTTTAAAGCACAACTGAAGTCCCATACGAAAGAAGTTCCAGATTAGACCGAAGGAGTGCGAGACAGAGGTTCATTAATGGGGCAGCCATCCGGAATATGCATTAAAGAAGATGAAAAACATTTTTCTTCCGTATTATATGGTATATCCCCTATAGTATATTAATAATATATTACAAGTAACTTCAAAGTCCTCTATAGTTATGAACTCCCTGTCCCGTAGCCTCATATCTGCCTAACCACAAAGCTCCTCAGTGACCTGTAATATCCTTATTACGCACAGTAGGGGATACTCTACACCTTATATTTATTATCTTTTTCAGAGTTGGCAGGGAACACTGATTTTCTTTTAACTGCAACGTGCGTGACTACTGGAATGCTGGAAGGCTACTCTGTAGAGTCTTGTAATACAAAAACATACCCCCCCTCTCTGTGTCGGCAATAAAGACATTATAGAATATTAATGTTAGCCGGGGTGATTTATGAGAAGGATTCCAGGTTTTTGAATGCAATGCGTTAAACAAGCATTAACCCAATATCTTGACATAGATATAGTAGTATGTTTTTATTGGATAGTTAAGCGTTGCCCTCTCGCTGAATGGGCTACTGTACAGCTGATGTTGGTTAATTCATTTATTACAACCAGGTGTATTGACAGGGAGATTTAGCATTTCGGGAAGCAATAGTGACAGCCGCTTACATGACACTTTTTCAATTTGTGCCCCTAAAAACTTATACCGTCATAGACCAACAAGATGTTGCTTGTATTGGCAATGAAATATACACAATTGCACTGTGAATGTCTCTGAAAAGGGATATCCCCTCATCCATCCCCAAGGGTCATTCCAGGAACCTCTCTGAACATTGAGACATAGTAACACCTAATGCCTAACTACTAGTTGATCCAGAGGAAGGCAAAAAACCCCATCTGAAGCCTCTCTAATTTGCCGCAGAGGGGAAAAAATTCCTTCCTGACTCCAAGATGGCAATCGGACCAGTCCCTGGATCAACTTGTACTAAGAGCTATCTCCCCTACCCCTGTATTCCCTCACTTGTACTGAGAGCTATCTCCCATAACCCTGTATTCCCTCACTTGTACTGAGAGCTATCTCCCATACCCCTGTATTCCCTCACTTGTACTGAGAGCTATCCCCCCTACCCCTGTATTCCCTCACTTGTACTGAGAGCTATCTCCCCTACCCCTGTATTCCCTCACTTGTACTGAGAGCTATCCCCCCTACCCCTGTATTCCCTCACTTGTACTGAGAGCTATCTCCCCTACCCCTGTATTCCCTCACTTGTACTGAGAGCTATCCCCCCTACCCCTGTATTCCCTCACTTGTACTGAGAGCTATCTCCCCTACCCCTGTATTCCCTCACTTGTACTGAGAGCTATCCCCCATACCCCTGTATTCCCTCACTTGTACTGAGAGCTATCTCCCATACCCCTGTATTCCCTCACTTGTACTGAGAGCTATCCCCCTACCCCTGTATTCCCTCACTTGTACTGAGAGCTATCTCCCCTACCCCTGTATTCCCTCACTTGTACTGAGAGCTATCTCCCATACCCCTGTATTCCCTCACTTGTACTGAGAGCTATCTCCCTACCCCTGTATTCCCTCACTTGTACTGAGAGCTATCTCCCATACCCCTGTATTCCCTCACTTGTACTGAGAGCTATCCCCCTACCCCTGTATTCCCTCACTTGTACTGAGAGCTATCTCCCCTACCCCTGTATTCCCTCACTTGTACTGAGAGCTATCTCCCCTACCCCTGTATTCCCTCACTTGTACTGAGAGCTATCTCCCATACCCCTGTATTCCCTCACTTGTACTGAGAGCTATCTCCCATAACCCTGTATTCCCTCACTTGTACTGAGAGCTATCTCCCATACCCCTGTATTCCCTCACTTGTACTGAGAGCTATCTCCCCTACCCCTGTATTCCTCACTTGTACTGAGAGCTATCTCCCCTACCCCTGTATTCCCTCACTTGTACTGAGAGCTATCTCCCCTACCCCTGTATTCCCTCACTTGTACTGAGAGCTATCTCCCCTACCCCTGTATTCCATCACTTGTACTGAGAGCTATCTCCTCTACCCCTGTATTCCCTCACTTGTACTGAGAGCTATCCCCCCTACCCCTGTATTCCCTCACTTGTACTGAGAGCTATCCCCCTACCCCTGTATTCCCTCACTTGTACTGAGAGCTATCTCCCCTACCCCTGTATTCCCTCACTTGTACTGAGAGCTATCTCCCCTACCCCTGTATTCCCCTCACTTGTACTGAGTGCTATCTCCCCTACCCCTGTATTCCCTCACTTGTACTGAGAGCTATCTCCCCTACCCCTGTATTCCCTCACTTGTACTGAGAGCTATCTCCCCTACCCCTGTATTCCCTCACTTGTACTGAGAGCTATCTCCCCTACCCCTGTATTCCCTCACTTGTACTGAGAGCTATCTCCCCTACCCCTGTATTCCCTCACTTGTACTGAGAGCTATCTCCCCTACCCCTGTATTCCCTCACTTGTACTGAGAGCTATCTCCCCTACCCCTGTATTCCCCTCACTTGTACTGAGAGCTATCCCCCCTACCCCTGTATTCCCTCACTTGTACTGAGAGCTATCTCCCCTACCCCTGTATTCCCTCACTTGTACTGAGAGCTATCTCCCCTACCCCTGTATTCCCTCACTTGTACTGAGAGCTATCTCCCATAATCCTGTATTCCCCTTTCCGAATATTTAAATGGAACCTCCCTTCTTCTAACCGGAGTGGGTGCCCTCGTGCCCGTTGGAAGGACCTACTGGTAAATAAAGCATTAGAGAGGTTATTATATGACCCCTTATATATTTATACATGGTTATCATATCCCCCCTTAAGCGCCTCTTCTCCAGTGTAAACAAACCCAACTTGGCCAGTCTTTCCCCATAACTGAGACTTTCCATACCCTTTACCAGCTTAGTTGCCCTTCTCTGGACCCCCTCTAAATCAATAATGTCCCGTTTGAGCACTGGAGACCAAAACTGAACAGCATATTCTAGATGGGCCTTACCAGCGTTCTGTAAAGGGGGGCAGAGGCCAGTCCTTCAGGAACACTCCATGTTTGCCCTCCCTACTCCCTGCTGTAGGTTCCTCAGAGTTATAAACACTATGCTACCTATGGTGTAAGGTTCCAAGGACGTTGACCCCAACCAAACTTGTGTAATTGCTTTTAATTTTGCAAGTTTTATGGATGTAAAGGGTTTTTCGTTGGAATGGCCTCATCATTGATGTCTTATTCCTAAAAACTTGATTATCAAGATTGTAGTCTGTTTTCATTTTGGTGATTGAGGCTGATTAAGCCTTATGAGTGTCATTTTTCACCAGGTTTCGCCACAAAAAAAAACACCCATAGACTCTATTGACTGTAAAAAAAATGTTGCACAGTAAAAACAAAAATTATCGTCCATTGAGTTCAATGAATTTGCAAATTTTTGCCGAAAGAAGGCAAAACTGGACAGATTCAGATCAGTACCTGTATATAGATCTAGCAATCAGCTTCCAGTTCTATATTGTGCAGTTGATAGTACAGTATTTCTGTTTACTCTGATGCATCCCTTTAATGTCTCAGTTGTTGTGATGGGGGAATCTGTCATGTTTCTCCCAAAAATGTGTGATACTACGGAAAAATGTGTGAAATGGCAAAAATCGATGAAAGACTTTTTTGACACACACAACTTTTTTTAAGCAAACATACCCTTTATTACACAACCATGTCCTTTTTAGACACACATGTGGTATATGGTACCTGTATGTAGGTCAGGGATCCCCAAACTTGTTTACTCGTGAGCCACAGTCAAATGTAAAAAGACTTGGGGAGCAACACAAGCACCATAAAAGTTCATGGAGGAGCCAAATAAGGGCTGTGATTGGCTATTAGGGGCCTCTATGCACCCTATCAGCTTACAGGGGCTTTATTTGGTAGGAAATCTTGTTTTTATTCAACCAAAACTTGCCCCCAAGTCAGGAATTCAAAAATAACTCCCTGGTTTGGGGGCACTGAGAGCAACATCCAAGGGGTTGGGGAGCGACATGTTGCCCCTGAGCCACTGGTTGGGGATCACTAATGTAGGGCAGTACATGCTTGTGTGCTATGGATTTAAAGTGTATAGAAATATTTAGCAGATTGAAGCTGGCATGGATACAAAGGGTGGTTTACAAAAATATTCCTGGCTTAGTACCAGCTGAACTGGTCATGCTCTATGGCACAGAAAAGTCCAGAGGTGACCAACTGACCCAGTACGTTTCTCCTTAATCAAGAGATATTCAACAAAGCTCTTGAGATTATTAATGACATTCAATGCATTGAGGGACCAACTATTATGGATAAGGTGCAAGAGATTGCCACATCCACTTTGTCTATATTCGGTCAATATCATCTATATTGGGGAAATAGCTACTCACCAAATGGCTGCTGATGACTCTGGGCCTGAATCTGGAGTTATGAGATTGATCGGGGCAAAATATGTTTTTATGGAAAAATGCACATACAGTTATTATAGTGGCTAATTGGGTCACCGAAACTACAGAACTGAACTAGGGAATACTCTAATAAACCAAAATTAAACCCAACTGGATCCATGGTTAGTACTGTCTACAAGGAGTAAGTACCGTATATACTCGAGTATAAGCCGATCCGAATATAAGCCAAGGTACCTAATTTTACCTAAGAAAACTGGAAAAACTTATTGACTCGAATATAAGCCTAGGGTGGGAAATGCAGCAGCTACTGCTAAGTTTCAATAACCAAAATAAATACCAATACGATTACATTAAATGAGGCATCAGTGGGGTATATGTTTTTAAATATTTATTTCAAAGAAAAACAGTAAATTAGCTCTGTAAGTGGAGAAGAGGTTCAACAAAAACAATATGGTATCAATAATGATACCTTAAGGGCACTGACCCCTTAGCTTAATCAGCAACCAAGCTAAAACACAAAGTTAAAATCATTCAAAACTATATATAGATTATATAGAATATAAAGTGCAATGTCTAGTGCAGAATGGAACAGGTGAGGATGGTAGGTGAAGATGAATTTGGGAGTGGCCAGGGCACTGGAGAGTCTGGTTGCGGGTGGCCTAATTTGCACACAAAGGACAGAGGGTGCTAGACTAGAGGGTCTAGCCGAGGGTGACTTTTTCAGCACATTTTGGGTTCTGAAAAACTAGGCTTATACTCGAGTATATACAGTATGTTCTCCATGTGTTTCCATGAGTTTGAAACTCCTAAGACCCTAGTTCGTGTAAATGTGATGGGGAGCATAGATTGTAAGCTCCACTGGGCAAGAACCGAAGTAAATGAACAATCTCTTCCCCCCACTGGGGGGGGGGGATAAAAATACTCAGTAATTCTGGCTTGTATAACTGTCTGACAACTTCCCCAAGAGCAGTGATATATTGCTTTAAAAATTGAATATGGATTAACAACAGAATAATAGAGGAAGGATGGAAAGCCAGAATGTCTGACTTTCCCGACTATTCATATCGTTATGAGTAAAGACCTGAACAGCTTAAATTAAATGTCCTGTTCCTGCCATGTGTTGACAATTTACTAAGTAAAATGGTAAGGTCCATTGCTACGGCAGACATAATGGAGCCCACTTTGCGCAGAAGTTCCAAATTACAGTGAAATAACTTCACAAACATTCCAGACCCCCCAAAAAAAATATTTAAAATACTTTGGACTGTAACAAATGTACTAAATAATTTGGTAATTGTTTTTTAGGTTTTCTGCAACCAATTTTGCATTTCCTTAGTTAATATTCTGCCGTGTAATTAAAAAAAGTGCACAGGATGTGCATTCATTTGTTTTAAAAACAAATAATGCAATAAAAATAAAATATAAATATATAAAATATATATATATATATACAGGAATGGGATCACTTATCGGGAAACCCATTATCCAGAAAGCCCCGAATTACAGAAAGCCCGTCTCCCATAGACTCCATTTAATCAAAAAATTCAGAATTTTTTAAATGATTCCCTTTTCTCTGTAATAATAAAACAGTACCTGTACTTGATCCCAACTAAGATATAATTACCCCTTATTGGGGCAGAACAGCCCTATTGGGTTTATTTCATGGTTAAATGATTCCCTTTTCTCTGTAATAATAAAACAGTACCTGTACTTGATCCCAACTAAGATATAATTACCCCTTATTGGGGGCAGAACAGTCCTATTGGGTTTATTTCATGGTTAAATGATTCGTTTTTCTCTGTAATAATAAAACAGTACCTGTACTTGATCCCAACTAAGATATAATTACCCCTTATTGGGGGCAGAACAGCCCTATTGGGTTTATTTAATGGTTAAATGATTCCCTTTTCTCTGTAATAATAAAACAGTACCTGTACTTGATCCCAACTAAGATATAATTACCCCTTATTGGGGGCAGAACAGCCCTATTGGGTTTATTTAATGGTTAAATGATTCCCTTTTCTCTGTAATAATAAAACAGTACCTGTACTTGATCCCAACTAAGATATAATTACCCCTTATTGGGGCAGAACAGCCCTATTGGGTTTATTTAATGGTTTAATGATTCCCTTTTCTCTGTAATAATAAAACAGTACCTGTACTTGATCCCAACTAAGATATACCGTATATACTCGAGTATAAGCCAAGTTTTCCAGCACTCAAAATGTGCTAAAAAAGAAATCCTCGGCTTATACTCGAGTCAACTAGTACCAGCGCATCAGTTTCAGGCAGGATGCAGACACATTGAGCCGCCGGCAACCCCCCAGAGCCCCCCCTGCATCGCCCAAGCACTCGAAATCAAACAACTGCATACAGGCATCAACCTCCCTCCCCCGTGTCTCTCCTACCAATGTGCACGTCGCCTGCATGTCACTCTCTGTCCTATTTTGCGCCTCCGGAAGCTGTCCCGAGCTCTCACAATCCTACCGAACTTACTAGTACCGGTGCATCAGTTGCAGGCACGTCACGCCCGAGTACCCCCCTCCCTCTGCGTGCGTGTGACGTGCCTGCAACTGATGCACCGGTACTAGTAAGTTCGGTAGGATTGTGAGAGCTCGGGACAGCGTCCGGAGGCGCAACATAGGACAGAGAGTGACATGCAGGCGACGTGCACATTGGTAGGAGAGACACGGGGGAGGGAGGTTGATGCCGGCGGCGCGACCTGCCTGCATGCAGTCCACAAGAGACAGTGCTCGGGTGACACACGGGGGGTGGTGCTGGCGGCGCGTGTGCCTGCATGTAGTCAGTAGGAGATAGTGCTCGGGTGATGGGGGGGATGCCGCCGGCGTGACCTGCCTGCATGCAGTTGATAAGAGACAGTGCTCGGGTGACACACGGGGGGTGTGGGGGTTTTGCTGCCCACGCAACCTGCCTGCATGCAGTCTGTAGGAGAGTGCTCGGGTGACACACGGGGGTGGTAAGTTGCCGGCAGCGCGACGTGTCTGCATGCTCGCTACAGCCACGCAAAATGTCGTTTTGAATAAAAGAGAATCACAGCACAGTAAGTTGTATGTTACAAAATGGTGTTAGAATTTACAGAATTTATTGGCTGAGAGGGCATGTAGTAAGATATGAGGTAAGCAGAAGTTTTGATAATTGGAATTTCTTATGGTATCAGTTTTGCTTTTCGACGTGTAGAAAAAACTTATTATTGAAACTTAGCAGTAGCGGCTGCATTTCCCATTCTAAGCTTATACTCGAGTCAATACGTTTTTCTAGTTTTCTTAGGTAAAATTAGGTACCTCGGCTTATACTCGGGTCGGCTTATACTCGAGTATATACGGTAATTACCCCTTATTGGGGGCAGAACAGCCCTATTGGGTTTATTTCATGGTTAAATGATTCCCTTTTCTCTGTAATAATAAAACAGTACCTGAACTTGATCCCAACTAAGATATAATTACCCCTTATTGGGGGCAGAACAGCCCTATTGGGTTTATTTAATGGTTAAATGATTCCCTTTTCTCTGTAATAATAAAACAGTACCTGTACTTGATCCCAACTAAGATATAATTACCCCTTATTGGGGGCAGAACAGCCCTATTGGGTTTATTTAATGGTTAACTGATTCCCTTTTCTCTGTAATAATAAAACAGTACCTGTACTTGATCCCAACTAAGATATAATTACCCCTTATTGGGGCAGAACAGCCCTATTGGGTTTATTTCATGGTTAAATGATTCCCTTTTCTCTGTAATAATTAAACAGTACCTGTACTTGATCCCAACTAAATATAAATAAATATAAATAATCCTTATTGGATACAAAACGATCCTACTTGGTTAAATTAATGTTTTATTGATTTTTTTAGTAGATTTAAGGTATGGAGATCCAAATTACAGAGAGACCCCTTATCCGGAAACCCCAAGTCCCGAGCATTCTGGATAACGGGTCCTATACCTGTATATATATATATATATATATATATATATATATATATATATATGACCCTTTTTGTATACAATAAACTCAGGATACAAATGGGGGTACAATAGGGTACAACAGAACACCCCTATCATACCGGCCTCCCCCAATGTGGTTTCCCTACATTTTATGTGCATTTTATTTCCCTGTATTTTCCATGCATTTTTTGAGGGGTAGCACCATCAACTGTAATGTTTTCGCCTAAGTGTTCCCCCATTCTCGGAAGCATACAGGCACTCAAAGTGGCACAACTCCAACACAATCAAGCCAATAGACATGCATGATTATGCCTATGTATATACAGAGTAAATAACGATCGCCGGCCACATTGCATAACAAATTCCACATTGAAAATAATGTTTATCAAAAACAAGTTTGTCTGTTATTTCGATGACTTCATGTCAACAGCGCACATACGGCAAATGAACCAAGGCATCCTCTGTGATTTGTTGACTTGCTCAAACCGAGCAACACGGCAATTTAAACTAGAGGAAATTCTCCTCCGACCACCTAATCACTCAGATATATTCCAGTATCAGTCACTAAGGAGGAGTCATTCACAGGCTGATATTGGCTTCCGACATGATGTTGGCAGCATATAGGTTCTCATATTGAACCTTTCTAATCAATATTTGGTCAAGGCTCAGTCAGATACTTATCTGAAGAGCATGAAAGACCTAGTAGGACCACAATCCAAACACTTTATTTTTCTTCTTCATACTTCTACCTAGCTTGGACTCTTGGCCTAGTTCTTCCCCTCAAAGACAATTGTCCTTCCCTCTTACTAGAACTGCCATGCAAAATAGCAAAGTCTACACCCTTAAGGTCAGATATTTATCTGAAGAGCATGAAAGAACTAGTAGGAACACAATCCAAACGCTTTATTTTTCTTCTTCATACTCCTACTCCTACATAGCTTGGACTCTTGGCCTAGTTCTTCCCTTCGTAGACAATTGTCCTTCCCTCTTACTAGAACTGCCATGCAAAATGGCAAAGTCCTCTACACCCTTAACCCATCAGACTCATTGCCAAATGATTGGATCATGGCTACGGTTAATGCAGGCTGTCGGAGCAAAGACTGCTCAATGAGCCAATGCCTTGGCCCTGATGGAAATTTTAAACCTTCCCTGATGAATATCAGTTGGACAGGCCCATCAGGATCAATAAACTGTGGACTTTGTCCAAAATGACTAAATCAACAGGACTTATCAGCATGTATATGGCCGGTATAATTGCAGTCACGTATAATAAGACTCCAAAAAAGTTGTTTTTGTATTTAGTTTTGAAACAAAACGGGACAGATTCACTCATCATTAGTTACTATGGGCTACTGCTACTGGGCCAACTTGTTACCTTGTGACACAAGTGATGGAAGACTCTTCTGTAAACCAGTTGAACTTTATTTGTGTGACTTCAGTACAGCACACAGTTTTGGCACTCTTCTCATTCCTAAACTTCCCCTGACAAGCACTTCTTTTCCTCACCTTCTCACTGCCAAAATGGCTACTGCATTTCCTGTTCCTGTTTCTTTTATTTACTTTTCTTTCTCACCCAACTTTATTATTTCACCTTAGAACACGCTGCCACCTAGTGGCTAAACTAATTTGTATTAACCATTAACATTTCTCATCCTTACACTTCCCCCTTCTGAAAACCAGACACTTCCTCGTTCCAATTACCACCACTCAAAAACCATACTTGATTACCAAAAACATCACATATTAACATTAAAACATCTTTTAAAGGTAGACATCCTCTTCTGAGTGGCTATCTGGCCCGCTCTGGTACAATGGCTTGCTGGGGAAAGAACAACACCAAGAATTATCGCATACTGTTATCCTTACAAACTTCATTACATATTGCCTTTTATTACATATGGGGGATATGAGTTTAGTAAATCGGTCTAGTGCTTACTCAATTTTACTATTTGACACTCGAGGCAACTCTTATTACCATTACCTTGGCTCTTTTTTATAGCTTTTGTACAAGTAAATCAAGAAAAATGATGGTAACTGGATAGTTTTCACCTACGGATCATAACTTGTGATCAGTTGGTCCCCATAGTTCTCATTTCTGTGCAATGTAAATAACATCCTTTCTGGGTCACCAAGTGGGCTCAGTAACAAGTCTTTGGGTGAACGTAACTAAGCCTGATAAATCATTACGTTCGTAGAAATTGGGGCCTCCGGGCGCTAATAAACGTAAACTGAGCCAGCGCCAAATTCTTTCCTGAGTTTATAGTTTTGTTGCATTGACATCAAAATTGACTGTCTGAGAATAATGAACAGTAAGTGCCCAAAGAAAATATGTCTCCTGTGCTCTACTGATTCAGATGCCTGTTATCCATTCAGCTGTTCAGTGCTAAACTTGGGTTACATTATTAAATATGTCCTACAGCCAAACCAGTACCATGGTATTTAAACCAATTATAACATTATTAGGAAGTTAACATAGGAACTCTATTAAAGGGGTGGTTTGCCTTTTAGTCAAATTTTGTTATAGAATTGCCTATTCTAAGCACCTTTTTCATTGGTCTTCATTATTTTGAACAATTTCACTTCTTCTAACTCTTTGCAGCTTTCAACTGGGGGTCACTGACCCCTGAGCCAAAACAACTATTGCTCTTTGAGACCCCAGTTTAATTGATATTGTTATTTTTTGTTACTTATTTTTCTATTCAGGTCCTCTCCTATTCACATATCAGTCTTTTATTCAAACCACACCCTGGTTGCTAAGGTAATTTGGATCCTAGCAACCAGATAGCTGCTGAAACTCCAAACTGGAGAGCTGCTGAACAAAAGGTGACATAACTAAAAAAAAACAGAGATAATAAAAAATGAAGACCAATTGCAATTTTTACTACAAAAGGTGTCTCTCCTGAATCAAGATATGTTCAATAAAGCCCTATTAGCCCTATCAGCTATAAACATAAGGGCTTATTAAGAATGTAAAGGGAAACTGTGCTCATATGGAAGCTATACATTAAAGGTACTTTAACACGCATACTGCTGCATCAGACCGGACTGGCACTCAAAGAATCACCATTCTAATAGCATTTTAACACCACACACCAGAAGGGAAGCCATACACATTCTGAAAGGTCACATGATCGGCCACGCACAAATCCTGCTGAAAAAGGTCGAATCTGGCCGAATCCCCAACTGAATCCTGGTATTAATGACCCATATAGTATCACCAACAGTTTTTTAGCACTGGACTTGACCTTAGGGTTGCTAGTTGTCTGGTTTGGCCTGGACGGCCATGTTTTTGGAGGTGCTGTCAGGGTCAAAACTGCCTGCCCAGTTTTCCAGATAAGGAAATTGATGTGATGATTGGCTAATCACTGAATGACACATCTTAAGGCGGCCATACACGGGCTGATTCTAGCTGCCGATATTGGTCCCTTAGACTTATTCGGCAGCTTATTGGCCCGTGTATGGGCACTAACCTGCCCGACCAACATCTGGCCTGAAATTGGCCAGATCTCGATGGGGCAGGTTTGACCCTGACAGCACCTCCAAAAACATGGCCGTCCAGGCCAAACCAGACAACTAGCAACCCTAAGGTCAAGTCCAGTGCTAAAAAACTGTTGGTGATACTATATGGGTCATTAATAGTCGGATCAGGGACCGTATCGGCTCAGTGATGTGGTCCCCGAACCGTTGGATGCCTATACCCGTCGTTCTAATTCTGAGGGCCAAATGACTAAATTAGCCCGATATCGCCCACCCGTAGGTGAAGATATCAGGAGAAGATCCACTCGCTTGGCAACCTCGCAAAGCGAGCGGATCTTAGCATGTATGGCCACCTTTAGTCCCACTCAAGTGACATCATGGTTCCAGCGTGGATTAGCGACGGCCCCAACATCACTAGCCCCGTCCCATGACATAATTGCCTCGCCCCGGTGACATCACCACCATATCCCTATCTAAAGAGCATGCTACTGATAGGTGCCAACCCTAAGCCACCTCCAAATGTCCAGTGTATATCATAATTTATAAACTCTTATGGAACCCACTTATTGTACAGCGCTGCGGGATATGTTGGCGCTTTATAAATAAATGTTAATAATAATAATAATAATAATAATAATACTCTAGGCCACTGGTGAGGGTACATTTTGGGATCTTTATTTGATTGGTAACCTATTCATTATCTATTGGTAATCTATTAATTATTGCCATTGGTAGTTCAGATTTTCACTAATTGTTTACAGTTTCTCTTAACGCATTTCACATGTGCTTTCTATGGAGCCACCCTAGGCGGTGATGTCATTTATAGGGCTGTAAATGAAGGTACATAGCGACTGCATTCCTGAAAACCCAATGTAAATACAAAATGTGGTTTGCATACTTCTCCTACTACCCATCGCCATTGCGATTTATTGCTGAGGAAACACATTAAATGCTGTCTAACCTAATCCTGTACATGATGACTGTGAGACAGTTCCACTAATTTATAGGCAATTACATCACTTGGGTTGTGTAATCACTGCTACCATCGAGTCATAGGGTGAGCTCAATATGCTACAGCCATGGCTTCACATTACGTGATAGAAATGTAGTCTCTGTATCTCTGTCTTGTAGAATGGGATCCATCAACGAATGGATGTGTAATAAAAACTCCCATGTAGAGAAAAGGGAATCATTTAAACATGAAATAAACCCAATAGGGCTGTTCTGCCCCCAATAAGGGGTAATTATATCTTAGTTGGGATCAAGTACAGGTACTGTTTTATTATTACAGAGAAAAGGGAATCATTTAACCATTAAATAAACCCAATAGGGCTGTTCTGCCCCCAATAAGGGGTAATTATATCTTAGTTGGGATAATAATAAAACAGTACCTGAACTTGATCCCAACTAAGATAAAATTACCCCTTATTGGGGGCAGAACAGCCCTATTGGGTTTATTTCATGGTTAAATGATTCCCTTTTCTCTGTAATAATAAAACAGTACCTGAACTTGATCCCAACTAAGATAAAATTACCCCTTATTGGGGGCAGAACAGCCCTATTGGGTTTATTTCATGGTTAAATGATTCCCTTTTCTCTGTAATAATAAAACAGTACCTGTACTTGATCCCAACTAAGATATAATTACCCCTTATTGGGGGTAGAACAGCCCTATTGGGTTTATTTCATGGTTAAATGATTCCCTTTTCTCTGTAATAATAAAACAGTACCTGTACTTGATCCCAACTAAGATATAATTACCCCTTATTGGGGGTAGAACAGCCCTATTGGGTTTATTTAATGGTTAAATGATTCCCTTTTCTCTGTAATAATAAAACAGTACCTGTACTTGATCCCAACTAAGATATAATTACCCCTTATTGGGGGCAGAACAGCCCTATTGGGTTTATTTCATGGTTAAATGATTCCCTTTTCTTTGTAATAATAAAACAGTACCTGTACTTGATCCCAACTAAGATATAATTAATCCTTATTGGAGGCAAAACAGGCCTATTGGGTTTATTCAATATTTAAATAATTTTTAGCAGACTTAAGGTATGGAGATCCAAATTACAGAAAGATCCCTTATCCGGAAAACCCCAGGTCCCAAGCATTCTGTATAACAGGTCCTTTCCCTGTACCAACAAATTTTATATCCAAGCTGGAATCCTATCCCTGAGAGCACCATCTTCCACAAATGTTCTTCCTGGTTCATCACTTCCATATTATCTCTGGACTGTTATCTTTACACATCTGGAGTGTAAGTAGCCAACAATTTCATTCCCTTTTTTGACTCCACTTTTTAGCACATAATAAGTACAATGTCATTTCCCATGTTGACGTCTTTGTCAGTCTCTACTAAGGTTCTAAATACACCCTGTGGCACCATATAAATAGCAGGAGCCACTTATAAACACGGTTGAAAGACCAACTGAAAGCTGTTGTTTTGTCAAGTCATTATCAGTCAACAAGTCAATATGTTCATGAACCAGAATGTGAGGACAAGTGCATAACCCAAGTGTTTATTTAAAACAAATAAACAAACAAAATTTAGAAAGTCTCCATTAAGCGTTTGCAAAAACACTTCTCCGCAGACTAATTTCCTTAGAAACCACAGAGATGGAACCACAGAGCTGAAACCTGACTACAACTGATGGACAAAGTTTTTTAGTGATAAACTCAGTGCATCACAGAACATGAAGCTGCCACAAAGCGTTGCCTAAATCCCAAGATACTGAACCGCAGGACGTTGATGGCCAGATAAAGAGTGGTGTATGGGGTTATAATGCCACGTGGCTGAGAGGCTATAAAAAATATTGCAGCTCTTGGTGCAGCATTTTTTAAGGTCCAGTATCTCTTACTGGAGTTAGAGACAAGCAGAACCCTAACATTGAACACACAATAACTCATATTAGTAGGACCTAAGCTTAGCAAACGTCTACACCATACACCATAGTTACATAGTACATAGTTACATAGGGTTGAAAAAAGACCAGTGTCCATCAAGTTCAACCCATCCAAGTAAACCCAGCACACCTAACCCACACCTACCAATCTATACACTCACATACATAAACTATAAATTCAACCACTAATACTAACTGTAGATATTAGTATCACAATAGCCTTGGATAATCTGATTGTTCAACCCAGTAACACCAGTAACTCTCTGGTATAGCCTGTGATAACAAGTAGGGATAACTCTGGCTACACCTCTACATTTCTCCTTTCCATATGACATTGATGCTCTAGAAAAGCGGTTCTCAACCTGTGGGTCGGGACCCCTTTGGGGGTCGAACAACCCTTTCACAGGGGTCGCCTAAGACCATGGGAAAACACATATTTCCTGTAGTTCTTTAAGAGCATATGGCAAGGGACGTGGCTTATGAAAAATGGCAAAGGTGTGGGACTTTACTTCCAAAGGCTGGCCGAACTACAGCTCTGACAAAATCCTTAAGCCATATTTTGAAAAGAGAGATGAGCTTTCCATAGATCAAGGTTGTTTACTGTGGGGGATACGGGTTGTCATTCCCCCAAAATATCGTCAGAGGCTCTTGCATGAACTTCACGAAGGCCATCCAGGTGTAAACAGAATGAAAGCACGAGCTCGTGGTTACCTGTGGTGGCCAGGCCTGGATCAAGATATAGGAATTTTTGTAAGTCAGTGTACTGCTTGTGCTTCTGTACAAAATCAGCCACCCACTGCACCCCTTCACCCATGGACATGGGCCACATCGCCGTGGGAAAGGATCCATATTGACTATGCTGAAATAAACCAGCAAACATATCTTGTGGTTATCGACAGCTATTCCAAGTGGTTGGAGGTGTTACCCACTAAAACGAGTACAAGCGAGAAAACGATTACCTTGCTGCGTAATTTGTTTGCATCCTATGGTCTGCCAAAGGAATTGGTTTCGGATAATGGACCTCAGTTCACATCTCAGGAATTCCAGTACTTCTTGCAACAAAATGGTATCAAGCACAAATTGACCCCACCTTATCACCCAGCTTCAAATGGTGCTGCTAAACGGGCTGTTCAGACATTTAAAAAAGCTTGGATGAAACACTCAGTAGCCAGTGAGTCCGCTCGCACTACAGGAGAGTTGAGACTTTGTCGATTTCTGTTTAATTATAGGAATACTCCACATTCAGTCACTGAAAGTACCCCAGCGGAACTGTTTTTAAAGAGGCATCTCCGAAGCAGGTTGGATTTGCTTAAACCCTCTTTAGCTGATACAGTGGAGAAACATCAGAAGCAACAAGTCAGAGCACATAATAGCTCCAGACAAAGAAACAAAGACTTTTACCCAGGTGATAAGGTTTTGGTTCGAGACTTCCGCCACTCAGGGCGCCTTTGGTCTCCAGGGACCATTTGCCATAGAAGGGGTCCCCTGACGTACGAGGTTCAAATTGGTAACCGTCACATTCATGTCCATGTGGAGCATCTGGTTCCAGATAAGAGTGTGTCACCCGTACCTCCTTCATTTTCTACCATTGACTTTCAAGTACCTGTAGCGCCCTCACAGGAATTACCAGATGCCAACAATCCATCTAATCCAACCAGTGCTACAGCCTCTGAGGGTGAACGGAGGTATCCGATACGAGCACGCAAGCCTCCTGACAGACTGGACTTATAATGCCACTATGTTATGGTTAACTTGGACATTTCCACTTTAAAATGTTTAGAACTGAGTTATAACTGTTGGTTATATATATATATATATATATATATAATATATATATTGTCGAGATCTACTTTTTGCTAAAAAGGGAGGAATGTAGTAACCTGCTTGTGTAGACATTTTGGTTAAGGGCATTCTTACTGTTTTGCCATTGCTTGATGATGATATTCCTATTCCTGTTGTGTGCTTCCTGTTAAGCTGAGAGCAAGCATGGAGCAGGCCAGATCTACCTGCCATGTTCTAATAAATATACCAAAAGTTCCAGTGTGTATCTGTACCTGAACTAACACAGCAGAAGTATTAACCCACTGCTAGGCAGCAGTTTATTACATTTCCGATGGTCTTAGGAATAATTTTATGGTTGGGGGTCACCACAACATGAGGAACTGTATTAAAGGGTCGCGGCATTAGGAAGGTTGGGAACCACTGCTCTAGAAATAGTGTAAGACTAATGGTATAACCAGAGGTCCTAAATCGTGCAAAAGCCTCAAAAACAAGGAAAAGGAGACATAGGGGCACATTCATCAAATCATGAGTTTGAATCCCGAAATGGGTAAAATTCAGATTGGATACTATAATTTCTGATGATCGCAAATATCAGAAAAATGTTTATGAAAATATTGTATTAATCACGATAACATCGTATTGGCGATCCGAAAGTCACAAAAATTTTGTACCGAGCGATTGTAAACAGCGGGAAAACCTTTCTGACTTTGATCCTTCTGTGCATGATTTTGGAAACCTCCCATAGGGTTCAATGGCACTCTGCAGCTCCAACCCAGCCCAAGGAAAGTCTCCCATAGGGCTCAATGGCACTCTGCAGCTCCAACCCGGCCCAAGGAAAGCCTCCCATAGGGCTCAATGGCACACTGCAGCTCCAACCCGGCCCAAGGAAAGTCTCCCATAGGGCTCAATGGCACTCTGCAGCTCCAACCCGGCCCAAGGAAAGTCTCCCATAGGGCTCAATGGCACTCTGCAGCTCCAACCCGGCCCAAGGAAAGTCTCCCATAGGGCTCAATGGCACTCTGCAGCTCCAACCCGGCCCAAGGAAAGTCTCCCATAGGGCTCAATGGCACTCTGCAGCTCCAACCCGGCCCAAGGAAAGTCTCCCATAGGGCTCAATGGCACTCTGCAGCTCCAACCCGGCCCAAGGAAAGTCTCCCATAGGGCTCAATGGCACTCTGCAGCTCCAACCCGGCCCAAGGAAAGTCTCCCATAGGGCTCATTGGCACTCTGCAGCTCCAACCTGGCCCAAGGAAAGTCTCCCATAGGGCTCAATGGCACTCTGCAGCTCCAACCCGGCCCAAGGAAAGTCTCCCATAGGGCTCAATGGCACTCTGCAGCTCCAACCCGGCCCAAGGAAAGCCTCCCATAGGGCTCAATGGCACTCTGCAGCTCCAACCCGGCCCAAGGAAAGTCTCCCATAGGGCTCAATGGCACTCTGCAGCTCCAACCCGGCCCAAGGAAAGTCACCATACCGAAGCTTGAATGAATCCAAAACTTTCGTACTCGTCAATACGACGATAATACGATTTTGTCACATAAATTTTGTCTCAAGGTACAAAATTGTCTTACAAGGTACGAAATTGTCACGCAAGGTACAAAATTGTCGCAGAAAATACGCTCGGAGTGTTCGTTCATTAATAAATGCCTCCAACAGTTGGGTCTGATCATGGGCCACAAAACAAGGGAATTCTCAGAGTTTCCCAATGGCAACAAGACATTAACAATGTAGGGCACTAAAGAAACTGGAGACAGTGGCCCGTTTCAGTAAATGTAATCAGGACAACATTATGCATCTCTGCTTCTACTGCTCCATGCATGGCACAAATAAGGGCAAATGTAATACTTTACAGACCGGGGAACCATTGTCTAAAAGGCCTTGTTCTTTTATATGGCCATGGAACCCCTTGGTGACTTTTAACAGTGTTATAAATTACAGTAGGGGGTGCATTCAATGGCGCTTGGGATGGTACTTGAGTCACCTGACCCTTTGAAACTTGTGCATTATAAAATATAAAGTGTGCCATAGTTTAAATTGTTCAGCTATTAACTGTCACTTTGGAGCTTGTAGCCATTTTATATGGTTGTAGGAATGCAATGTACAGCCATCCCTACATTATATATGTCTAAGGTTAGAGTAGTGGATCCCACCAACAAGCAACTAGCCAGAGGGATAGTCTAATGAAAGGCAAAAGTCTTGGAGTAACTCATAAAACAACCAATCAGCAGGTAGAATTTATTGGTCACCTTATAGATCTGGCAAGGGGTACG